>NC_141266.1:10625000-10932500 GCF_054856545.1 Hippocampus guttulatus | reverse complement strand
TTTTGTTTGGATCGCTTGGCTTTTTGGGACAAATTTATATAGCTTCTTCCCCCACCCCACACACACTTCACATAAAACTCGAGTCCAATATTTTCCTGACAGCGCCAAGAGAGCCGACTAATTATTCTTTCGGCTGGCATGCACAAGAACAGAGGTTTACTCTATTGATCCTGCGACAAGAATTCACACCAGGGTTCAGCCGGAACAAAAACAACATGATGGATTAGCACATTCCTGTTGTCCGATTTCCAAGCAGCTCACAGTGGTCTATCTATATTTGTTAGAAGGTGAAAGTGTTCAAAGCAAATTGCTTCTCCTCCCCTGTTGCTTAAGAGACTTGAAGTCCATGTTGTGTATCCAGGAACCCATGGCGCAACCACGTTTTTGTCTGGAAAAACAAGTTGAGAATATGTGATGTTAAATCCCTGCAAGTGGCATCCAGTATCTGCTCGGGCTGTCACAATTGACCATTTTTAGAATTTTTCATTCCACCAATCATTCCATCAATTAATAAAATAATCAGATACAATTGCATTTTGCTTGAAGGTTCATTGAAAATTCCCCCCACCCCATGAACGTTTATTATCCGATTATTGGTGTATTGTTATTTGGTATTGTTTAATAAATAAACAATACACATATACAGTATACATACATACATACATATATATATATATATATATGCAGTATATACAGTATATATCAAGCGATATCATACATAAGGGAGTGATGTACTCACCAACATGTTTTAAACTGAGAGCTACTTCTTGGGTAATGCTTAATGTGAAAGAAGAGCTGCCAGTTTGATATCCACTGAGGCTGTTTTAGGTTAAACTACATGCCAATTTGAGGTTGTTCATACTACAGCTGCAAATAACAATTATTTTCATCACCAATTAGATTGACTATTATTGCTTCCCTAAACTGATTACGACTCAGACGTCGATTTGGTCCCTATGTCAGAAAATAGAGTCAAATCAATTCACCGTATTCCAAAGTAAATGCAGATGTTTGCAAATGTCTTTCTTTTGGAACACAAAGGATTATCTACTTTCATGAAGAACTAAAGAAATCAGAGGATATTTCCTGTTGGAAGGCTGAAATCAGAGGATTTGAACAATTTTAAGGTAAGCGGTGGCTCTAAATCATCACTCAATTGTCAAAGTAGTTCTCGGTTGATTTGACCGATTGGCTGTTGATTAATCCGTTAAGTGTGACTCCTTTATGTGGATCTGTCTAGGAGGCTGTGACCAAGTAAAATTCATTGCTTCACGGGTTCCACTGCCTCCTGGGTTTGATTCAAGGGAACAAAAGAGGTAAGATCGAATGAAGACATCATTTCATTTTGTCCAGCTTTAGGTCTCTAACCTTGTTAACACAGTCGATTGAGTTTTGGATGTGATGTGGTGTATTGCCCACCAAGGGTGCTTAGATGTGAGCCACATGCTGAACAATATTAGAAGTCAGAGAGTTGTTGCTGCTGACAGGGGTCTGGGAGGTGCCCCTTTGTGTAATTTTGGAAAGCCTTAAATGTCAGGAATAGTCTCCCGTGGATAAAGCCGGTAATAAAGCACACTGTTAATGGTACTTGACTTTTGTAATGTTTGGTGGTACTGATTGCACTCAGGAACAATTTGAGGGAAAAAAATATGTTGAGTTAAATTTTTATGTTGAATAAAACTACATTTAGATTCCAAAATAGCAGGGGTTTTTTTCAGCATGTCAATTTTTTTTCTTCTCAATTTACCCTCCAGATAAGAAGCAAAACTGCAGGATGAATTCAGGAAACGGAGGGGATATTGTATTATTGACAATATCAAGTTCAAAGTGACTTTTTTTTTCTTTACGGAGCAGTTTTGCAAATCAATTACTTCTTTTGAGGGGCAACTTTTTAACTTTTTTTGCAGGTTAAGCAAGGGAACCGAACCGGGTTTCATTGAACATTTATTTAACAATAAAACGATGACAATATAATTGAATGACAAATCAGTTTTTCTTTTTTATAGACCGTTTTTTGCAGGTTAATGCTAGGCAACTGAAGCAAGGGCTTTACAGTATTAAACATTTATTAAAGAATAAAAATATGACAATATTAAATAAGAAAAATATGACAATGTAATTGAATGAACAATTTGGGTTTTCTTTTTTTAGAAACAGTTTATATTTCTTAAATCCGCATTGTTCATAGCACAAACTTTACTCTCCTGTCTACAAGCCAGGTTGAATTGATTTTAAACAACAACAACAACAACAAAAACACTGCTGTAATTTTGTGAATATTTGTTATGCAGACCTTAAAGGTTAAAGTCAAAACTCAGGACTCTCTTGTGAAAGCAAACAAATAACATTACGGATAAATTATAAGTATTTCAAACTATATTAATATCTAACAATAATATTATATTATTCGACCATTCATCCTGGCTGACATACACTGTAATGAATGTTAATTCATTTTCAGTTCCGGTTCAATTTTGCATGTATGATTTTCTCTCCAGAAACCGGACACTTGAATATCAATCTCCAAGCATTGGTTTTGATGGGAACGTCGCCCCCACGTTGGCAGGTCGGGTGGCGGGGCTAATTCAACGAGCTGGCGTAATTGACTAAAATAACCACTAGGGGGAGTATCATCTTCCATTTGCGAAAAAAAGCATAAAATCCTTGGCCGATTGAGGACGTGAAGACGTAGTCGCCATCTTGAACCGGGAGTCCCCGGCTATCTCATTCTTCGAATTTTTCTTTACCTCTTTTGACACCGAATAATGTACTTATTTTTTATTAATCAACACCAGACAGGCAGTTATGAGACGGGACGTGTGATTAATTATACAATCATTTAATTAATTAAATATATATGTTTCGAGCCAATCAGCCATTAAAAACGCTTTTTAAAAATTCTGCGGATTATGATTAATTTGTTGACACAGGTGTACTAAAGGCTAAAGTCTCAATAAAAATAAATGAATTGGAGGGGCGGGACTCCCGGTTCAAGGTGGCGGCTAAGCTGTATGTTGCTCGAAGAAGAAGAAGAAGAAGAAGGAGAAGAAGAAGAAAATAACAGCAACAACAGTAACAGAACTAATAGAAATTAAATAAAGTATGAGCGTCGGAAATTTCATGGGCACTATGGGGTAACCATTCCAACATAATAAGGTTATTTCTTCCATTACTATTGCGTTACTTTTTACGGATACAGATTGTTTCGCGGCCGATTTTGTCCCAATTAGGATGCCGTACGACTTCCGCTGCTGAAGGCTCATATCTATCGTCTTGGAATAAACCTTATTGGATCTTGTTGTATCTTGTTATCGTCGAGAAGTCCATATTGTTGACAGAAATGCTGCAGTTAGGAAAGCTCCGTTTTTGGAGAGAATTGTCTTTTTTTTCGCGCCAGAGACCGAAAATTTAAAATGGCGTAAAACGATGGAGCTTTGCAGTCGCGATTCTAAGATAGAGAACTCTTTGGCTGTAATTCACTTTTGCTAGTTGTTGCTGGCATAAATGCCTGGACGCGTTTATCGTGAATGGAGAAAATCCACTTGGAGTCGTAATCTCTGGAGAACAATCCCGAGTGGGTCCAACAAGTATATATCTGCATTGACTGGTCACTTAATGCTGTGCGTGCAGTCGAATCACTTTTTATCTCATTGTGTTTCTTAGGAGCTTTGTTTGCCCTGATCTAGAAGAGATTTATTGCACCGTACGAGCCACCAACACGACTTAAGTGATGAGACACGGTTGAGCTGACGTCGAAACGAAGATGAACAGAAAAAGGGATAAAGGATTTGAGAGTCCACGGCCTTTTAAATTATAAGTATCTTATCTTTGTTCTCATGGATATATTAACGAGAGTTAAAATGTCGCTTGTAAATGTATTACTATTCCCTTTAGATGACTAGAAAACACCACAATATATTGTATTTTATTGGTATAAAGTTATGTAATGTCATTATGCCTTTTCTTTTACGACCCACCAGGTTGTGTGCATCAACAATATCAACTTCCAGAGAAAATCTGTAATTGTGAGTATAAACCTCAACAAGGCTAAACTTGTACCACATTCAGACTGCAACATCATGAATACTTGCGTAGTATAATGATATCCCAATATCTAGTAGAATGCTATCCAATTCAAGTGCTCCATCAAATATTTGATTAATAAGGTGATGATGCCTAGTTTTCACTGATACTATCAGAGCGGCATTTATTAAACATCATTTATTACAATCATTTTGATTGTAGTTTGCAGTGGTGTCTAACTGTACTGCATCATAATAAGAGCAGTGTTGTAATATTTTAGTGACATTAATTACTGTATTTTTCGAGACATTAGTCTGTGCTGTGTTTTTTTTCCCTGACTAAATATTTTTTTGTCTTTCCTCTTTTTTTCTTTTTAATCACTCAGGGCTATGTTGAGCTGACCATAATCCCTACAGTAGCCAACCTTAACAGGATCAAGTTGAACAGTAAACAATGCCGTATCTACAGGGTTCGAATCAATGATCTTGAAGCTCCTTTCATTTACAATGACCCTACATTGGAAGTGTGCCACAGTGAGTCCAAACAGTAAGTACAGTATGTCAACACGTTTTTTTTTTCCAGTGAGGATTAATTTATGTTGGATATCATACAAAATCAAATTTTTTTCTTGCTGTGGTTCAAGTACAAAATTGCTCAAATTGTTTGCAAACTGCCTAACAGCATCATAATGAAAAGAAAAAGGCATGAGAAAATATGCATTGAGTGACATGTAATTGGGCCTAAGTCTGGTACTATATCACAAAGTGTGATTGTACCACATAGATATTTGGTTTTTTCATACTTACCTTGCGTTCAATAATACACCACAGAAATAGCCTGCAAAATAATCCGAGATTGCGAAAGTATTCATTTTCATTACTCAAGTAGAAGTATACATTCTGGTCTTTTAAAATAGGTCACTGGAAGTTGAAGTAACATCTTTCTGCTTAAGTAATGGTTTTAAAACAACTTAAAGTGTAAAAGTAAAAAAAAAATTAATGCAAGGAGAAAAAATGCATTGAACTGCATGCATTGAAGTCAAGTCACAAATTTTCTTTTCCGTATGTTCGATGTGCCCTGATGGTCTAAATGCGATTTTTTGGACAAATCTCGTTTTCATGGAGCACTAATTAATCAGAGGAATCCACCCCAAATGTTTTGACTTGACTTTAAGGAAAAATGCTTGTGCCGCATCATCAGGGCAAAGGATGCAAGACCTCACTCGGCTCAAAAACTTGATGTAAAGGCCGTAATGATTATTCATCAATTTTCTGAACCGCTTATCCTAAGTTCATAGCCTCATGTGCTGGAGCCCATCCGTGCTGTCAACGGGCGATAAGCGGGCTACACCCTGAACTGCTCACCATCAAATCGCTGGGTACACATAGACGAAAAACCATTCACAGTTACACTTATGGACAATTTAGAGTGTTCAATTGACATAGCTCGCAAGCCTTTGGGATGAGGGAGAAACCCGGACTACCAGAAACCACTCAGATGAGAACATGCAAACTCTCAGCCCGGATTCGAACCCACAACCTTTGTACTGTGAGGCGAATGTGCTAACCAATCAATCATTATGCCGCCCTATAATGATTATTTTATATTAAAATGTACAGATGCCCCAAATCTTTACTTAAGTAAGGTAACCAAATATTTTTACTTTGCTACTTGACACATCTACAAATAATTGAGGGATCTATTTTGTTGAACATGTGTTACCAATAAAACTGCACTCAATGCTTGACACATAGCGTACACGGTCGTAGAGTTAAAAAAAAGGAATTATAAAAACATGTGATGATTGTATTCTGCATGGAACCCACTGAACTTCCAGTTCAACTTTTTAAAGTGGTTTAAGTGGAAATATACAGTACATTACATTAGTCGATCGTCGGTGGCATCGTGTGGAACAAGGAGGAACTGCAGAAGGAACTTTTTTTTTTCTTTTCTGTCCATACATATGGACAACGAGAGACTCGATTAAACAGCCTTGTGTTGCATTGCCATTCTGCCAGTTTATTGGTTACAACTGTTTTTGAAGCGGATGAATTTTAAGGATATGAAGGGCTCCTAATTACATGAGTGTGTTGACATGTCATGAAGCGGAAGTAGCTATGGCTGTTTTTCACTGCTCGAAATACATTCACACACAAATGACAGCACAAATCTCAGTCAAGTTGTTGATCCAAGACTCTCGAAGTGGGTCAGAGTTTCAACAACCGGCTGGCCCATACTATGTACCTTCTGAGAACGACCCAATAATGGAGGAAACTCACGTCAGATTTTACAATCACCATAATTAAACGGGTGTACATATCTCCACAAAAGACAAATCAATACGTTTTTTTTTTGGTGTGTAGGGTGCGAAGCGTTTCAAGGACCCTTTTGATTCGGTTCGACTCAGTGGAATTAGGATTCAATTTGATTTAGTACAGCTCAGTTCGAGAGAGAATGATGCAGTTTTGTTATTTTACCTATATTTGAATAAACTTGTCAGCACTGTAAATGTGCCATTTTTACTTGATTAAATGAGTTGTATGATTTGTCTTTTTCCACAGAAGGAACCTGAATTATTTCTCTAGTGCATATACTGCGGCAGTGAGTGCTGTGGACCCCGATGCGGGACATGGGGAGTTGGTCATCAAGGTTCCTTCTGAACTGTGGAAACAAGGAGATGGTGAGCCCATCCAGAAAAAAAAACCCAACAACAACAATCTCCATACTTAAAACTCGTCTTAAAACTCATATTTATTTTTTTCTTTGGCTTTTGACTCAGCATGAGATTTGATTTTTAGTTTTACTGTTTTTGTGCTTTCTACTGTCTTTGTTTTTAATTTATTGTTTTATTGTTTGCTATTGTATGAATTATTTTTGCTTCATGTACAGCACTTTGTCAACAGCATTGGTTGTTTTAAAATGCTCTATTAATACAGTTAAGTTCAGCCCCCCTCCCCCACCCCACTTTATTGAATTACGGTAGGGGAAAAAAATGGAAAGATTTCTGGATTCAACATACCATGCAACTTTATAAATAAATATATACATCTTGGTAGCAACGCACAAGTAATAGACTAAAAGCATTAATATGCACTTTCTAAACATACATTATTCAGAAGTTGCATCTTAATGCAGCTGTTGTGAAAGCGCTATATAAATTAGGATGTATTGTATTGTATTAATGGGCATATGAGAGGATAGACCTGGATGCAAGTCACTTTTAGAAAAAGGTTTACATGCTGGTAATTGAATGGCCACAAGAGGGGGCTTTCGTCGTGGTGAATGCATTCGGCAGCCTTTGTGAGTACAGTATCGTGTACATTAAAAAAATTCAGGCATTGGGCCGATACCTTAGCTGGTATCTGTCCTCGCTCATTCAGAGTATTTGGAGTCGGGTACACTTGCTGTCTTGATAAGATAATCCGTTGGGAGGTGTCTGTGGCATCTAAAGTCCTCCTGCAGCCACCCAAAAACACATTGCAGCCCAACATCAAAATTGTCACAATCTTTGAATCAAAATACAACAAGAGTTCACTTAAGACCATGTTGACTTCGTGCAAACATTTCCAGGTTGAATAAATAACACGATTTCACAGATGTTTCTTTCTCTGCCAATATATTTATGAAATAGGTATTCATTTTTTTTAATGTTCTTAAATAGCTCTTAAAACATCTTAACTTTAACTTGAAGAAACCTGGAGGAACCCTGATCGGTTATAATCTCAGAACACAATATTCTGTGGGTCTGGAAAAATTGAGAGAAAAAAATGCTCTAAGATTGCTTGCAATTCTTTAATTCCTAATGCTAACTTTAATTGTTATGTGATTTCCCCATTTTGCCAAAGTTGAATATTCTTTTTTTCCCCTTTTGTTGGTGATTATCGGGAAGTGGAACTGATCAATAGGATTTCCATTCATTTGTGTTTTGAATCACAAGCGTCATCATGGAACAAATCTAAACTCCTCATTCAAAACGCTACCTCTATTAGAAGACAAATATTGTATTTTTCATGTGTAGTGTTAATCCAGTTCATATAGTAGATCGGCTTTCTTTAATGCATGTAAATATAAAGTACCAGGTGTCTGTGTAATGTCATCCAGACTGACTTATTTGAATTTGCTCTCCAAAAGGTGTTTGTCACATTGTTACTAAAATCCGATGTTCATTGCATGCTTTTGTCTCCAGATTCACATCTTTTAAAAGTATACATTGAATTTTCCCTGGACCAGCCAAAAGGAGGTCTCCACTTTGTTATCCATGATGTGGAAGGCAGTATGGCAGAGAGAGCTGCTCACGTGTTCTCCTTTGGACACCACAACTCCACTCGGTAAATAATATAAACACGTTTTTAATGAATTAATTTATTTATTGCTCATGCTGATGAAAAGTGTGGAATATTCAAATGCCTTGTGAAAGAAATCAAAATTCCAGAAATTTGAATCTGCCCAAGTGACATCAAGCTGAGCGAGCTAGAGCAAATGCATGTGATTCAAATGTCAAATGGGATTGTTCAAGTAATGGCACATTAATGAAAGGCCCTGCCAGGCAATTGTATTGTATTAAGAGAGCAGCTGATAAAAGACCACTGGTGAGTAACAAGCAATTAATTGAAGTTGCTGTGTCTGGAGTCCAATAACGTCTCTTTGCGGAATCATGCAAAGTGTTGAAGTCATGCATAAAGCTGTATTTCGGGCCCCGGAAGAAGAGACATTTGCAGTGCGCTTGGAAAAGCATGAAGACAATTTTTCCAAACAGTTAAGTTTAGAAAGGTGTGCTACTTTGGCGTTATGATATAAATAAAACAAAAAACAAAGACAACTCTTTGATTGCTTCATCAGAACACAGAACTCTGATCAACATAGACCATGATACTCGTGAGTTTTTAAACAGGATCGTGAGCTTTATAATATCGTCCACCTGACCACAATATTGCGAAAATCATCACATCGTAAGGTTCATATTGTGATATTGTTACATCCTAATATGTATGTATGTGTATGTAAATGTGTATATACTGTATGTATAGTAAGAAATGCTCTAATCAATAATATTAGCAGTATTCTTATTTAACATTTGGTGAACTATTCATTTAGGAACTCAATCAGTAATATTAATTGATGAATCCATCCAGAGATTTGTGCCTGTTTCAGTGAAGGCATTTATGCTTCCATGAACAAATTAAAAGCAAATCAATTTACATATTGTAAACAAACTTCCTCATCACAGTAAAACATTTTGCCAATACAGTAACTGTCAATCTAGAGTTACTGAACACAACCACCCCCACCAAAAAAAAGAAGAAAAGAAACTAATCAAAGACAAACGCAAGCACTGAAAACAAAAATGTTTTTGAATTGATTGATGCCGTGTTAATGACATTTTGTCGTTGTTATTTATTTGTTTTTTTTAATCTGAAATTTACTGTGCCTTAATTCACCTTTTCCTTAGGTTCTGGTTCCCTTGTGTGGACTCCTACTCAGAGCTGTGCACATGGAAGCTAGAGTTCACCATAGATTCCTCCATGGTAGCAGTGTCATGCGGTGACCTCATCGAGACAATCTACACACATGACATGAGGAAGAAAACTTTCCACTATGTCCTACCTATCCCAACTGCAGCACCCAACATCTCCCTGGCTGTTGGGCCCTTTGAAATTCTTGTAGACCCCTACATGCATGAGGTGAGTTTGTGGTTAAGATAAGATAAGAAAACCTTAATTTGTCTCACAATGGAGAAATGTGCAACTGTGAAATGTGCCACTGAAATAAAGTTTATTTATTGCCACATTCGCAATATGTCACATAATGTGTTCTCAGCGTGTCACCCAACCCTGAAGCAGTGGGCAGTTTGTGTCAGCAACAATAAACAAAAGAAAATATGAGCGGTGATGAACCATGTTGTTTTGGGGGGGGGGGGGGGGGGGGCTCAGTATTTCCTGCTCAGAAAAATGGCTTTGAAATCTGAACAGTTGTCCTCTACATCCCTGACCAGAGTATGCTCATCCTGAGAGAGTCTAACTATAATTTTATTGTTCTTTCTGTCCCGCCATCAGGTGACCCACTTTTGCCTGCCACAACTGCTGCCACTTCTCAAGCATTCCATGTCTTACCTGCATGAGATTTTTGAGTTCTATGAAGAAATTCTAACATGCCGCTACCCTTACTCCTGCTTTAAGACGGTTTTTGTGGATGAGTCCTATGTGCAAGTGTCTTCCTATGCTTCCATGAGCATTTTCAGGTACGCATACAATTTGGTCTAAAACCTTTTTGTTTATTTATTTGTTATTATTATTTTTTTGTTTGTTTGTTTGTTTCATGGTTGTTACCAATGCATGTGGCAGTGCTGCCTTGAAATATGAGATACCTACTGGTGTGCCCGCTTTGGCCACATGGCGTCAGTATAAGACAGAGTGACAAAATAACTGGCCATGAAAACAGTTCAAAGGCATTGATCATGACTCAGTAGTTCTTCCTCCTTGACCAAAGCCAACCACTCGCAGTGGTAGCTGCTCAGGTGTCTCCAACACAGAGGCTGTGGGTTCCTGCAGAAATGCTCTGTGCCAGCTTGGACACTGCTAGCAAACGTAGTGTGACCGGAATACATATTCCATGGCATCAACTGGTATGGGACAAGTGTCAACAAGCACCTGTAAGTGCTTCGGCAAGAGATCAGGATTTCTTCATACTTTGGAAATTGAAATGACTGCCAGGCCTTAGAGCAGCGATCCTCAATTAAAATTTGGAGGGATCCAGTTGGAAGGGTTTTCTCAGGGAAACTGACCTCAAAACGTTTTGATTTGCTGAGCCGAGACGTCAATTGAAATCAAAAGGACACTTACTTTCCCCCTTTTTACAAGGTTTTGCAAATACAATGTTTCATTTAAATGAAAAACAAGTATCTGTACCATGAATGAAGCTCCCAAATAAGAACAATGCATGAACATAAATAAATGAATTCTCCGAAATACAGTGAACACCAATAACTTAAAGGGACACCGTGTTGAATTGTTTGTAGTTTCAATCTTCCTTAATTTTAAACATAACGTAACATCAAACAGGCAAATTAAGTCGGGATGCACCAGTAATGGTCCAAAAGTGCATTTTTAGTTAACTTTTAACATCCAGGATTCGTGCTGCCTACTTGCCACCTTGCCCTTCTCCCCCACTCCCCCTCCGATCCTTAGTGAGTTTGACTCTCTGCAGCGTGCCAATTTGTTGCATATTATCGTAATACACTGTACTGTATTAATAAGTGAGGATGGCCAACGAGCCGTACCATTCACATTTGTTCCCATAGCTACTAGCTGCCTTGTTCATTAATGCACAAGTTTTTTCACAATGATCTGACAGCTTATTTCAGCCAATTAATTTTCAGCACCAAAGGTTTTTCATACAAATGGTTGTAATGAACTAAATAAAAATTGTGAATTAGAAAAATAAATCCCATTTCCTCCCTGATGATTATTATCCAACAAATGATACAAACACTTTTACTGTAAGTGATAAGAATATAAATCAACATTTACCTTGTTGGCGATTGGGTTTATGTCCATGCCGCCGCCATCCTCACGTTTTTCACAGGGCTTTGCCATGTTTTCCAGCACCAACCTACTTCATAGTGCTATGATCATCGACCAGACCCCTTTGACACGTCGTTGCCTTGCCCAGGCCTTGGCTCAACAGTTTTTTGGGTGTTTCATCTCCAGGATGTCTTGGTGAGACACATTTTCTATATCTTCTGCATCAAGAGGGCTGATAGATACAGTATTGTTGCATTTGAAAGACAGTAAATGTAGTGTATGGCTAATTGGTTTACAGGGGAACCTCTTGTTAGCCCGTAAGCCCATTTGTAACTCAAAACGTTCATTATTCAAGGTCATATATCCCATTGAAATAATGGAAATTAATCCGTTCTAGCCCCAAAATTGAGTTATTCTCAAAAATATGCATGTCATGTAATGTGACTTTAATGTGCCATTCACCCAAATACAAAACCCAAGACCATGCCTACAATGATCAAAGCTACTGATCATGGTTTCTGTACACTAGTTCTTATATCCAACGATGACTACCTGTATATTACCAAACGGCTTCAGCGAAAGAGGCTCCCTGACACCTGCTGTATTACCTACATTCCTTGATAAATAGCCTATACACTATTCACTCACTGGTCGAGTCCAGGATCAAACACATACTCCCGGTGTTTGTTTGTTTTTTCTTCTTTCTTCTTTCTACCCACATTCTTGCTGCTGGAGGCTGTAAATTTCCCCAGTGTGGGACAAATAAAGGATATCTTATCTTATCTTTTTGTAATATCAATTTTAAGGAAGCACTCTGAATTGATGTTCAAATAACAATTTCAATACTGCAGATAAGACCCTTAAAGTTCACATAGTGAAGCTATGCTAAATTTGTTTCAGTATTGTGAGATAGTGTTGATGTATTTTGATCAGTGGTTGGTAAAAAAAAAAAAAAAAGCTCACTGTAACTGATAATGTGGAAAGCTGTTTCGTAAAGTGTTTTGTATCATTTGCTGCTAATTGCTAATTACTGCCAAAGATGGATACATGCAAACACACTCACCACAATTTGAGTATATTCCCTACCTTGCAATTAAAGTCAGCAAAGGCCCAATACCGGGCTGGTTGGAAAATGGCCGGGCGACCTCTGTAAATGACACAACCTGTTCCGTATTTCTGCAAATTGTTGTGTGTGGTCACCAGCCAAAGTTGGCTAAGCAAACGACTGGATTAAAAATGACAATACAGAGCACTTCCAGTTCAGCAACCATTTAGAAAGTAACTGAGGGCATACGTAATTTAATGTGAACCTAAATGTTGTTACTTTTATAGGGCTGACGAGTGGGTTTTGAAGGGAATCTCAGGCTATATCTTTGGCCTCTATCTGAAGAAGACCTTTGGAGTGAATGAATATCGGCACTGGATCAAAGAGGTATCAGCTTTATTTTTATTTTTAATGCTTTAAATATTTTTGCAAACCTGGGCAAATTGCCAAGATGTGTGTATCAGAGCAAACTCATGCTGAGTGAGTTACGTGTTGGTGGTCTACTGAACACCAAAGCTCTTACTTTGGGTCTTTCCTGACTCTCCTATTATCATGATTAGCGACTCCTCGTTGGCCTCCTCGGTGAAACTGCTTCTTGTTAATAGGGTAGTTGATTTGACACCAGGAGGGGATCTGCTTCACGCAGCTCCTTGCTGCTACTTCATACGGATTTACAGAAGAAAGTCCGTGCTGGCTGCAGAGCAAGCTCTTTTGGCAGCTAGCATTGGGTTACGGTAATGTGGTACGTTCCCTACGGGAATGATCCACCACGGTGCATCATCATACAACAGCAGGAGCTCACAAACGGAGTAACTGTATCACCCGGTTTCTGTCTTTCTTTCCCTTTCTTTTTATGGCCCTCTTTCTGTCCCTCTCACTGAGTCATTTTAACCTCAGCTAAGTGATAAGACCTCAATAATTCCTTCACTGCTTCCCCTTACCATTACATTTGGTCATTTATTTTATGGTTATTCACTTCTCCAAGTGTTATTAAGTGTAAGGATGTGATTTCAGAAAGCAAGCCATGAACCAAATTCCTACGTCTCAAGAGTGTTGCCCTGATAAAAATAAAATCATCGTTCTTGTTGTACAATTAATTACGATTTGTTATACATAGATATACGTATATCGATATATAGATAGATAGATCGATATAAATCCAGCTAGAGAGAAAGGGAGGGAGAGAGTGATTATAGCCTTATTTTTGGACAGATAAGTGTCGATAGATGGATTGATGGATTACCTAATTTCAATTGGTGAGTCTCTAAAGAGGCCAGTAGCTCTTGCCCTCACAGTAAGGACAACTGTGGGTCTGCCCACGCAAAATTAGAAAATAACGTTGTAACTTTGGCCAACAGGGGTCGCCCCGTTACATAATTTGTTTGCCACAGCTGTTATGCTTCATGTCCTTCTTTTGCAACCCACCCATTTTCTACACAGGATTGGGACCTGTGCCTCTAATTGACAAACGGCCATTATCCCTTTGGTGTACAACATAAGGATTTGAGGCATTACTCACACACTGTACATTGTGGACAATCAATTACTGTAATATAATTCATTGTTATTGCTGCTCTTCCTTGCCATTTGAAGATAACCACTTCTGTAGAATTATGAATTCCTGTGTAGATCTTCCACTGTTATTGCTGTTGAATTCTTTACCTCACTGTTTTGTTTTGTTTTTCTGGCCATTTATTTCAACTTGAATAAGCATTATAAAACAGTTATGTACTCAGCAGTGAAGGGTGGAAAGCTCAATGGAAGGAGAGAGAGAGAGTGAGAGAGAGAGAGAATTGAACAATTCTTCATCGTTGGTATTCTGAGTGCTTTTTTTGCAAGGCATGCCTCACATTGGGCAATGCTTCTTGAAAGAGCAAACTTGCAAATGTCTGATTCATTGGTTTTGCATGGTATCCAGACATGACATGCAATATTTGATGGTGCTGAAACATCCATCCGCCCATTTTCCGAACCGCTTAATCCTCACAAGGGTCGCGGGGGGCGCTGGAGCCTATCCCAGCCGTCGTCGGGCAGTAGGCGGGGGACACCCTGAACCGGTTGCCAGCCAATCGGTGCTGAAACAAACTGAGTATATTCAATTTTTTGAACTGAAAATATTCATTTTGCCACAGGAGCTGGACAAAATTGTGGACTATGAACTGAAGATGGGAGGTGTCCTTTTGCACCCAACTTTTAGTGGAGGCAAAGAAAAAGACAAGTAATACATTTTAATTTAACAGCAATGAGTTAACTGTTGAAATGGTAATTCAACAATTTGAAATTGAATGCTGATACCAGTCCTTCTCTTTCTCCAGCCCAACTCCCCACCTTCATTTCTCACTGAAGCACCCGCACACATTGTCATGGGAGTACTACAAAATGTTCCAATGTAAGGCTCACTTGGTGATGAGACTTATTGAAAACAGAATCAGCATGGAGTTCATGTTGCAGGTGAGGTGTCTTCTTTTTTAACTTGAGTTTTGAATACCGGTACATGGGTATGCACTGTGTCGGACAGTGTGCCCTTTTGGGCTGTGGTTTTCAAATTTTGTGCTCGGGCTATGTAGTCGGAGTAGTTAAGAAAAAATATGCAGTTGCTGGGTTTCCAAATGATCAGAGTGATCGATTTATTTTTTGTAACTCAGCGAAGTGTGTTTTTGCACAATGTACTTACAAACGATAAAACTTTTTTTTTTTTCAACATGTGATATGAGCTGTTAGGATGCTCGGTGTACAAAAAAAAAAAAACATGGAGATGCCACTCCTCCTCGCGATCCCTTATCCAGTGGCCAATCCTTGTGCGTAAAAAATGTCTTGCTATATGAAGTCATCACTTGAGGAGGACAAACAACAAGAGAGTCTTGTGCTGATGAAGTTTGCTTGGTTTAAAAATATTAATGAATGATTCTGTAGTCCTTATGTTTTGAACAGAACATGAGTAGGGTCACGTGAACTGAGTCAATCCATATTGAATTTAATTATTGAGGTGAGTGAATTTACTTAATGAGTACCATTCATGTTGTTCAATCGTGATCTTGTGGAAGAATGCTGTCAACTTGCATGGAAATGGATTGGAAGAACTTGAGCTGGAGTGTTCTTCAAAACCAGAATTTCATGGGATAAACCCCATCCGGCTTCAAAGGGCTGCTCAAGGATGTGGTAATTTTGCTTTCTCCATTGACTGCAATGACAATGGAGTGAAAGTTGTTGACAGATGTTTCAGTTTCAAGCATTGCTTGAAACATGTCTCATACATTTTAAGGTAACAAATATGACTACGCTTGTCCGATGTTCATATCCTGATATAACACGTGCTGGCCACATGACAGTCAAGGCAAAGGTAACACCATGGGTGCTAAAGAACAAGTATTCTACTGTTGTGCCTCCGATGGTATGGGGGTGGTATTGGTTCTCACATCTGCGCAGAAGGTACTTAATTTGGAGGTGTGTCCACCAGTATGTTAACCATCCCAAGCTTCACTTGGCCTTCAGTCGTCCACGCTGGGCGACCATGGGCTTTTAGTGTGCAGTCCTTAACATGTTGGACCTGTAAATTAAACAGAAAATACAAAAACAAATGGCACGATCCAGAACAAAAATCGCGATTTACATTTCCAAAAATTATTTTTTTGTGTATTTTTCCTTTAGGTTTTCAACAAGCTTTTGAGTCTGGCGAGCACAGCCTCGTCACAAAGATACCAGAGTCACATGTGGAGCCAGATGCTTCTATCTACTCATGCCTTCTTGAAATCCATCTCTAATGTCTCTGGCAAGGATATTTCCCCTCTTATCAAACAATGGGTGTATCCTTAACTCCACAGCTCTCAAACTCAAGGGCCTTGGCCCATATCTGGCTGGCCAGTTCATTTTATATGGCTGGTAAAAGTTATTTCTTTATCTTTCTTGCAAAATGTAGTCATTGTTTTTTCATTGTTATGCAAGCTGTCAAGTATTTTTATTACCAACAAATATTTGGCAGGAAACATATAGAACACACACGCAAATTATAGCTTACTGCTGATTTTTTTATCTTATTTTTTTTGTCTTAACTCGCTCATAACCAGAGATCAGAGTGCTGTGGTAAAATTCTATGGCAGCTTTGCATTCAACAGAAAGAGGAATGTTCTGGAATTGGAGATCCGCCAAGACTACACATCCTCTGGAACTCAGAAATATGTTGTGAGTATTTCAGTTCTTTTCATCCTGAACGTTGACATTTGATTGTTCTTGTCATCGGGATACATTTACATCCCAGAGTCAAGGATCAGGCCATGAACCTACTGTACGTGTCCTGATTATATAAGAGTATTGGAACGGTTGATAACAAAAAACAGGTTCCCAGGTGTCATGTGTTCATCTAAATGCCCTCAGGATCAAGAATTATCATCATTTAACAGCACATTTTTTGCCAGGGTGAAATTGTCTCATTTTAGAGGCATATCAGTCTCAACAGTGAACCAAACCTCACTCACCCTGGCAAACATAATGCTGGACCTGCAAGACTTATAATAACCTCCAGCTGGCTGAATCTCACCGGCGCATTCCTGACGATATTTGGCCATCTTCTCTTTCGCCTCACTCGCTGGCGAGTGGCCGCTTGCTTCTCCGAGCGGAAGCAGAGCCATTCCTCAGAGTGTGGGAAACAACTGAGTGCCCAAGACAATGAAAGCATTTTTTGTAGCACATGAGCACATCACCAAGCATCACCTTCCCTGCCATGCCAACAATTTCCCAGACACACTAATTTAGCTATAGATTCAGCAGCATTGTCACTTGTGCAGGCAGTTTTTCATCTCCAAGTCAGCACAATAATATTCAATTTGTGAAACGCTGTATGCCAGCATGGCAAATCGTGGAGCAGATAAGTAAAATAATCATTGCAAGGGTGCTACTAGCATCACATTGGTTTCATATACACTCTCCAAATCCTACTTTTTTTCCCCCTAAAAATAACCACTGGCCACTTAATATTCCAAGATGGCGGCCCGAAAACCCAAGATGTCCACCCCCCCAAAAAAACCCACTCGTAATCTTGTTTTAGAATTTTGTTATCACCCTTCTGACCAAAACAAGCTATACATTATAAAGATGAAAGGTATTGTATATGATTATACTGTATGAGAAAAAACTCTCATTATGGTGGGCTGCCGTAATCATTGTATCATTTTATGGTGTTAATAAACTGATATTTTCACTCGTGTGTTGTCTCTACCAAACACTAACTATTCTCTCAAATGTTTGTGTATCCCCCAGGGTCCCATCAAGGTAACAGTGCAGGAACTTGATGGGTCATTCAACCATACCTTGCAGATCGAGGAGAATAGCCTCAAACATGATATCCCATGTCACTCCAAGAGCCGAAGGTACACTAAAACCTCCACTAAGTAAACACAAATTTACACTGAAAGTGTCCCTTGTTATATTTTATTTAATTCACCAACAATTTGGAAATGGCATATTAATCTAGCAGCTCCCTGGCAGTCAGTCGAAGTTGAAGTCTCAGTTGGAAAATTCCTTTTCCTGCGTTGTGGGTTTTCTATGGTTACTCTGTTTGCGTCCTGCTTCATTGCCCAAGAGCGGCTCTCTATATGTGCCCTGTGATAGACTGCCGACTGGTCCATTGCATCGCCTGAGATAGGCTCCAGTTTACCTGTGACCTTAACAACCCCCACCCCACGGGTGTGGGGGTTGACAATCCGGGAGGACAATCCGTGTCGATAACAACAGATTATTTTGGAGACAAAATTCAATCACCACTTGGCTTGAATTTCCTTTGTTGGATCACCCGGTTTGCATATCGCAGATAGCTGTTGATTTCGAACAAGATTGCAACTTTCAATTCACAACTTTGTATAATTCCCAGGGCGCAATTCAAGGGACACACAGATGAAAGTGATTTCACTCATTTTGTCATCAGTGATAAATCTGGGGACGACACAAATCAGCATGTTAATCTGAAGTTTGGATTTGATAATATTACAGCTCTCTTTGTCCTCTCTTGGTTATTTACAGCTCAGTTATAACAAAATACAGACAGTGTTTGGTCTAAAAAGAAAGGTGGGAAAAAAAGAGAACCCACCACTCACTTGGGCAGATGGAAAACAAATATGTGTTCCAAAAGGAGTCAGAACATTGTAACGGGATCGGAGGAACAGCAAATGCACTTGATTACCATGTAAAAGTTTGTCTTATTTAATGAACTCATGTTTATTCATTTATTTTTTATTTTGTCCCTAGAAATAAGAAAAAGAAGATTCCACTGATGAATGGCGAGGAAGTGGACATGGATTTATCAGCCATGGAGTAAGACAAATAACACGGCAATTGCTACATTTGCATTTCCAGAATAGTTTAATGCAGGGAAGAGACTGACCAATACCATGTCCAGAGAGGTTCTCAACCCCAATTTCTCAATGAAAATTCCTGATGGAATGGTACCCACTACCGGCTGTTTCACCTTTTCTAACTAAGGTCTGGCACACACAATGACAATCAGGCTGTTTGTGTAAGGTGTATTAAGTATTAAGAGTGTATTAAAGCTGGCGCATAAGGGACCAAAGAAGTCATTTTATGCATTGCATATTTTTTTAATATTATTTTCGAGCCAAATATCAGAATCGGCATCAGCCTCAAAAAACAAAAACAAAAAAACCAACAATGTTACTTTACAATTACCTGAATATTTTAATGAGGAGACTTGGAGTTGGATGTTAGAGTTTGGTAGTTTGGCGCTAACAACACAAAGACTAACTGGTCACAAAAACCACGGTTGTGACAAAATAAACAGTTTTTTCATATTTTAAAAAAGATAGTTGACCAAAATACGTGTGAGCTCACCATCATCAATCAGAAAAGAGGATGAAAGTGGATAATTGAAAAGGTCTTCCTTTCCTTGTCAACGAAAATCAACTTCAGAATATTCGCATATTCTTAAGAATATCAGATTTTGTTTCAAAACCAGAGGATGCTTTTTGTAGGCAGCACCTCAACATTTTATGTAGAGGAAGAGATCTTGGTTACATCCAGCTGATCCCATGAAATTTTATGACCACTGCTTAACTCTTTTATGTCTATTTTTCTTCTTTCTTATGTAGCGCTGACTCTCCTCTCCTATGGATACGGATTGATCCAGACATGTCAATTCTGAGGAAGGTGGAACTGGAGCAAGCCGACTTCATGTGGCAATACCAGCTGCGGTATGAAAGAGATGTCGTTGCACAGGTAAGTCAGTTATCTTTATCAAATTGTGTGTAACAGTACTTGATGTCAACACAGGCGTCGAATGACTTTCAACAGTAAGATTAATTTGAATTGTTGGTGGCACTAAAACATGGAGCAAAGCTGTGGAAGTGATTAAAAAATGTATTGAGCTATTAGGTACAGGACCTAAAAGTTACTGTTTGATAAATAAATATAAATCAAATTAAAGTTTCAAAAAGTATTATTTTTTAAAACATAGCTAGGATAGGCTCAAGCTGTCCCGCTCCCACGTGAGGATGAGCTGATCAGTTAATGGATAGATACCGGTAGATGTTTCGCTCTTTAGAAATAGTCTACAGTCCAATCACAAGTGGTAGACATGTTTGGATAAGCTTTCACACTTGGCTATGCAGATCATTTCAACATAAATGTGTTCTTCATGGTTGTTTCTCTGCATGTTTTATTCATTCTAGGAGGAGGCCATATCAGCCCTTGAAACTTTCCCAACTCCTGCCTCCAGACTGGCCCTGACTGACATCCTTGAACAAGAACAATGTTTCTACAAAGTCCGCATGCAGGCTTGCTTCTGTTTGGCAAAGGTATATGATACTGTACCTTAAAGCGTACCTGTGGGGATCAGAAGGAAAGATATTTTCTTGTTTATCAAGAAAAAAAAATTGAAAGGTTTTTGCTACACTGGTTGTATTAAAGCAAGTTTATACGGTAATGGCTTGCGGAACCTGTTGGTCGAGGCACCATAGATAACGTGTGCAGCCATACCGTATCTTCACAAGCATACGACGCACCGTATTAAAAGGCATAGTGTCAGTTACGGGTGCTATTTCTGTATTTAACACATACACAAGACACATTGTAATCTTGGACGCAGGCATGGTAAACCATACGCTAACTTTAAAAATACAGGAGCAATCATGCACGCTAGCGTATGAGGAAGGTAAAAGGCAGCGGAAGAAAAAGTTAGACCGGCTGTACTTAATTGACGCAGTATTAACGATGTACTCAGATTATGTTTTGCTCAATCCTTATCATCATCAAAATCCTTATCTTCTGTATCCAAAATAAACTGCAGGGAAAGTTCACAATCAAACACGGCAAGCTCCCTCGCGTCATTGTCAGAGTCAGTCTCAGGCGCTGTGTGGCGCCTCAGAAATTATACGTTTGTCAATTCATTCACAAATTGTCGTGTAACTCGCCCAGCACCTGTTTGTATGATAAATATGGGGATGAAATCAGAAATCCTTAAAAGGGGCATGGCATCGTATGCATCTGCATCTACATATAAAGAATGTCTTCATACCGATATGCTGCTCTGTGCACATAATAATTGCAGATCGCCAATGCTATGGTGAGCACATGGCAGGGCCCACCAGCCATGAAGTCTCTGTTCACCAGAATGTTCTGCTGTAAGAGTTGTCCCAATATCGTGAAGACCAACAACTTCATCAACTTCCAGAGCTATTTCCTGCAAAAGGTAGCATGCCCGATTAAAACAGACACTAAATATTTTAATGTTTGGGTATCCTGACTCAGTGGTAATTTGTTGGTTTTAGCCAAAAAGTATACCACACTGGGTAATATTGTTGTGTTTGTTGAAAGAGACGATTTGGTTTGAGGGACATGGCTACAGACCACATTAGAGTAAATACACAAGCTTTAGAATGTGCCTGACAAAGGAAAGGCAGTGTCAATGATTCATAGTGCATTATAATGTGTGAATTTAAAAAAAAAAAGGAAAAACAAAATCCCTGGCAGGCTTTTTAGTCTACCCATCTCTCATGTCATTGACGGTTTTATCAACTAACAAATCCTTTTTCTGTTTTCCTTGCAAGACGATGCCTGTTGCCATGGCATTACTCAGAGATGTGCAGAACCTTTGTCCCAAAGATGTCCTCAACTTCATACTTGACCTCATCAAGTATAACGACAACAGGAAGAACAAAGTAAGGACAAAGCAACCACACCCTGCAACCTAAATTCTTAATACTGTCAAAACCTTCCTCTCTTTTCAGGAATTTTGATTATTCTGTAAAATAAGATCGTCGTTTAATGATTCCCTCATAGGAAATTCAGGTGTTATAACAGCACACAACAATTTGATTTAAAAAAAAACACCACAAAAAAAACCAAATACACTGAAAATACAATTAATCAAGTGTATGATGCGTCTGTTGATTAAGGTTGGTGGTGAGGGGAATGTGGTGACTTGTTTCAGCCCACACTGCTGTGGCACAGTCTTACGGTGGTGAACACAAGGGAATGATTGTGGTCTCCTCAGGACAAACAGTCTACTCTGTCCCTTCCTGAAGCAGGAGTTTGTATTTTGAGAAATAACAATCTTAGAGTAAGATAGTTGGCTGAAGCAATTTGTAGTGTATTTCACATGCCATCTAAGTCATATTTACCGGTATTTAGTTCTTGTCTACTAACATTCTATTCTTCTTGGTCCTTTTCCAGTTCTCAGATAATTACTACCGTGCAGATTTGCTTGAAGCATTGACCAACTCCTTGACGCCAGCCATCAGTATCAACAATGAGACTCGGACTGTGGACAATTTAAATGCTGATGTGCGGCTCATTTTGGAGGAGATCACTAGATTCCTTAACATGGAGAAGTTACTACCAAGCTACAAAAGCACGATAACGATCAGGTAGCTGCTGCTTCTAGGCATACGTTAGTCATTTTCTTGTGGTCAACTTTTGACTTGTTTTTCCTAAAATGTATTTGTACACCACTCACAATTCTCTCAACATTTTATTATACCTTTTCATAGTGTGCGTGTGTGCGCATGTGTGCATAGGAGAGACGATATTGGAAAAAATCGGAAAACAATCTGACTATACACTGAGGAACTATACACTGAATTAATAATGATGGCAGGACAGAACGTCCCCGGAGTGAACAAATTGTTTGCTCTAATGTCTTATTTTGCTCGTCTGATCATTGACGTCATTGATCGATTGGCAAATTATGACATTAAAACCGGGCACCGATTATGTGCTGATCTGATCCAGCCGATCAGATCTGTGTAAAGTCTAAAGATGAGAATTGTGTCAATATCCCAGTATTGATGGACTCGACTAACCACCTCATGAGTGAAGCGTGGTGGTTGTGCCATGGCGTGGGCATATGTGGCTGGCAATGGAGCTGGTTCTCCTGGTTTTCATAGAAAAAAAACTAAATTTAAAGCTGAAAGTCTGGACTTAAAGCACTTCTTGTTCGTATCGTTTGAAATTTTGCGTTGAGGACAATAAAATGGGTAAGATCGAAAGTTCAAAGTCTGGATTCAATTGAATAAGAATAAGAAAACAGTTATTGTCTCACAATGGAGAAATTCCCCATTTACAGCAGCAAAGTTATGAAAGGAAGAAAGTAGAAGAACAAAAAGTATAGGAGCTCCTGTAAAGGCAGCCACTCTCGCGGCGCCTTCTTGGAGTGAGAATAACAACAAAATTATACAACACAACATGTTGTGATTCTCATTTGTTTCCTACTGTGATAGAAATTTGATTTCTGTACTGTATAACATTGAACAATGATGCATTTCAGCTTCAATTTTCAGTTTGATGATACTTGATTCAATTGCATTTTTCATTTATTTATTTTTTCCCCCATCTCCTAACCTTTATTCGTAGTTGTCTGAAAGCCATTCGTCAACTTCAAAAAAATGGTCACATTCCAAGTGAAGCATCACTCTTCAGGTCCTATGCAGAGTATGGCCACTTTGTGGATGTTCGTGTTGCTGCTATCGAAGCTCTGGTGGACTATACAAGAGGTAAGATGCGAACATATTGATGATAGCTGTCCTCTGGTCGTCTTTGAGTTTATAAAACGTTAAAACAAGCACTATTTTTTACTGAGTGAGTTAAAAAATAGGCTCCTGGGTTCTACACTGAAATTCAGATTTAGGGAATAAAATCACAATTCCGCTGAGCGGGAAAAGTGGCATGATGTTCATGTTTTCTTGTTTTACCTTGATTCAACCAGACAAAAGACCAGATGAATGGGGTCTTGTTTAGAGTGGTGACCTGGCCAAGCAGTCAGCAGCATAGGTCTCGCAAAACACGCAGTATATCACTAAACTCAACTCACCTTTGAGTGAGTACTTTAAGCAGTGCTTTAATAAAGTGCAGGATTTGTACATGCCGTAACAATAAAAAAACAGGCATTGTTCAGTGGATTTCAGTCTGGCCTTTAACCCTTTCAGGGACAGCGGTTACTACAGTGGACACATCAGGTTACAGGTTATCATTATTTGTGCATGAAAGCGTTAAAATAGATCGAAAGGTTCCAAATGAAAAAAAGATGTGATGGTTTTAACTCAGTTTGTGGAATGTTCTGGAGTGGCACAGCTAAGCATTTGTACCCAGTTCAGTCCTAACATGCCGAACAGTCAGGCTGAAGATGATGCTTAGATTGGAGGAGAGAAAACTGACAAAATACAAAGGAAGTAGACGAAAAAGGAAATCACCGAACAAGGCCATTCTTCTTATGGGTGTACAGTACCTGCATACAGAGCCAACCAGAAATTCACATGTAGATTATGAAGTTTCAGCTGACTGTACTCAGTTAAACGCAACACACAGTGGTCAACAGCATCCACGGACTGAAGACATTTAGAGGAAGTGCTCAGTATTTGTCTCTGTAGATAACGTGTGAAATGAGACAGGTGAGCATATTTATTCATGATCTCATTGCTGGTTTATCTCTATGGAATAAATAAATAGGGTTAAAAAAAAGCTCAAATTATGGTTGTGTTTTTTTGCAAAAATAACAGTCTTACATGCCAGTAACCACTGCCTGCCATTTCTAAAACTGACAGACACGATCATCAGAATAAAAATTAGCACTGGCCCAACATCCAAATTAATTTAAAATGTCTTCAGAAATAAGTCTACCATATTTTATGTTTTCATTACTAAAAGACCAATAGTCTAGCCATGCCACCTCATAATATGGACACTTGTGTTTACATGCGATCAGAATGAGAGATCATAAATGAATACTTTTGTCAGAAGAAAGGAAATTGAGCTGTTGTGATGTCCAGTGATCGATGACCGTGCAGATTTTGTTCACCTCATTTGTTGATGCTGTCAATGTATTTTGCAGTTGAAAAGAGTTCAGTTGAGCTGCAGTGGCTACTCAACCTGGTTCAGAGTGACCCGGCTCCTTATGTCAGGTTAGTCGGCATACAGGCTTACTTGAGGGAGTACAGGTGTCCATTCTAGAGGCAGTGATGTCACCTGAATTTGAACATTCTGCTTCTTTCCATGCAGGAGTCTCTCACTAACTTGCCCTAACGCAGGAATATAACTATTTTAGTGATTCTAATGTCACCTTTTCTACCATTTCTAGTGTGAGCTTTGCGTTCATATAATGGTCCACTCAGGTTTACAAGACTTGCCATTCTACTGTCAGCTCTGACAAAGTACCACATTTCCCCAGTGACATGAATTGTAACTTTTCGACCTAAGGCACCACCATGCCTTTAAAAAAAAAAAAAAATGCATGCTTTTTTCACGAACATTTGAAAAAAAAGGTTGTTACACATGTTTTACCTGAAGATACTTTTTTTTTCTGAGTAATTAGCATTTGTTGACTAAAGAACCAATATTTAGCTCATTGTAAATTTCTGAAATCATCCATGTTTGCAGTGAAAGAAAATCAGGCATTTGCAGCTTTTCCCTTCGTCGACAATTTTAAAAGCAATGTTACAATATATTTTGCATTGCATAACTTCATACCGTGTTACATCTATTTGCAGTATGCCAAATACTGTATATTGCATCATACTTGTTGTGAATTGTATTGTATCCGGAGTAGCGTTCTCAATATTGTGAATTTACCATCTCGTTGGCAGAATATTGAGCCGTGCACTGCATACCGTGTTACATCTATTTGCAGTATGTCAAATACTGTATATTGCATCATACTTGTTGTGAATTGTATTGTATCTGGAGTAGCGTTCTCAGTATTGTGAATTTACCATCTCGGCAGAATATTGAGCCGTGCACTGCATTTGCCTAAGTGAGATGTTCATCCCTAATCCACCCTCAAATCCAGCTAATTAAATCTTGAATTATGACAACATTTTATCTCCAATTTGGACATGCACAGTCTGAATTGTCCGTGCCGGAACCCTTAAATTCCTCAGCCTCTGGTCAAGGATCGATCTTCACAAAAACAATAGTCATTATCCCTACAAGGGCATGAGAAATAGTGTTGAAATGTAATTACGTGTTCTTGTTATTATGTATTACTTCTCTAGATGGAATGGAATATGCCGAGGGTTTGAATGTTTGGGTTTTGTGGTGGTTTTGCTGCATTAGTAACCAAATGCACATGTTTACATCTGAACATTTGTTCTTCTATCAAGACATAAGATCCTCGCCATGCTTTGTAAGAATCCACCCTTCACCAAGACAACAGAATCAGCGATATGCAATGAAGCTCTGGTGGACCAGCTTTGGAAGCTCATGAACTCAGGTGAGTCTCAGACATGTGCCTGTCAACCTGCTTGTCAGTCAAACAATGTTTTCCACCTAATTACCGCACTTTATGGACCATAAGCTGCAACATATTTTTGGGCGCAGTATCAACATGTCTATTTATTTATAAAATAATAATAAAAATAAAATTTAAAAATCATACATAAAACCCACTGGGTTATCAGGCGCATTATTTATGTCAAGCATTGTATGTTGATTTTTTTCTAATTGTACCATATGATTATTTGACAGATTTAGCAACATTACGCTCGCTTCAGAAAAGACATGAAATATCGGTTAGGGCTGCATGTCTCGCTTGCTTTTATTCGCCGTACGACTACATGGGGACGAGGGAATCCTTCAATCGACGAATAAAAACGTTGGTAAATGACTAGTCCATCTGGTAGACTAGTGGTTTTAAAAAAAATCATAATGCTCTCCTTTGCTCGATTTTTTTTTCCTGGGGCTTCACAATAATCTGATTACTTTGGCTAATGCTGTTATCTTGGTTGCCAGTTCAACAGCTGTAAACAAGTCAATGCACATACCATTATCCAAACTTTTCAGCTCGGTCCCGACAGCTATTTTATTTAATTTCCATAATATAAACATTTAATCCTCAGGCATTGTGTTCTTTCAAAAAATAATTGAACATAAAAATACATATGTTGTCTTGACACACACAATTAATACACGACAATACTCAAATAATAAACCCACCTTTAAAATATAATCTTTATTTATATAGCGCTTTCACAACAGCTGCAGCTGTAACAAAGCGCTTTACAGAATAGTTAACATAAAATAACAAAATAATATGACAGAACACAACATAGGTCATGGACAATCATGCAATTATAACCACTATTTCTGCATGTTCTCTTTTTGCATTCAGGTACCTCTCATGATTGGCGCCTGCGTTGCGATGCTGTGAACCTCTACTACACTTTGTTTGGTTTGACTCGGCCTTCCTGCCTGCCCCTCCCGGAGCTTGGCCTTGTGTTGAACCTAAAGGAGAAGAAAGCGGTACTTAACCCTACCATCAAGCCTGAACAGAGTGTGGGTGCTGTTATCGACACCCCTGCCAGTATTGGGATCCATGGTGTTGGCTTAAATTACCCAACTGTAAGTACTATGCCAAAAATATTTAGTCATTAGTGATGACAATCTATTTGACCTGAACCCATAAAATGGGTTCAGGTCAAATAGATTGTTCATGCAGGACAGATGAAAATTGAATCATACTTATTGGGGGAATGCACCACCACATATGCATTATATCCACCAGTTAGGTGGATATAATGACAGAGACTGCCACCAATGGTGATTTTTATTTTTTGAGAGAGAGAGAGAGAGAGAGAGAGAGAGAGACTGTGTTTTTTCCACGCCTGGATGATGATTGATCCAAAAATAATGTGAGTACATTATTAAATACTTAATAAAATAAAGTACCACCAAACTCAGTTTTGCTCCCGTTGCCTTTTTAAAAACATACGCTAGCGTGCATGCATGCTACCATCTTTTTTAAACTAGCATATATTTTACCATCCCTGCGCCCAGTAATACAGTGCGTCTTGTGTATGTATTAAATACAGAAATAGCATCCATAACTGACACTGCACCTTTTAATATGGTGCGCCGTATGCTCGTGAAAATACAATACCTACAAGCGGGCCAAATTTAACCCTTTCAGGGACAGCAGTTAGTACAGTGGACAGCTTATCATGTTACCAGGTCATAGGGTGCATGAAAAAGTTTACTGTCCAATGTTTGGAAGTCTCTAATTATCCACAGCAAGGAGATTATTCTGTGGTTTGTGCTGTGTTAAAACAGTTTGAAAATTACAGAATATGCTTAATATGTTTTTTTTTTTTCCTAGCAGGAGGATGAAGAGCCAGATCCTATTTCACTGGGGGTGTGTGGGGTAGGACAGCCTCCTCAGGGCATCAAAAGAAAGGCCGAGACTCAGCTGGGCTCCCCACCCGAACCCACACAGGCACTGCAGCATCAAGATGATGATGGTAGAATCGGGCGCTACAAGATCAGAGTAAGGATGTAGATGATTTGTTCTTATTATTGTTCTTGTTCTTGTTATGCCTTTTGCCAAGTTTGGCTGGCATGTATTTTTTGTTAGTTTGTTTTTTGTTTTTGATAGATTGCACATGACTTTCCTCAGTTGATGCTTTGTTCTGGTTGTTTGTAGTTTAACACGGAAGATGAAGATATTGACATGGAAACTGTGCATGATAGTCAGGCCTTCATTCACCATCACCTCAATCTTCTGGAGAGACCCTCCACACCAGGTGATATAACATAGTTGCAACCCAATGATTGGCGTTTGTGTTTACCACCCCAATGATGCTTTTCTTTCAAGGTAAAGAGCCAGCATTCGTCGAACAGTCAATGCTGTCCATGCCGGCCACGCCTATACCATCCTTCTCCAAAGACACCGCATCCTTACCTTCGAAACACAGAGGGGAGCACGGCCACCACCATCACGAGCACAAGAAGAAAAAGAAGAAAAAGCACAAGCACAAACACAAGCACAAGCATGACAACAAGGACAGAGAGAGAAGTAACTGGCATCCTTACAGCAATAGCCCAGTCAGTGGCAAGTCCCTCCACTCACCATCGCTGTCTGAATAAAATCTTCACAGGTAAAGTTAGCTACCCATCATAGTGCCATATGTTTGACAATTGGGGAGCCACAGTAGACCAACCACTTTATCACCTTCAAGTGAGGATTCACTCATGAGCAGAAGCTCATAGATTCATAATGTACTCCTTTGCTCATTCATGATTGCTTTTTTTTGGCGGGGGGGGGGGGGTCTGGGTGTTTTACAAAAATCTTATTTTGTTACTAGCTAGAAAAGGGAAGTTTACCTTGCTGAAGTTTTAGGCAGGACTTTGGAAAGAACAAAATACAATTTAAAATTGCGATAACCAAGAGTGTTTGTAAAATTGATCGCCAATGTGTCTGCTTGTCTTTGACAAAACAGACCTAATCTTCCAATGTCAATTATTCCTGTAAAACCTCTTACTCAAGCTATGATGTCATTTTTAACAAATTTGTCGGCATAGCAAGGCCCTTTTTTGTTGTCAATATTATTATGTTTTTTTAATTGTACAGTGATCCCGTGCTATTTCGCGGTTCGTTTATCGCGGCTTCAGTGCATCGTAGATTTTTTTCAAACATATTCATTAAAAAAAAGTTTCTCATATACATGGAGTACAGTACTGTATATGTTGCTCTATGTGACTCGCAGTTGTTTTGCTGACTTTCACAGCTTCTTGCGGACCGTTTGCGGACTTAAATTTTTTATTTTATTTTTTATGTTTATTGGTCGCTACTTCACGGATTTTCGTTTATCACGGGTAGTTTTGGTCCCCATTAACCGCGATAAACGAGGGATTGCTGTAGTTCCTTTCACTGCCATTTAATTTCAGTTATTGCTTCTCTCACATGACAACATGACAGTATACACATCATGGATAATTTTAAGAAATTGCTGCATGGACCGTACGTGCAACATAATCAGCAGCAGGGGTGCTTATATAATAATTTGAACTGAAGGAGCCAGTGCTCCAATATCATAACGACACAACCAAATCCGTGAATGAAATACGGGATCAACTGATGAACATCACAAACACTGTCATGCAAACCAGCGAGCCATTGTCACAGATTGCTGTATATGCATCGCAAATGTTAAATAAATACATTTTAAAATGTTGAATATGAAATGTCTCAGTTTTCCAAAGTAGCTATGCCTAAAAATACCTACAATCTCCTATGGGCCTCACTAGTTGGAATAACAGCATTGGCATTAAAAAACAAAAACTAACAAACCACTTTGGGTCAAAAAGAGAGCCATCCACAACTTGGGTCAATTTGACCTTACTTTATGTCAATTTTTTGGGGGGGCAGGGGGGTTGTTTTATACAAACTGCCCAGCTAGGGTTAGCATCAAATACGGTAAGATTAAAAAAAATACACTTTTTCAATGAAAATTTATAAAAAGAGCTCCCTTCACATTGGCATTTGGCATACAGGAGCCAATATCCAGAGTTTAATTCTCTCTCATTGCACTTATTGGACAAGCGTCGACTCTTGAAGGAGCATATGAATCCCCTCTCAAACTAGCTGTCAAAAAGAGTATGTGTCTCAGTCCAACTGTCATGAGTTCCTCAACACTGTGTTTTGTTGAAACCACCTGTCTTGTCTGAAGATTGCCAGGGTGAGAATTGTTCCCCTTGATCTGCAGTGCATAAACACCCCTGAATTCACCTCCTCCCCCTCTTGGCTTTCCTGCAGTAGAGCACTGGCTGCAGCGACTCAAACCGCTAAGAATGTCTTCGCAATCCAAGACAACGTTTGGTGCAATCGTATTCTAACCATAGTGGTGTGCATCTCTCCAAGAAAAGATGAGCATGACCACAAACAAAACTTGTGCCATGATAGCATCCTGGCCAAAACTGTTGTGCGTAGGAAAAGTCACCTTTACACCAGGAAATCATTTCTTGCATTTATATTGCAACAGTTGAGTTTTACAAGTGATTGTTTCAAAATGAATCCACAGTGAATACAACAACCTCTCCGTGAGCCGTCACCTTACCGTGGTGGAGGGGTTTGTGTGTCCCAATGATCCTAGGAGCTAAGTTGTCTGGGGCTTTATGCCCCTGGCAGGGTCACCCATGGCAAACAGGTTCTAGGTGAGGGACCAGACAAAGCACGGCTCCAAGACCCCTTATGATAAAAAAAATTAAAGGATCTCAGTTTCCCTTGCCCGGACGCGGGTCACCGGGGCCCCCCTCTGGAGCCAGGCCTGGAGGTGGGGCTCGTTGGCGAGCGCCTGGTGGCCGGGCCTACACCCATGGGGCCCGGCCGGGCTCAGCCCGAAGAGGCAACGTGGGTCCCCCTTCTCATGGTCTCACCACCCGTGGGAGGGGTCAAAGGGGTCGGGTGCAATGCGAGCTGGGCGGCAGCCAAAGGCGGGGACCCTGGCGGTCCGATCCTCGGCTGCAGAAGCTAGCTCTTGGGACATGGAATGTCACCTCTCTGGCAGGGAAGGAGCCCGAGCTGGTGTGTGAGGTAGAGAAGCTCCGACTGGATATAGTTGGACTTGCCTCCACACACAGCCTGGGTTCTGGTACTAGTTCTCTCGAGAGGGGTTGGACTCTCTTCCACTCTGGAGTTGCTCATGGTGAGAGGCGCAGAGCAGGTGTGGGCATACTCATTGCCCCCCGGCTCAGTGCCTGTACATTGGGGTTCACACCGGTAGACGAGAGGGTTGCTTCCCTCCGCCTTCGGGTGGGGGGACGGGTCCTGACTGTTGTTTGTGCATATGCACCAAACGGCAGCTCAGCATACCCACCCTTTTTGGAGTCCTTGGAGGGTGTGCTGGAGAGTACTCCTGCTGGGGACTCCCTTGTTCTGCTGGGGGACTTCAATGCTCACGTGGGCAATGACAGTGAGACCTGGAGGGGCGTGATTGGGAGGAACGGCCCCCCCGATCAGAACTCGAGTGGTGTTTTGTTATTGGACTTCTGTGCTCGCCACGGATTGTCCATAACGAACACCTTGTTCAAGCATAAGGGTGTCCATATGTGCACTTGGCACCAGGACACCCTAGGCCGCAGTTCGATGATCGACTTTGTAGTTGTATCATCGGATTTGCGGCCGCATGTTCTGGACACTCGGGTGAAGAGAGGGGCGGAGCTGTCAACTGATCACCACCTGGTGGTGAGTAGGCTCCGATGGTGGGGGAAGATGCCGGTCCGTCCTGGCAGACCCAAACGTATTGTGAGGGTTTGTTGGGAGCGTCTGGCAGAATCCCCTGTCAGAAGGAGTTTCAACTCCCACCTCCGACAGAGCTTTTCCCATGTTCCGGGGGAGACGGGGGACATTGAGTCCGAGTGGACCATGTTCCGTGCCTCTATTGTTGAGGCGGCCAATCTGAGTTGTGGCCATAAGGTGGTTGGTGCCTGTCGTGGCGGCAACCCTCGTACTCGCTGGTGGACACCAGCAGTAAGGGATGCCGTCAAGCTGAAGAAGGAGTCCTATCGAGCCTTTATGGCCTGTGGGACCCCAGAGGCAGCTGACGGGTATCGACTGGCCAAGCGGAACGCAGCTTCGGTGGTCGCCGAGGCAAAAACCCGAGCGTGGGAAGAGTTCGGTGAGGCCATGGAAGCCGACTTCCGGATGGCTTCGAGGAAATTCTGGTCCACCATCCGACGTCTCAGGAGGGGGAAGCAGTGCACCACTAACACTGTGTACAGTGGGGATGGGGCACTGCTGACTTCGACTCGGGACGTTGTGAACCGGTGGGCAGAGTACTTCGAAGACCTCCTCAACTCCACCAACACGTCTTCCTTGGAGGAAGCAGAGTCTGAGGACCCTGAGGTGGGCTCTCCTATCTCTGTGGTTGAAGTCACCGATGTGGTTAAAAAGCTCCTCGGTGGCAGGGCCCCAGGGGTGGATGAGATCCGCCCGGAGTTCCTCAAGGCTCTGGATGTTGTGGGGCTGTCCTGGTTGACACGCCTCTGCAACATCGCGTGGTCAACGGGGAGAGTGCCTCTGGATTGGCAGACCGGGGTGGTAGTCCCTCTTTTTAAAAAGGGGGACCGGAGGGTGTGTTCCAACTACAGAGGGATCACACTCCTCAGCCTCCCTGGTAAGGTCTATTCAGGGGTGCTGGAGAGGAGGGTCCGTCAGGAAGTCGAGCCTCAGATTGAGGAGGAGCAGTGTGGTTTTCGTCCCGGCCGTGGAACAGTGGACCAGCTCTACACCCTTAGCAGGGTCCTCGAGGGTATGTGGGAATTCGCCCAACCAGTCTACATGTGTTTTGTGGACTTGGAGAAGGCGTTTGACCGTGTCCCTCGGGGAGTTCTGTGGGGGGTGCTTCGTGGGTATGGGGTACCGAACCCCCTGATACGGGCTATTCGGTCACTATACCACCGATGTCAGAGTTTGGTTCGCATTGCCGGCAGTAAGTCGGAATCGTTTCCAGTGAGGGTAGGACTCCGCCAAGGCTGCCCTTTGTCGCCGATTCTGTTCATAATCTTTATGGACAGAATTTCTAGGCGCAGCCGAAGCGTTGAGGGCGTCCGTTTTGGTGGCCTCAGTATTGCATCCCTGCTTTTTGCAGATGATGTGGTGCTGTTGGCTCCTTCAAACGGGGCTCTCCAACTCTCACTGGAGCGTTTCGCAGCTGAGTGTGAAGCGGTTGGGATGAAAATCAGCACCTCCAAATCTGAAACCATGGTCCTCAGTCGGAAAAGGGTGGAGTGCCCCCTCCGGGTCGGGGGAGAGATCTTGCCCCAAGTGGAGGAGTTTAAGTATCTTGGGGTCTTGTTCACGAGTGAGGGCAGGAGGGAGCGAGAGATCGACAGGCGGATCGGTGCAGCGTCTGCTGTGATGCGGACGTTGTATCGGTCTGTCGTGGTGAAGAAGGAGCTGAGCCAAAGGGCGAAGCTCTCAATTTACCGGTCGATCTATGTTCCAACCCTCATCTATGGTCACGAGCTATGGGTCGTGACCGAAAGAACGAGATCCCGGATACAAGCGGCCGAAATGAGTTTTCTCCGCAGGGTGTCCGGGCTCTCCCTTAGAGATAAGGTGAGAAGCTCGGTCATCCGGGAGGGGCTCAGAGTCGAGCCGCTTCTCCTCCACATCGAGAGGAGCCAGATGAGGTGGCTTGGGCATCTGATTCGGATGCCTCCTGAACGCCTCCCTGGTGAGGTGTTCCGGGCATGTCCCACCGGGAGGAGACCCCGAGGAAGACCCAGGACACGCTGGAGTGACTATGTCACCCAGCTGGCCTGGGAACGCCTCGGGATCCCCCGGGGAGAGCTGGAAGAAGTAGCTAGGGAGAGGGAAGTCTGGGCTTCCCTGCTAAAGCTGTTGCCCCCGCGACCCGGCCCCGGATAAGCGGTAGAAGATGGATGGATGGATGGATGAATACAACAAGTCCCCATGCCCTTGTTGAAATGCCATGTTTTTTGTGATAAATTCAGTGGTCATATTTTCTACCACATGCATCTGAAGGATTTCAAATTTGTTTGTGGATTGTTGGCTTTCTTTGTCAAATGAAGCTTCCATCCTACCCCTTCACCCAGACATACAAAGATGGGTGAATTTTGTCATGTGTGCTAAACAGCCAGTACTTGGTAGAAAATCCTGCAGCTCCTTCACTGTTATTGGCAGCTTTTAGGCAGCCGTAATGACCTGTTTTCTTCTTGTCTTTAATCCATGTTCGGGAGTAGGCGGTCAGGTGGAGGATGATTTTTTTTTTTAGCACGACCGAAGTGATTTTGCTTCCCATTTAACATTTTTTGGGGCATGGTGAGGATGCCCCGTTGGCCTTGCATGCCCCATGAGATTTATACAAATAAAGTGTTGCATCTTGATATTTATTTGTTTCCTACCATGTGAAATCAAAGTTGATAATATTGAGGGAAAAAAAATAATTATTAGAATAATTCAAGGTAATTGTAGCCAGGGGCAATGCCAGAAATTTTTCAGTGGAATGGCCGGGGTGACAACACGTCAGTGGGGTGGCTGTGCTGCATCAGTTATACTTTATCATAGCACCCATCCACAGTCAGGGCTTCATGAACCATTACGCAAACATATCCAGAACAATGCCATTCACACTCGCAGTCGAGCAGGAACAAATCAAAGTTAAAAAAATTACATTTTTTGCCGAGTTAAATTTCAATAGATGCGGCCAGACAGCTGAGATAGGCTCCAGCACGCCCGAGGATAAACGGCTCTGATCATGGATGGATGCCATTTTCTTTGAGGTGGCTTTGCTTTTGTGTACACTTGTATAGTGTACTTCTGTCTCACTGATTTCCTAGCTAACAGCCAATTAGAGTGGTCATAGACGTCTGGCAACAGTTTGCAGACGAGCATCAATAACTCATTCATTCATGTCTAAAATCACAATGACACAAAAGTCCCTTAATCCTTCCCAATTGTAAATGTTGCTTTTTTACTTACATTTGTTTCTGCTTGTATTATGAACATATCTGCATGACCGCAATGTGTGCATTTTATTTCCTGAAAATCTTTTGAAACAATCACTTCTCTGTCATCCCGTTTGCTTGTTATGGTGTGAAAGTAATGATTTTGATCGATATTGACTATAAGAATTGCATTTTCTTTACTTGAAACTGATTTTTTTTGTGATTGCATTCATATAAATTGCATATTTAGTCTTTATTTATGCGCTATTTCAAGTGAATTCATGTGAAAATGTCATACTGTCATACAAATTAGATCTCAAGATGTTGGTATTTTGGTGGACATGGAGCACAGAGTGGCGAGCCACCCATGGCCACCCTGTAGCTCCGCCCCTGATTGTAGCAAACTACATGTAGTTATTTCACAAGTGTGCGTGAAACTAGTAGCCCTTAATAATTCGGTGCCCCCCCCCCCCTTCATCTTTTTTTTTTTGATAAGATATCCTTTATTTGTCCCATATTGGGGAAATTCCAGTCTACAGCAGCAAAATTGGGGGATAGAAAGAAGGAAAAAAACGTGTTTGCATGCACAAAAATAAATGTTTCAGAAGAGAGCTGTACACAGTTCAATATAAGTGCAATATAAATATAGATGTATATATAAGCATATATGCAACTGGTATAAGCATGGTATATATTTACATGATATATACAACAAAACTCTGTTAATCCAATTTACAATTCACCCCGAAGAAGTAGCTCTCACTTTGAAAAAGGTTGATGACCCCCAGATACAAATGTCTATCATCCATTCTGCTGGTCAACTTGGTAGACCAGCATAGAAGGTGTATTATCACCGCAATCTTGATTTGGGTGGTTTAGCCAGCCTCAAGGCAGGGTTAAATTGGATGCGGGAATGAAAGATACAGAAGACTGTCAAGAATCGAAGACGGGGAAAAGGTAAGGAGATGAAGCTGTATAAAAGCTCCGCCTCTTCACGAATCTATTTCCTTTGAAACCAGGACTTGCGATCCCAAGTACAGTATATATGTTAAAATGGATAAATAAATAAATTGCTTCAATCCAAAAATCAAACGAGACTAATGTACTATTGTTATCCTCGGAACGATCTGAATCTCATCTTCATTTATTTATGTTAGTTGTTGGGATACTGTATCTTACAGTAACGGAGTTATTTTGAACCCGAACGCGATGTTTCGGCTGACGGTAAGAGTCAACATGTTGATGAAAATTAGGAATGTGTTCGTGCAATTGACTAACGTCGTGTGCTCGAAATGTCTTACATTTGCATAAAATGAACCTAACGGGAATTCACTTTTCATGTATTTATGTTTGTGGTTGAACAGAAACCGCGGGGTTGATAATTTCCACGAAAGTGCAATATTCGCCTGTCAAATACTTCATTGTTAAAGCGGGTGGACACGTTTCACGTAGAACTGCAACATGTCAGTAATAACAGAAACGACTAAGATGAAAGACTGACACTTTGGTTGGAGTTTTTGTTTAGTTTGTTGATGTTCGCGGTTTAATCTGAAATTTTGAAAAATATTAAATGCTGGCAATTGAACTGCTGTGTCACTATTTTTCAGTTTGCGTGGATTCTCTGGCTACTACTCACTGATATGTCATGGAGTTTTGTGTTCGACCGACTTAAACGCTCAGGGGCAAACGCCACGGCCACGGGAAGAGCAGACCGTGAGTATGTCTTGTTAGAACAGCCCTTTCATTGTTTTTTAGTCAGCATATAGTAGTACAAGTTAGGTCCTGAGGAATGAAATTAAATAAAAACCATTTCGTAGCACATATACTTCATACATATACCTACGTCACCACACCCAATTTACAGAATATTCGAAAGAATGCAGAACTTGTTTATCGTTTTTTTTTGTCAGTGTGATAAAAGCAATGACTGAGAAGAAAATGGTGATTGATAGCCTACCACCAATTTCATTTCTGATTTGATATTGACTAAAATTCAAGTTGGTATTTGCAATACCAACACTACCAACAGAGCAAGTACACTTCATGTCCAACCAACTATTTTCTATACTTCTTAACAGGGGTGTCACTGGGTAATATGGACAGTGGGCTGAGCCGCCAGGAGGTGCACAGGATGTAAGCGAACGTAGCACAGAGCACAAAAATTTCATGGACAGCTAGCAAAGACAAATAAATTGCTTTTCAATGTTTTTGGATGGACTAAACAGACTCTAAAATGTAATCTGTGTGTGTGGAACAGATGCTAGTTAGTTTGTCGGTACTGTAAATCAATCCAGCGAGCGTTCAAAAGTTCATTCAGAGAGTGTGTGATTGTTGCGTCTTTCACGAATGTTCTGTTCAAAATTAATCAATCTTTTCAATGAAGGTGAGAGTGAACGATTGCTTTCTGAAGTGATCCGTTCTTTTCTCGGGTCATTTCAACTAAGCCAGGTGCATGTCATCAATTTTTACAAACAACCAATTAGCAGACAGTGTCAGATGAGGCGGAATTTACCTGAACATACTTCCACACTATTGGCGGTCACAAATGAGTCGGTGAGGGAACTTCCCGTTCGCGAACGATTCAGTGAGTGACCATGCTGTCATGCCATTCTCGTTTGTACGTTACAGCTGGGAATAATAGGAATAATAATACAAATGTCGTAATTAAAACGGCAACATCAGGGTGAGCACTTTTTTTTAGTCACTCCGTCCTACCTGAGCGTAGGGCGTGTGGGATGTTGGAGTTGTTTTGGTGAATGAATCATTGAACGATTCTTTATGATGAACTGATTCTAATGATATCGTTCAAATTAACTGTCATGCCCATCACAAGCGTTTGTGCACTATGAGAGTGTGTGTGTTCGCAGAGACAAACATTTTCTCCTGTTAATTTCCGAACGCAGCCCATGTTCGAAACCAGTTAGCAGCTCGTCCTTGGATATTGTTTCCCAGGGGTGGGTGTGTGAGTAAATTTTGCTGGTCCATCATTCACCAGCCACTGGGCCACCCGTCCGTCATCGTCAGTCATTATTTGAAGCAGACAAAATCCGTCATCGTCAATCCATCCACCCCATTATCATTATTTTAACGATGCTTCCCTCACTGCTATATTACAGTTCGCATAACAATTTTAGGACTGTCCGTCTTCTTCGTGAGAAGAACAAGAACAGACTTGGAGAATGGGAACCGAGAGTAGGCTCCCCAGGTCACCAGACTGACTAGTGATAAGGGCTGAACCTCGGTTCAAAAAATGCAGGAGGCTTTTTTTTTCTTCCCTCAGCACCCACTTATTTATGTGTACACTGTCAGAAAGAAGAAGCAGATCTCACCGCAGCAACAATTTGACAAATCACCCGCTGGGTTAAATCAAGCCGATTTTGATTTCAATGAAACTTGCTGTACTTGTTAATAGTCAGGGTGCAACACAAAAGCTCGAATTTTGTTTACTAGAGGTGTAACGAAAACCAGTTTGATTTGGAAAATCATTTTTTAAAAATTAAAACGATCCAGGTGTATTGAATCCGACCAAATCAAATAGTTCCACTTAAAAATATCTCACGATATGTATCAAACCGTCTTTATTGGGGGGAGATATCTTCCAGTCCTGACAACTTTCAAATCAAACCATCTTTGCATCCTACGTATCAAATTGGCATTTGTTGAGAGATGCACACCAACAGATGTAACAGTGAGCAATAACATGACAATGATTTATTATTTCGGACAGCCTTGATTTTACGGAGAACATATATAGTCTTTGACATTTTCGTTTTCTACTCTGTCGAGAAAATAGCATAAAGTAACATGACCTAAAGTTGTACTTTTTAACTTCATCCACCATCTCATTTTTCTGACTTCCTGTCAAAATTCAATTCACTTGCAAAGAATGGGAATCTGCAGCACCAGGAGAAGCATTTTAAAACGGTATACATACAGTACGTATGATAGTTTCTGCACTTAACATGCTGCAAAAGTGCATCTCATCTACCATTTAAGGTAGGCAGTGATTTCCTTTCCACAAACTCACACACTATTGTCTCTATTTTTCCGTTTCTTTCTTGTTAGGGGCCGTTATGGCTGTTGCTAATCATGACATTCATGTGTGCTTGCATATGCGCGCATCTCCATGGCTGCACGTTTGTATACGTGCATGTGCGGTAACGGGTTGACAACGGGAGGTTGTTTGCTTGAAAAGTAGAACTTCAGTTGAAAAAGGTTGGGCACCCCTGCCCGACACCATCACAGCAGCTGACAAAGGAAGTTTGGCAGGTTAGCTCAGCACTAGCTCGCAGCTTGTACTACAAGCGGATGAATTTAAATTCAGGCCAAAATGATGAGCGCTTCAGAAAATGGGTGGATGGATGGTTAGAAGAACACCCGTGCACTCTTTTGAGAAATACAAGAGTAGACACAAAGATGGGAACAGCAGATATTTGTCAAACTTCACAATATGGCTCCGTTTCCCCATCAATACATCAAAATGGGTCGTCGTAGGTGTCCTTTAAATCTTCTAATTCTTAAAAAAAAAGTGCTTTTAATGGCAATGATAAAATGCGGGACTTGCACTCAGTGTTGCATCAAAAAACAACAATTATGAATGACAACAGTCATTTTCCAGACAGACACTTTTCTAAACCTTTCCCTTTTTGCTTTGTTGTTGTTGTTTTTACAGCGCATTCTACATCTCAATATGTAGCAACATCTAGTTCCTGCAGAAACAGGTGTTTTGAGCTGGTTGAGATGGAACCACCAAACTGTCGTTGTGACAATCTTTGTAAGACCTACAATAGCTGTTGCTCTGACTTTGACCGTCTCTGCCTCAAGACAGGTAATGAATAATTCTTGTCATTTCCTGCCCTAATGTATAAGTAGTAGACTGAATATTGACATGGCATTCGACCCTTTTTTTAAAAAAATTATCATGGTCAGTGTCAAAATTCTAAATTGATTACCGGTACATTTACTTGAGGTACCGGTACTCACCTTTACCCCAAGCATTGTATACATACAGTACTGTACCTGTAGTCTCATTCTTTAAGTTGTTTTGTTGTTTTTAATTCCTTTATAATGAAAATAGCCCTTTTTATTTGTATATATTTGTGTATAAGGGAACATTTCAAATGTACTTTAACTTTTTTTTTTGCACAGTAGCAGAGCAATGTTTTAAAAACCTAACTTGTGTTGCCAGGACTTAATGTTTGTCTTCACAAATTTTTTTTCGTTGGCAGTAAAGATTGTATTTGACGTTTTAAACAGCTAAAATAAGGGGGAAAGGGGGAAAAACTCATGTTGAGCATCCAAATGGAAACCCATAATCTGGTTATGTCTGAATAACACTTGTGGGAGATCCCAAATGAGCTTTCTACAATGATGGCATCACTGCTAGACTAACTATTACACACTGTCATTGCTCATGCTCATGACTTGGTTGAGGTTACTGATGTTTCATGACTTCAGTACTTGCCTCAAGACTCAAATTCTTGACACATTTACCCGTTCGCCACCTCACCTATGATGAGCTAAAATGGGAAGGGGAGAGCTAAATATTTCTCACGTTCGCCACATTGGAGAGTGGCCTATATTTTGCATTCTATGCACATTTTGTGATCAGCTATAATTGATTTTGATTTGTATTTTACAATCACAGTGTTTGCCACTTAGAAACTGGGTTCAGATGGAACCTTGTGTTCTGATTAGAATGAAACATAATGAAAATGCTTTAAAAAAAAAAACCTCAATCAAAATAAACAGGCCAAATCTAAATGGAATGTCATTCTGATTCATGCGCGTGGGATATTATCTAACTTTTATTGTGAACCGAACAGACATGTAAATTGTTCAATTGGAATAGCCAGGCTATTTCCAGTCTGCGCATGCTCTGTTTTGACGTAAAAGCATTGTGACATCGACGTTTATGCACTTGAAAATGGTGGCCTCCTGCCAGAGCTCATTTAGGATGGGAGAGCATGTTTTAAATTATTTGTAACGATGAGAGCTATTGCCTGAATAACATTGTAAAACCCCAAAAAAAAAAAATCACATCTACTTTACTCCATTGACAAATGAACTACATCTTAACAAATTGCGTGATGTTACTTCGATCAGCCTGTGTCACACAGACGCAAAACAGCTGTTCTGTTTACTGTTAGTGACACATGTAATGGGCAGATCATAATAGATCATGTCATATGTAAACAGTTGACCATCCATCCATCTGTCCATCCACCCATTTTCTGTCACTTCTCCTGGGTTGGGTGCAGCTGTTTTAGCAGGGTAGCCAGTACTTCCCTCTCTGCCTGGTCTCTTCGTCCAACTCTTCCGGGCACATTCCACTGGCCTCTTGCCAGTGAGATATGCCCGGAACACCTCATCACTCCAACAGGCATAATGGCCAATTAGTCACTGTCACAGCGGCTGTTATTGTTGTCCTTGAGTGTATTTTCACTTGGAAACACCACATACAGTCGTCAGGATCTTTTGGATTACGCTAGGAAAATACTATTATAGGAAGCGAACCTGCCACGAGCAAGCCGATATATTAAATCATATTTCAGAGTGCATGACTCTGTTCACTCAATTGTATTTTTCCACAGTCATACGGTTTTTAAAATGTGTCAATTATCTTTACGAAACAGACTAAGCTAAAAATAAATGCAAACTGTCACTGAATGTGATGACCTCACTGTGGTATGCTAACATGTCTTCATTCTGCCGTGCAGGAGTTCAGACTCTTCTTCATTAAACATTTTTCAAAAGGTTCCAACTTCAGTAAAACACATTTCTATTGCATGTTTTGAAATCAGCTACATTGTTACTAAAAATCAAGTTCTGCAAATTTTTTAAGACATGTTTTATATTCAAATCACAATTCCCCTCCTTTCCTTCCTTGGGGCATTGCAAAGATCGGTAAACATTAAAATTAACAGTTGACAAATACAATAAATATACACATTATTTAATTATTGCTCTATCCTGTAATCCGTCTGTGATAGATTATCGGGGGGTTTTTTTCTTTCTTTTTGAAAAACTCTCCATTTCGGCAATGTCCATAAAAATCCCGACTGTTTAGCAATGTAATAATGCCTAGTCACACCTCCTGTCTAGCAGTAGTGATACATGTATCTAGGCAGTACATCAATATTAGTTTTTTGGTGAGTTGTCTCTTTTTATTACAAGCAGATGGTGGCTATGAGTGCAGTAAAGATCGTTGTGGGGAGATACGAAATGAAAACCATTCCTGCCACTGCTCAAATGACTGTCTAGCCCGAGGAGACTGCTGCACCAACTACAAGACACGCTGCAAAGGTAAAAAAAATTGTGTAAAACAATTTTGTGTATACAGGTAATGCCATAAAGAGTAAAAGGAGAATTATATACCGGTAGTTTATTTCAGTCCAAAGTAATTCATTACACAGTACAAACTGACTGTATAACTGCACTGTAAAAGCATAATAATGTGTGTACACACACACACACACACACGACTGCAATATTCTACAACACGCTCCCTATGTTCTCTCTCTACTCACTTCACTTACATCCACCCACACTCCTAGTTTATAAAACCGTCAACCTCTTCATTCTCAGCTATACGCTTTTGGTCGATCTTTTCAATTTCTGCCCCGACTGAAACTTTCTGCAACAAATAATAAAAGTCACCTCATTCATCCCCATACGGATGGCTTGAGCGCTGCACCTGTTTTGAGCTGGGTATCACCCTTTTATTTAACATTTGTTATGATGTAATATAATGTACCATGTAAATATGTCACTATGTCATATTATACAGTGTAATTACGTATTTGCTTTTTTTTTTTTTTTTACTCTGGTGTCGACAGCCAGGTCACCATAGCAAATGAGAATCAGTTCTCAATTATTTGTATAAATATAAATCAAATAAAATAAATATATAAAACTCTATGGCTTTGGTACTATTTTCCTTTTACTCAAAGGCCTGCATGAAAAATCCTGTTGTGACACCAGTGCAACTTGGGGATGCTTCACTTTTTAATTGCAGTCAGTAGCATGTTTTGTCTTGGCCTATGTCTTTGGTTTTAAACAAGGCGACCGTCTTTTTACAAATTAGACAAAGACAATTGCCTCAACTTTCAGTGAAGCGGTGTTGTGATTCCCAGTGCTCCTCAAAGCGGCGGCTGTCTCTGGCAACGTTTCTCTTTTTCTTTGCAGTTGCCATCGCTGAAAGGAGTTGAAGTGTTTTTGCATCGAGATGAAGGGCCAGAAAACATTACAATGTTACTGCCTCTGTGTGGTGAAAGAAGGAATCATACCTTTTTAAGTGTTATGATTTATTTATTCTGACATAGCTCGTTAGCCATAAATAAAACATTAAAAGAACCCCCTCCCTGAGCTGGCCCCATATTGTGGTGGAGGGGTTTGCGTGTCAATGATCCTAAGTTGTCTGCTGCTTCAATCCCCTGGCAGGGTCACCCAAGCCAAATAGGTCCTTGATGAGTGACCAGACAAAGGACAGTTCACAGTCGTCCATTGATGAGCAATAAATATGGATCTCAGTTTCCCTTGCCAGGATATGGGTCAGCGGGTTCCCCTTTCTGGTGCCAGGATTAAAGGTGGAGCTCGATGGTGAGCGCCTGGTGGCTGGGCACAGCCCATAGACACAACACAACGTGGGTCCCCATTCCCATGGGCTCACTACCTGTGTGAAAGGCCAAACGGGGTCAGGTGCAAAGTGACCTGGGTGGTGGCACGAGGCAATCGACTGTGGCGGTCCAATCTCTTACTGTGGAAGCTGGCTTTAGGGATGCGGAATAACATCTCTTTCGCAGGGAAGGAGCCCGAACTGGTGTGCATGGTTGAGAAATCTCCGACTAGATATAGTTCAGTTCGCCTCCACACACAGCTTGGGCTCTCATATCAGTCCTCTTGAGAGGGGTTGGACTCTCTTCCACTTTGCCCACCATGAGAGCTGCAAAGCAGTTGTGGATTTACTTATTGCCCCCCATTGGGATTTATGGCAGTGGAGGTGAGGATAGCCTCGCTTCCCTTTTTGGAGAGTGGACGAGTCTTGTATGTCCTGATGCACTAAAGCGTTGATCAAGGGACTGCCGTGGCAGCAATCCCCAAACCTGTTGGTGGCCATGGGAAATTGGGCATGCTGTGAAGTTGAAGACGGAGTCCATTTGGGCTTTTTGGACTGTGGGACTCTGGAAGCAATTGAATGGCATATCTGACAACACACACAACACAAAGCAAAATATATCGATCAAGCGACAAACCTCTACGTCAGTGTACTACTATGTGTGTTTTTCAAGCATCAAATACACATCATGTAACACCACTTTCCAGATACTGCCCATAACTTATATTGCATGCCTTTTTGATTGTATTGTAAAAATCTGTACACCGGCTTTAGCATTTTGCATTTTGTCATGTATATAGTTTTAATCGGAGGTTGTATTTTAAGACTTTTTCAGATACTTTTCCTTATGTCAAAACCAAGTAACTATAGAAACAATTATTTTCTGTTTTGGATTGATTTACCAACTACAGCAGGGGTCTCAAACTCATTCTTGTCCCGGGCCACATTTTAGTTACCGTATCCCTTGGAAGACCGTAATGATTTAAACCATATAAAAAAGTCAAGACGGTTTATTCAACTAAGTTACTGTAATAAGGGCTTTGATAACAAGAAAATACTTACACTATCTCTCTTATTTATCCCATATGAGAATTTTAAATGTTGGTAGAGGTTTTAGCAAGCATCATGGAAGTTGTCATGTTTGATTTACTCTCGCGGGCCACATAAAATGATGTGGCGGGCCAGAGCTGGCCCCTGAGTCTTAAGTTTGAAACCTTATACTAAAGTATGTTAAAATACTTTACTGAGAGCCACTCAGTGCTTCATTGGAGTGTGTTAGTCAGTATAAGAACACACCAAATATAATCTTGTCTGTCCTTTGATTGTTTTTTTTTTGTTTTCAGGAGACAGTTCATGGCTACAGGATGAGTGTGAAGACATGAAGACTGCCGAATGCCCTGCAGGGTATGCTTTTATAAGCACTTAACAAATCAAAAGTCTCATTCAGTTTCAGTATGTCACTTATGTCTACACGTAAAGTCTATGTTTATCCTGAATAGGACCAACACATAAGTTTGCTTTCGCTTTTTATCCATAAGACATCTAATGAATGTTTTTACTGTGCTTATAGATTTGTGCGCGCACCACTCATAATTCTTTCAGTGGATGGTTTCCGAGCCTCTTACATGAAGAGAGGGAATACTGTCATACCTAACATTGAGAAGCTGAGTAAGGCATGAATGGGGTTGATGAGATTCATTTTCATTTTTAGTATTACTTTGGTCCAGTAAAGAAACAAAAAACATTTTTGATATTTTTCTATAAATCATGATTAATATCTTGAAGATAATCTTTTTCTCTCTCTCTCTCTCTCTCTCTCTCTCTCTCTTCCTTTCCCAGGAAAATGTGGAACCCATGCACCATTTATGCGACCTGTGTACCCTTCCAAAACCTTCCCCAATCTCTACTCACTGGCTACGGTATAGGTCACCTTTTTTTAAGATGCGCTTTGACACAACCTCCTGTTGTGATCGCTGTCAATAACTCACAACTTCCACAGGAACATCGCTAACCCTGATTGACCAGGGGACAGCTGGAGAGGCCTTCAACTCACACATCACCACATTATTAGAATAGTCCTCCATCCATCCATTTCCCAAATTGCTAATTCAATGCAGGTTGAAGTGTATCCTAGTTGACTGTGGGTGAGTTGGTGTCAACTTTGGACAGTCAATAATTTAAAGACCTAAAATTTAGAGTCTGCACGCAAACCTGTAAGCTCCAAAAGGCACAAATTTTCTGAGCAGTCATTCGGTTTTTAATTTATATTGTTCGCTGATGATAATTTGTGCATCCAACAACAACACTGCAGCTCTGCTTAGGTGGTTAGGCACTCCAAAGATCCAACACCGCATACAGATATTAAAAAGGTAAAATGTCAATACGTTACTTATATACTGTATACACAAACATGTGTCCACAAACGGATGGAGCCCCTCTAATGAGATAATACATCTCAAAGGGATATCCTTGAAATAAATACATACAAAACAATTGCAATTTGAATAAATCTCTGCAGCACACCTGAAGTTGCACAGCACACGGTACTTCAGCCCATTGGCTGGGAATCGGTAAACTAGATGAAGAAAAGAGATGCAGATGTAAACGATTCTGAATTGAATAATAAACATTACAATAATCAATTACTGAATAACACAATAATGGGAAAATGAAGGAAGCGGAATTCAAAATCATGCAAGTTAGTCAGAATATCTGTTGTGCACATAACTTGCGCCAACTCAATACGCCTTCTGACTGAATAACCTTTACATTAATTTTGAAAGTATGAGCTCTTATATGACTGAGACATGTCACATAGATCCCTTGCTCTTGGTGTGGAGCCAGTGGTGTGTGTGCAGCTCCTTGTCTGAGCTACTCTTGCTAGCACAAGACACACAGTACAGTCTGTCAGTCACATCAGAAGATGAAAAATAGGAGCCAGCCAAAATAGTAATTATGTACATTTATCTCGAGTTTGATCTGTGTGCCTGTAGCTCTGAGGACTGTGGCCATCTCACTCAGTGAGTTACTTCACCCTACATTAAATTATAGCAAAGGTTGAATCAAGTCATGTCATCTTGCATTATGCTGCCAAAGACCTGACTTGCAAGTAATGTCTAAAGATGCATTTTCATAATGCTTTTTAATGCTTAATTCCATCCACAGTGAGTCGTTTCCTCACCCCTTTCACCATCCCATAATCCATTTTCTCACCCAACCCAACTAGGATGGGAGAAGGTCACCCCGAGAGAGTGTTTTCTCTGAAACATTCCTTTCTCAGACTCGACTTTTTCCTTGCCCTTCTGGACCTGAATTTCAACATTGAATTGCTGTAAGATGTTGTTATGAGTTAATATAAAGTAAGAATTTTTTTTTTCACACTGTGGAAAAAGTCAAAATTTGCAGATCCGATCAAAGTCGGGGGTGGTGGGGATGGGTGTGAATGATAGGATATGCAGGAGTGAACTCAATCACAAATTTAGCGCTAAACAATTTTTCTGACTTTTAGGGTCTCTATCCAGAGTCTCATGGTATAGTTGGTAACTCCATGTATGACCCTGTCTTTGATGCCACGTTCACCCTGAGAAGCCGAGAGAAACTTAATCACCGCTGGTGGGGTGGACAACCAGTTAGTATTGTCCTGACATATTCTAGTACTAATCTATCATAAACCGTGACTTGTCTTAGTTCCACTAATATGATCTGGCCACATTTATCAGCAAAATGATTCTGTTTCTCTCGTAGATCTGGATCACAGCTCTCAAACAAGGAGTCAAGGCATCCTCCTTCTTCTGGCCCGTGTAAGTTGTTTTTCTTGTAACAGACTGAAAAATGCATTACGAACCTTCACCTGAGCATTATGCTTTTTCACAGCATGCTTTAGGGACGTTTTACCATTCTTTTCTACCATCCTGTAGTCCTTGATTTCGCTCACTTTTTTGTTTATCACGGGAGATAAATTTCAGACCCACCCCTAGGTAAAAATGTAGTTAGTTCATCCGTTAGGTAGTTTCACCCCGCATACACGCTTGAAACTTATTTATATTGATTAAAATCCACGTCAACTTATTAAAACACACTTACATAAATGTGTTGTAAATGTATTTGGACAAGAAATGAATCGCAAGAATATAATGTTTCGACAATATCGTACTTGCGTGTTGCAGTGTTTGTTCAGGCATGCAGGTTATGGTAGAGTACTGTGGCATGTGACGTCCACAAGTCTGTGTGTCTGCTTGTGTGTGTCTGGTGGATGGCAGTAGCTTCTGCCTTATCTGGGACTGTGGCTATTCTTTTCCCGCATGTGAGCATTTACAGTATATTGTAAAGACACCAAAAAATAAACATTTAGTGGGATGCAATCCGCGAACAGTGACACAGTGGGCAGAAATTATAGAATTCAACCGATGTCTCATTAATAAGTCATCTGTAAAATATTGATTCAGAAGATAGAGAAGTGATGCCCCTAGTGTAAGATATATACATTTTTTAAATGACTATTCGAAACTAAAGTGAGAATGCTTATAGGCATGAAGTAAATGTCCATTTACAGCACGATCCCACTGGAACGGCGGATACTGGCCATGTTGCAGTGGCTCCAGCTCCCTGAAGTAGAGAGGTGAAGTTTCTTTTTTTGTCTTATCCTTTTTTTTCCCACTACTTGAATTTTTAATAGTGTTTAATCTGTATAAAGACGGAAGGCAGCCATTTCCAAAGTCCCTCAAGTTGGCCTATAAGACCCAATCCATTTTTTAGGCATGGCTTATTCTGAAAACCATTGAAAAAATTAAAGTTTTTTGTCGTTCTATCTTTCAGTCCTGCATTGACAATGAAGGAACAGTCACTTGTAGGAGAGTGAGCATGATACAAAAAAGAGGGCAGTAAGCAAGTTTCTGCAGGAGTTGGAAATGTGTTATCACTGAAGACAAGATGAAATGTGCTTGTCTTGTTGGCAGAAGCAGTTGAATTTATGAACACATTTAATGTTCAAAGACACTTTGAAACCGTCCTACACTTTTTCGGCCTGAGACAAGGATGCTAAGACAATGTCTGCTCGCTCAGTGAATACATTTATTTTGTTTCTGTATTCTGTTGTTCTCCATCCATTTTCTACATCAGTCATCCTCATTTCGGTCTGACTCCAGGCAAGAGCCAAACATCGACAACCACTCACATTCACACCTAAGCAAAATTTTGTCAAGCTAACATGCATTTTTTGGAGATATGGGAGGTAACCGGATTGCCTGCAGAAAACTCCCACTAGTACAGGGAGCATATGGAAACTCGACATCGGAAGGCTGGAGCCCAGTAAATTCAAATATATATGGCAGCCCGGTGATCGACTGAGTAACGTGCCCGCGTCACAGTGCAGAGGTCTAAGGTTCGATTACGGCAAAGGCCTTCTTCCTGTGTGGAGTTTGCATGTTCTCGCCGTTTTCTCCGGGTACTCCAGTTTATTCCCACGTTCCAAAAACATGAGACAAATAAAGGTCTTCTTATCTTATCTTTTATCTCTCTCTCTCTCGCTCTCTCTCTCTATATATATATATATATATATATATATATATATATACAGTATATACTGTATATATACACACACACACTGTAACAGAATTAAAAAGGCGGAAAAGCACCTGTGTTTGTTGTTGTTGTTTTTTTCTCATTCATTTATTCATTCAAAAGCACTTGTGAGTACCTTCAAGGTAGAAAAGTGCCGTTCAAGTCAATTTACCAGTTATCAATTACATTTCACTGATCAGGAGGCCTTGTGATAAATGTTCATGATTTACTTGAACTCACTTCTCAGTTAAGGGCAATTTCTCCTTTTCATTTCGCCTGACTGATATGTATTTTCAAATATTCACCTCATCACATAATAGTCTAAATGTTTCCTCTTGTCCTAGACCGTACGTTTATGCTATGCACTTTGAGCAGCCAGACATATATGGACATAAAATGGGACCCAATAGCATCGAAGTGAGTATCTTTGTTTATTTTTTGTTTTATTTGTTTGTTTTGTTATTTTTTTACCAGCATAATTTCAAACTCATGAAAATAATGTGATAATGACTCATTTTGTGTGTTCCAGTTGAATTATCCTCTTAGGTTGATTGATAGGATCGTAGGTCAACTCATGAATGGACTTAAGCAGATGAAATTGCACCGATGTGTCAACATCATCATAGTTGGGGATCACGGTATGAGCATACTACACCGCAAGTCCAAACAATTAATGGGAGAGCTATATTTATTTGAAATTTTGTATTATTATATGGATGTTACATATAAGGTTAATAGTAACCCTAATTCATGAAGAGATACATATGAAAGTGTTTTTACAACGCCTACTCCTCTTTGTCTTCTTAGGTATGGAAGAGGCCCATTGTGGCCAAACGGAATTCCTCAGCAATTACTTGACCAATGTTGATGATATCATTCTTATTCCTGGATCCTTAGGCAGAATACGCCCAAGATTCCTCAACAGCCCAAAATGTGAGAAACAAAGATTCATACTTTTTTTTTTTTTTTATAAAGCTGACAGCTAAAACAACCAACAAATTACAATTTCATGTTCAATGATACTGCTGCTTGAAAAATTTGGTTAGGTGTATCTTTGTTTTGAGACACACAATGCTGTCGCAGTATTGCCTGCAGTCTGTGGAATTGGGAACACTGAGTACACATGGTGGGGGGGGAAGTACATACCTGTCAACTTGTACGTTTTCCCCGTATTTTATACGTTTTTTAAAAAATCATTTCGAATCATGTACGGCGTATTACAACTTTTATACGGGAAAAAACCCCAATTGTGAACCAATCTCACAAAGACCATTTTGGCTCAAATCCAGATCAACGACAGTGCCGTCGTCGATCGCTACTATTGTCATGGCAAACCGGCAAAAGTAATCCTCAATCGTATATATATTTTTTTTTCATCGCTGCGTACGGTCGGATTGACAAAGCATGACGTGCGCATGCGCGATAAACCGTTGTACGGGTTTTTGTTGCTTTGTAAGGGGAATCGTAATCATATATAAGGGCAGCAATTAGCCGAGGTTGACAGGTATGAAAGTGAAAGTTGTGTTTTCCCAAATATAATTTAATTATAGAGTTAAGCTGCGTGTCGTGAAGGAATTGATCTCTGCCGATACTGAATTCCTTGGTCAGCATGATAAATGTTATTAAATGTTTATCTTGAAACAGGTGATGACGGTATGGGAAACTCTTCTGATGCCATGGGGAAGGTGTGAGGTCATGAGAACTGTTAAATCTTTAGTAGCATCAAATGCCAGGCGGGGAGGGTGCTGCTGAACCGTGATTGATTGATGTGTCATGTGTAGTTGTGAGACTGTTTCATGTCAGTTATTGATAGGATCTTTATCTATTGCCTCTTTGAAGGTAGCAAACGTAAAACTGGGGCATTGCAGAAACATCAAGTCGCCTCAGAAACATAAACACTGATGGCTTGGCCATTGCTTGTGCTGTGCGGTCTTGTGTTTTCGTCTGTTCATGTGGTCACTTTAGAATTTGGTGACTGTGACTGCGACGTAATCTTTTTATGTTAATGTATTGCATGAATGACATTCAATTACATTGAGTGATGTTTGCAAGTAAAATACTAATGTGGTTAGTAGTGCAAAGTGCAGGTCGCACATCAGCGCTTTTGCAAAAATTATAATTTAATTGTATGTGACGCGTCTTGACGGCATCTTTGTTTTCTTTTATCCACCTTTTTGTGTTTTTTTCAAGCTTATTCGCGATTGTTAACATGTGAAAGTTATTAAAGGAGCAAGAGGGCTCATCTTTCCTGGTTCATGGCTGATCATCTTGTGAACAACACATTGAGAGGGCAGGACAATGCTATCTGGAGCATATTCCTTGTGTTTCGTAGAGGAGTCACAAAAAACAGTTTGAACCGGATTTTTTTTTTTTTTTTTTTTAAAAGATGCAGGTGTAATTTCTCTACTTTTGTTTGGTTGCTACTTTGCTATATGTCAGTGTAGCAACTGTTAACATTTGAGCAAAATGTTCCCAAAAATTCAAAATGGTACTTGACCACATAGGTTATATTGGAATAATCTTACAGACAATATACTGTCCCTTCGTTTTCTGTATGAAGGGTACGGTGGCTGACAGGGGCAAATTATCCATGTTTCTTTTTAGACAGAGCTTGATTTCTCCTCTTTTTAGTCAAAAATCAGCATTTTTAACTAACCTATTTTCTCTTGGTGATTACTAAATAATAGAAAAGCTTAAAAGAAAACTTTTTTTTCTGGTGAAAAAATAAAAGTCTGTTCTTTCTTTTGGTAGGTCCAGTGCTCACGTAGTGACAGAGCACACAATTGTGTAGGTGTTGAAAAATCAGTCAAAATGCCCTAAAATGTGTCAGCCAATATAGGAGAGGAACTCTGTTATAAAAATGGCTGGTAATGAAGGAGTTAAGGGCCGTATTCGAAATGAACTTCATTTGACTTGACTGCTCTCACTTTTTTTTTTCCAGATAACCCCAGGGCAATTGTTGCAAATCTAACTGTAAGTATGGTCATTTGTTTTAATTCCAAGGATCAGAAAATATACGGTCACACTCCTTGTCTTTTGTAGTGCAAGAAACCAGACCAGCATTTTAGGCCTTATTTAAAGCAGCATCTGCCAAAGAGACTACACTATGCTCATAACCGACGGATTGAGGATGTACATCTACTGGTGGACAGGAAATGGCACATTGCCAGGTGATATTTAACATTTTTACTACACTCTTTTTCAATTCTTTCAGGTTTGATGTTCATCCATCTTTTTTTTCCCGCATAGTGGGGGCAGCAAGCCTAAGCAGATAAGCACAGACAGGGGGGGGGGGGGTCATCTACTATTTCTAGGACAGCCTGGAGACAAAGGCTTTGTCTACACGTAGCCCGCTATATATGCAAACGGGAGGTATTTTTTTCTGCGGTTTGTCCTCTCATCCACACATCCCTGGAGATTTTTTAAATTAAAAACAAAGGTTTCTGAAAACTCCGGTCAAAGTGGAGATATGCTGATATCTCCGGATCGCGTTTGGCTGAGGACAGTTGTAACCGAAGATTTCTGTACGTTAGGACCACCGTCAGTCAGTCTGTTATTGGCAGTTGGTCACTCTGTCATGCGGCAAACAGCACTTGTGTCCCTGCAGCACAAACTGTTTCCATGCTGCCTCTTTTCTTTTTGGTTCACCTCCCCAACAATCGTACGAGCATGTGACACGTGCACTCCCAGCTCCGCACTCACACACACATGACATCACAGAAAAGCATTTTTTTGATTTCGAGATAATAATTAGTTGTTAGGAAAGTTAGAGAAAGGTGCCTCAGACACATTTCTTCCTGCACACCAGCACTTACGCAGTTGGGTGTTGATGCATGTGGATTTTTTTTTTTCAACACAAAGAGGGGCAAATATATCTAGATTTTTTTAAAGCCCGGCTGTGTGGAGATAAGGCCATAGTCTCTCCAGTGTGTCCTCGGTTTTGGTGGCGTATTTATCATTACGTTAGCAGCAAGACATTCAAGAAAATGGTTAAAAAAAAAACAACAACATCAAAGCAGCATTTCTTCACCTATATTTTGCCATAAATAACATTATTTCCTGCTGCAGTAATCCTGCAGTTTAGAGTGTGTATAAGCAACTGCAAAGAGTACTGATTAAATTATAACATGTCATGCAAAAACAGGAATTTTAATTAAGGCATATACTGAAATATATTTATATTTTAAACGAGTTCATAACGGTTTAAACAAAGACTGTTTTCAACAAAGGAATAACACACAAAAAAACACACAATACAATACATGCTGATTTATATAGTTTTAGTCTATATCAGTGGTCACCAACATGGTGATTGCGGGCACCAGATAGCCACGAAGGACCATGTGAGCAGCCATCAAGCCTGTTCTAAAAATCTTCGAAGGATGTTGTACATGTGATCATTTGAAAATATATTCATTGGTAGACATTTACAGTATACATGTGTTGGCATGCTTTATTTCCTGCTTATTTTGAGAAATTATAAACATAAACAGTGTCTTAACATAAATTAATTGCAATACGTATTAATAACAACAATTCAATTGTTAACTTGATGGTATTTATTATTTCACAGATGTGTATCAAACTGTTCGCCCTTCGCATTAATTAGTACCTCAATTTCAAAAATTGTCTTCTGTTTGATTTGTATTAAGGGATAGCACTTTGTTTCAGCTGCAGCCAGCGGATGCTGCACAGCGTGGAGGCAGAATCCTGTCTGCCTCACCTCATGCTACTTTTGCAGCTTTATGCAGTTGGCAAACTAAATATTGAATAAAAATATCTGAGATACATTAGCCTGGAAATTGCACTGCACATTACAACTGACTGAAAATATTGTATTGGAGATGTGAAGAAGCAGAACATTCATGTCACGATAGTTGTGGTACTGCATTTGAAACAATTGGTGGTGGTAGTTGCCATCTGCGGTCTCTGCGTTTACTAAAGGATTGAGGTGAGGCTGGCTTTCTACTGCCTCCCTACTTCTCTGGCCAATGTATTGTACCATGAAATCGTTATTGGTATTAAAAACATAAGTTAATTCACAAGGAAAGGAAATGAAATATCTTGTTGTCTGTTATTATTATTATTATTATTATTTTTACCCTTCTTGCAGGTGAGTCTTTGCCTCCACTGAACGCGTGTCCCTGGTCAGTGCAACAATGATGGACATGATTTAATTCATAGCAAGATTATAGCCATATACTGTATCTTCCAAACTCCACTACCAATGACATCACTAGTACCATATTTGTGCTTCAAAATAAACAAAGGTTGCCCAGCATGGGGGTGGGGCTAATATGAGCTTCTGTCTATCATATGTAGACCTGTGGAAGGTGGGAGCAGTAAGCCATAGTAATTTGTGATAACCTGCGTGTTTTTCTTCCTGCGTCATCGTGTGTTTAATTTTTGATTGATATGTCGTTGCAGTCATTGATATTGTTAATTTATAGTGTTGTATTCTCAAACTAACTGAGCTAATTCTTACAAATCGAACTTTATTTTCTCATTTCAGGAAAGCACCTGAAGTGAAGAGGCTTTGTGGCTTCTTTGGTGACCATGGATATGACAATAAAATCAACAGTATGCAGGTACTTAAAAATATGTAACGGCCGCATTGTACTTGTCAGTGATTTTAAAATAAAAATGTTTCAACTCTCATTTCAGACAATATTTTTGGGATATGGGCCTTCCTTTAAATTCAAGACAAAAGTTCCAGTCTTTGAAAACATTGAGCTTTATAATGTTATGTGTGGTAAGATATGTTTGTTTATTGATTTATTTATTTTTTTGGTGGATGTCTAATTAAATGAGAGTGAGTGAATGTGGGAAAGGAGAAACAACATTTAACTCAACTCTGTTTTATTCATATTGCACTTTAAAACAGCTGCAGCTGAGGCAGTACATACATACAAATCGAACATGAAAACAATTTAACTTAACATAATTGAACCTAAAGTTTAAAAAATAATAATTAATTAATTAAACAAAGGGAATGTCTCAACTGACACCAGGGAATAAAAATGGGTTTTGGGGTGTTTTTGAAAAATATCTCTGTAAAAAACACCTTTAAAAGAGGGCATTCGTTTGGATGAAAGAGGAGGAAAGTGCATGAGCAGTAATGATAATAGGAGTAATGCTTTTGTTTATTGTCTTTATTATTATTGTTATCATTTTCAGGGTTTGTTCTTCACAAGAATGATTCTCTCTTTAACTTGGGACTGAACGGTACAGATCCCTCTTGTATATTATCAGAGCTTATTGGAATCATAGTTATAAGGGCATGTACTAGGAGTGGTAAGTACGCTTTACTGAATTTTGTTGACATTTTCAGAGACAACGGTCACTTTTATTTGGACGCTTTACCTTTTATTCATGTTATGTTCCCTGATGTTATGTTCTTGTTACATATTAATCACATAGGGGATATTTTAGAGAATGTTTTGGTGTGCATTTGAAATATTTTATTAAAATATATAAATGGCAAAGTCAACCCCAAAGTTTTTTCCTCTGAAAGTTTCACAAAAGCTGGAATTCTTGAATAAAAATGAATGTCGTTCAAACAAAGCCCCTGACAACTTAGCTCTGACGATGACATCCTATGCCTTGAGATCAAAACATAAGGACCATGACCTTTTGGTGCAGACACAGAGGAGGTGCTGCAGGATTGTCTCAACGTCACCGATAGGTTTTCAAAGACGATGTTGTTATATATTTATGAAAAGGAATAATTAGTTTTTATTACTTGTCTTGATCGTTGATTTTATTTTTGTCAAACCGTTTTTTTTAGCTGCAGTTATTTTTTAAAATGCTCTCGAATTAAAATTGAGTTGAGCTTTGCAGATCATGGAGACTCCACCACCACAGTAAGGTGACGGCTATAGGAAGGGCTCATACTTTTCTTTTGTCCTTCAAGTTAAAGCTTAAAGCCTACATTTTAATCACATTTCGGTTACTTTATTTGAAATCCATTGTGGTGATATATAAATGCAAAAGTATTCTCAATGGGATCTAGCTGTACATGTGAAGTTATCAAATATCTCCACTATACTTTTAATGGGATGCCTGTATATTTGTCTCTTTAGCTGACTTGTTTTTTGCTTGGTTTTTTTGTTTTTGCTTTCAGATCTTCTTGGTCTAACACCAGCACCCAATAATGGAACCCACGGCAGTCTGAACCACCTGCTAAGAAACCCTTTCTATAAACCTACAATGCCAGAGGAAGTTTCAAAGCCAACCACTTCAGCTCAAATTCATACAGGAACAGATGACCTTGGCTGCAATTGCAATTACAAGGTCTACTATAATGACATTGTTGCCGATCTTGGCCCAGGTTTCTTTACAGTTCATAGCTGACATGAAGTTATGCACTATACAGTGTCATAAATATGCAGTATCTCTATTACTAATCAAGACAGCAATGGCACAGTTCAGTGCAGTTTTAAATATTTGAACTCAAAAGTTTGAAATGTTGCTCACGGGAACTCATATGTTAATTAATTGACTTAAAAAAAAACTGATGTTGATTTGATTCGCCAAATATTCAGTGGACCCCCACATACTAGAAGTTGGGCACCCACATATTCCCAGATTTTTTGTGAGATTTTCTCAATATTACAAATATTCATTTATTTCCCAAAGCATTCTGATGGGCATAAATTACACTCAGATTTTTGCTATTCGCGTGTCTATCCCCCAAGGATATCAGGGTCCACTCTGAATCATTTTAAAGAATCAAAGTTTGTTTGTTTGTTTGTTTATTGAACATAAAAACATACAGTAATAAATTGACAAAAAGTAAGGTAAGTAAAATAGTAAAAAGGAAAGAGAAATCAGTCATCATACAACACAATTTTTATGTTCAAAGGAGTAGGAAGAAGTAAAAAACTTATCTAGTCCTACCCCAAGTTATGTATTTATATATAAATAGATCATTTTTATATCAATCAGAAAAGAAAGAAGGAAGAAGTCTTTCAAATACAGAACTACCTTTGATATGAATGATGAATTTCTACTGCTACAAGGAAAATGTATTTTCTATGACGACCATACTGATTTTTTCCTGGAAACCACACAATACAGTATATAATCACCAAATAAAAGGAAAAAAACATTTTCATGAAGGTCAGAAACATGGCATGACATAAGAAAGCATTTGTATCACAGCGCAAGTAAGGTATTTGTTTCGGTGAAGGAAGTGCTTGTTAACAATACCAGAAACAGCAGCCTTTGAGTGGGAAGAAGTCTTTCAAATACAGAACTACCTTTGATATGAATGATGAATTTCTACTGCTACAAGGAAAATGTATTTTCTATGATGACCTTACAGATTTTTTCCTGGAAACCACACAATACAGTATATAATCACCAAATAAAAGGAAAAAAACATTTTCATGAAGGTCAGAAACATGACATGACATAAGAAAGCATTTGTATCACAGCGCAAGTAAGGTATTTGTTTCGGTGAAGGAAGTGCTTGTTAACAATACCAGAAACAGCAGCCTTTGAGTGGGAGTGGAGGTTATTGAGATGCTGCACACGTATAAATGAAAATTATTGAGATGTGGCACCTGATGACTTGTACTCTTAATCATGAAAAGAAGGTGTTTTGCTGGAGTTAAAATGCATAATTTAATTCTGAAGAAATTGCGTTCTAAGGGTAGAGAGAAACACAATGGCGGCAAAAAATGTAGAAATAAATGCAGTGCATTGAGCAAGTTGACATCATTTACTTAATTAAAGGCAAAGTGATTAGAGTATTTTGTTTCTAAACACATTAAATATGGTCAAAAATAAGTGCCGAATCTGTGCAAAGGCTGAGAACTTTTTTTTTTGCTGAATTGTGACCAAACTCGCCATTTCAGTTGTCCAGATGCCTTGGGCAGGGATGAAACAAGCCCAAGTTCCGCAAGTGTTCAGGCCAAGGATTGTCATGTCGTCAGCAAACTTAATGATGTTGGTGTCATCTTGGGAGGAGATGTTATGTTATGGATGAAGATGGTGTACATAAGAGGGCTGAGCACATACCCTTGTGGGATCCCCATGCTCACTGTCCTCGCGCCTGGTGTCCTTTTGCAGTCTGACTTTCTGGGTGTTTCTGTGAGGAAATGCAACACCTGGTTGCAGAGAGTGACGGGTGATAGTCTGAGGGGGAGCAGCTTCTCAGCCAGCCTGCCTGAGATGACCTTATTGAATGCTGAGCTGTAGTCAATAAACAGCATTCGAACTAAAGGGCCCTTTTTCAGAGTTGTGTGAGGGCACTTTGATTGACTTCGTTGACAGCATTGTCAGTGGAGCAGTTCTGAAGCAGAATGGAGGTCCAGTTTGTCATCTTGGTGTGTTGATAAACCTCGGTAACATCTGAGGCAAATGCAGCAGAGTGTGCATTGTGTATGAAACAGCTCACAGTTCATCTAGGGGTTTTGATTTGGAAAGATTTTGCCGCGCTTGGTGGTGACAATGTTTTGACACCTGTGCTGATCCGTGAAGACTGAGGCATACCGGTATTCCCTTAAGTCTCCAGAGTTGTCCTTACTCACAATGGTGGCATTAAACACATCCCAGTTTGTAGTTAAAAAAAACACTCCTGAAGTACAAGATCAGTTTCTTCATTCCAAACTTAAACAGTTGTTTAGTGGGGGTGGAGGTGTTGGAGTAGCTGCCTGTAGGTTGGGAGAAGAGCACAGGAATTTGGTCAGATTATATCAAGGCACATCTTTTTGTGCATCCTTGACATTATCAATTTGGCCCAATGTTGGCATCTTTACTTTTGGGAGAACAGTTGTGATGTTGCAGTATCTGATATCACACAATGAAACACACACAGTGTCTGGGTACGCAGTCCTGCGTTTATCAATGACGTAATGCAGTTGAGTGAACACTGTATGTTTGAAAACTAAAAAAAAAGAGCTAAAACGAAAAACACAGTGTCTGGGGACGCAGTCTTGCGTTTATCAATGACGTAATGCAGTTGAGTGAACACTGTATGTTTGAAAACTAAAAAAAAAGAGCTAAAACGAAAAACACAGTGTCTGGGTACGCAGTCTTGCGTTTATCAATGATGTAATGCAGTTGAGTCAACACTGTATGTTTGGAAAACTAAAAAAAAGACCTAAAACGAAGCAGAACTTGCAGAGCTATGTCCATGGGTACAATGTTAAGAGAAATACCAGCACTGATTCTCGTAATACCTAATATTCTAGCTTTCTATTTGCAAATACTGATCGTACTGACCTATTGAGAGCTGCACACACCTATCACACTGTCTTAATTGTCACTGCACAAAAAAGTTGCCACGTGTGTAATTGTCCATTGTGTAGTAGCTAACTCAATAAAGAAGGGACAGCGTGTGTCCAAAGAGGTAGAGCGACAGAGGTAGAGAGAGAGAGAGAGAGAGCTTTTGTGAATGCTTATGTGGTATTCCAATAGTGTGTAGCGGGCCATGCATCTTGGCCCACAGGAAATTCTCCTGGTGCTCCAGATTAGCCACTACTGGCCTGATATCTTCGGCAATCTTTCCTTTATCATGACAGTGAAATTGGCCCATGTCTGTAATAGAAAATATATGAAGCGCTTCTTATTATGTTGATCACTGTCAAGAGACGCTTTTTCCCCCCCTCTTCATTCTTTTTGCAGTTTCGAGTAAAACGACGGGACCAAAGGGGTTTGAAAGTGACCATTGCACGAGGCTATAATCTGGAGTCACTCTGGCTCTGTTTCTTACAGAACCAAGTGGAGGAGCTAAATCAGCGACTGAGGCAAGCTATTGATGGTCAGTGCAAACTGATGCAACAAATTATGCAATTACAGTCGACCCCTGCAATTTGCGGGGGATAAGGGCCGAGCTAGGTCCCACACAGTGAAAATCAGTGTATAATTAATGCCCGTTGAATTGCATTGGGGAGTATTTTTTTTCAACCCCCGCCCTCATCTTCAAAATAATGCAGAAAACATTCAATGTAGGATTTCCACAAGAAATGGGGAAAATTTGAGGGGGGAAAATAGTCGCAATTTGCGAAACTGCGGGTGCTGAACCATAGGTATGCGGGGGTCGACTATACACACACTTTGTCATAATGTAGCAGGAAACTGTCATCAAACGTTTTACTGGTGCTGAAGTCAAAATGTGAGATGGTGACAAATCTTTAATAGTGCAATAAACCAGATATCCAAATCATTCATCAAAATTCATTTTAGTGTACGTTTTCATTTTACATTGCAGGTTGTCTGTTTCTGTACTGTATTCTTTTATTTATTTTTAGAGAGTACGAAATTGCCTTATTATTGTGTATCTGAAGTTGAGTACCATACCAAGTACTCCAATATGGACCACACTGACCTCTCTATTGGTGCAGTCTGATTTTTTTTTCTTTTTTTTTTTTAGACAGTAGGAATATGCCATACGGTCGACCTGCAGTACGATACCATACAAAGTATTCCATTCTGCACCACACTGACTATGTCTGTGGCTACAATGAGGATCTCGCAATGCCTCTGTGGACTTCATACACCATTAGCCGACAGGTACTGTACTGGTTATTTATTTGCTACCTGCCCCCCCAAATACAGTGAGTTTTGTCAAGACTTATTTCTTATTGTTTCACATTATATCATTAAGTGTTTGAGGAGAGACTTTCTCAAATTACGTATTATTATTTATACAGTGCTCTGAAATAGTATTTTCCCCCTTTCTGATTTCTGTGTTCTTTGCATATTTATAACATAAGAAGGTTTCAGTTCATCAGACAATACCATACAGAGACTACCCAAGGAAACACAACATGCGATTTCCAAGTGCCAATGTAATTTATTTAGACAAAAATAATTCAAAACTACCTGTCACTATGTAAAAAAAGTAATTGTCCCCCCTTGTTAAATCACAAAGTAAGTGTGACTAACAACCGTTTTAGGAAAGATGAGTCACATTTTTACAGGCAACACCGTAGTACCAAATTTGTTGAATCAAGAAATCACATAAATAGAATCTGTTAGACAAAGTGAAGCAAGACTACAAGATCTCAAGAAATAAACGCATCATGCCACAATTCAAAGGAATTCAAGAAGAAATAAGGTCTGGAAAAGGTTTAAAAAGCCAATTTCAAGGTTCTGGGGCTCATTAATCATCCAGAAGGTTGCAAAAGAACCTAGTACAACACTCGAAGAATTTCAGACCTTGTTAGCACTCATCTCACATTTGCAAAAAGACATCTTGATGTTTCTCAAGACTTGGGGGGGAAAAACATTCTCAAAACTGAAGAATCAAAATTTTAAATTTTTGGAAAAGGTCTGGGGTAAAAATAGCACGTTTGATAAAAAGAACGTTATTCCAACAGTAAAATATGGCGTTGGCAGTGTGATGGTCTGCGGCTGCTTCACTTCCTCAGGACCAGGACAACTTGCAGTGTTTTCCTTTCTGAATCAGTGTTTTCCTTTCTGAATTCTGACTGTAATTTCCCCATTGCGGGACAAATAAAGGATATCTTAATCTTATGGGACAATGAATTCTGCTGTCTACCAGAAAATTCTGAAGGAGAATGTCCGACAATCAATTTGCGACCTGAAACCCAAACGTTCTTGGATCAGGCAGCAGGACAATGATCCGAAACACACCAGCAAGTCCACCTCTGAATGATGTTAAAAAAAAAAGAATAATTAATGTTTTCGAGTGGTCAAAGTCTGGATTGGAATCCAATTGAGATGCTGTGGTGTGACCTTAAACGGGCAGTTCATGTTTGAAAATCTGCGAAGAAGAGTGGGCCAAGATTCCTCCACAGCGATGTGAAAGATTCGTCACCAATGATCGCAAACGCTTAATTTCAGTTATTGCTGCCAAGGGTGGCACAACCCATTATTAGGTTCAGGTTTACCTTTTCACATAAGGACAGGTAGGTTTGGATTTTTATTTATATAAAAAAAAAAATCCTCGTCTCACCCCCCCTCGGGTGGTGTCCGTCCCTCATTCAGCTCGGGTCCTCTACCAGAGGCCAGGAAGCTTGAGGGTTCTGCGCAGTATCCTTGCTGTTCCCAGCACTGCACATTTCTGGACTGAGATGTCCGATGTTGTTCCCGGGATCTGTTGCAACCACTCATCTAGTTTGGGGGTCACTGCCCCGAGTGCTCCGACCACCACAGGCACGACTGTCACCTTTACCTTCCAGGCTCTCTCCAGCTCCTCTCTGAGCCCTTGGTATTTCTCGAGTTTCTCGTGTTCCTTCTTTCTGATGTTTCCATCACTTGGGACCGCTACATCCACTACAACGGCTTTCCTCTGCCCTTTATCTATGATCACGATATCTGGTTGGTTCGCCATTACCATCTTGTCAGTCTGGATCTGGAAGTCCCACAGGATCTTCGCTCTGTCATTCTCCACCACCTTCGGAGGTGTTTCCCATTTTGACCTTGGGGTTTCCAGTTCATACTCCGCACAGATGTTTCGGTAGACTATGCCAGCCACCTGGTTATGGCGTTCCATGTAGGCTTTCCCTGCCAGCATCTTACACCCTGCAGTTATGTGTTGGATCGTCTCAGGTGCCTCTTTGCACAACCTACACCTTGGGTCTTGTCTGGTGTGGTATATCTGGGCCTCAATGGCTCTGGTGCTCAGGGCCTGCTCCTGAGCAGCCAGGATGAGTGCCTCTGTGCTGTCCTTCAGGCCAGCCCTCTCTAGCCACTGATAGGACTTCTTGAGATCGGCCACTTCAGTTATGGTCCGGTGGTACATCCCGTGTAGGGGCTTGTCCTCCCATGATGGTCCCTCTTCCATCGCCTCATCTTCTGTTCCCCATTGTCTGAGACATTCTCTGAGTACGTCATCCGTTGGAGCCTTCTCCTTGATGTATTCATGGAGCTTGGATGTTTCATCCTGGACAGTGGCTCTCACACTCACTAGTCCACGGCCTCCTTCCTTTCCGCTTGCGTACAGTCTCAGGGTGCTGGATTAGGGATGGAACCCTCCATGCATGGTTAGGAGCTTCCGGGTCTTAACGTCCGTGGTCTGAATCTCTTCCTTTGGCCACCTTATTATTCCTGCAGGGTATCTGATCACTGGCAGGGCATAGCTGTTTATTGCCCGGGTCTTATTCTTGCCATTGAGCTGGCTTCTTAGGACTTGCCTCACTCGATGGAGGTATTTGGCTGTAGCCGCTTTCCTTGTTGCCAGTTCGAGGTTGCCATTGGCTTGTGGTATACCGAGGTACTTGTAGCTGTCCTCAATGTCTGCTATTGTTCCTTCAGGGAGTGAGACCCCTTCAGTGTTGTGGTGGTCGCAGCACTCGGGGCAGTGACCCCCAAACTAAATGAGTGGTTGCAACAGATCCCGGGAACAACATCGGACATCTCAGTCCAGAAATGTGCAGTGCTGGGAACAGCAAGGATACTGCGCAGAACCCTCAAGTTTCCTGGCCTCTGGTAGAGGACCCGAGCTGAATGAGGGACGGACACCACCCGAGGGGTGAGACGAGGATTATATATACTGTGTCTGAATAAATTAAATTGGCATTTAGAAACGGCATGTTATGTGTACTTGGGCTGTCTCTGTGTGCTATTAAAATTGGTTTGATGAACTGAAATCTTTGTGTATGATAAATTTGCAAAGAGTACAGAAATCGAGTAAATTCCTCCAGGTTGGCAGCTCTGATTTGCTGTCCACTATGTGCACTATACATAACACAAAAGTGAACGTGAACAAAAGCTGCAAGGAGCAAGAATATCTCCCATGATAATGAAGCATGCAATATTCAAACATTGTCCTTCATGTGGTCATTCAGGTAGAAGTGTCTGCTTTGCCTGAAGTCCTGATGAACTGTGTTCGGCCAGATGCCAGAGTCCAATCAGCCTTCACCCAGTCCTGTACAAACTACAAGGCAGAAAAACATGTCACCTTTGCCTTCTTATACCCACCACGTAAGTGAAAATTGTATTCTATTTAAAAAAAAAACATAAATAATTAATGTAACACATTTGAATTCTTGTTCATAAGAATGTGATCACTCAATTTGTTGTCTTGAGTCTTGATTAGTACAGTTAAAGTAAATCCAAATTTGAGTATTGCCGCTCAACCCGAACACTGTACAAGCAATTGTTGAGTGGCCTTTGTTTTAGAAATAGTTTAATCTGGATTAAATAGTTGTATGAAAATGTTGATATCGCAATTTACTAAAATGTACTTTATATTTCGACAGAATTATCCACAAGCATCGAGAAGAAATACGAAGCCCTTTTTATAACCAACACTGTTCCTATGTATCCTGCATTCAAGAGTAAGTATCTCATTCAGCATTTATTGTCCACTTCCTTCCCAAAGTACTAGAGCAGTGAGGCCAATTGCTTGACTTTTGCAGACTGGGAAAAAAAAATGTGTTAATCATTTGATGAATGTGACATGATATCAACATCGCGACCTCTTTTCTGGGGGTTGCATTTGAAAGTAATCCAAAAAAAAAAATCAATTTTGTGTGCCCAAATCCATTTATCATGTGAGCAAAAATATTGTAACGCGACGAACAGGTGTGTTATGTTGCCCAGCTGTATCTTGTCCAACATCCCAACAATATATACAGTGAAATGTTGACACTCCGTTTCTGGGTTTTGTCAGTGAAGACCGCATTCATACTAGTTTGAAATAGAACCAACATGAAACGAAAAGAGAAAAAGGCAATTGCACAGCTGAAAGGTGAAAAAAGCTGGAAAATCAATCAGAACCTTTACACGAACTACAGCCACAGCTATCCATTCGGAACGCCCTGAGGAAACCACTGCTGTATTATGTTTCAGACATTGAACGGGTAAGCCAAGAAAAATAGCCGCAGCTGATGACCGAAACATTTTCAGGGCTGTATCGAAATACCTTAAAACAACTTTCTGTGACATCAAGGAAGAAGTAAACGTGTCACTGTGTACTGTTTGTCGAAGATTTAGTTAGTCGACGTACAGAGGTCACACTGGAAGATTCAAATCTGAAGTACGGATACATTCTTCAGAAGGAAAAAAGAAACGTTACCATGGAGACTGCTTTAAAAAGTACTTTTCTATCATCCCATCCAGCTTTGGAATAGTTGCCTCCTTCACATATGACAATCTTTGAGTTTTCATACCGTCGTCGAATGCATTAATTTAACAGCTGAGCTATAATGCCATCCGAGAAATATAATGTCTGGTCACTGTTTTGTTTCCTCTTCCATTATTTTGCGTTGAATGCATGGTTGATATGAAGACACTTTTTTTTTTTTTTGAAATTTGTGTCAATTAAATTTAAGGCGTAAATCTAAGTTTAGCACAAGTGTCGTATTGTTAATATTACTGTAAACACAATGCCTACTAAGCTGCACACGAAGCGATGCAGCCAAACCCGAGTGAACTGTCACACAGTGTGCCGTGCAGCGCATAGTTTTCATGAGTGGCCGACAGTTGGCCACTGGTTTTGCTCAAAATATCAATGGCAATTTCAGAGTGTTGCAACATCACATTTGCAGCAGCCAGTGCAAAATTTTGGCAAGCTTTTTCAGTCGGGATTTTGGCCCACTGCTCCTTACAGAAGCTCTCCAAATCATTCTATGGCTTGAAAACTCGAAGCTTGCCCCTGCACAGGTTTTCTACTGGCCTGAAGTTCTGCAGCTTGACTTGTCCAATCGTTGACCTTCATGCTTTTTATCTAGTCCCTCTCTCCTGATCGTCCTCGCCCCACAAGGCAAGGTCTTTTGTAGAGCTGTCAGTGACTGTACCATAATCCCCCCACCCATTTTCATTCATTTGCAAACTGGTTTCTGTTTCTTTCTTTGTCACCATTATTTCCTTCATTCTCAGACCACTTATACTTACCTCCTTCTTTCCACACTCTCGTCCCCCCACCCCAGAAATATGGTTTTATTTTCAGAGAGTCCTTTTGAAGAAATATGGCACTGAAAGAAATGGGTTGAATGTTCTCACTGGACCAATATTTGATAATGATTTTGATGGTGTAAAGGACTCCACTGACAAGATTAAAGAGTAAGATTTTTTTTTTCTATATTTTTAAGTACTCACAACCATTTGTTAAATCGTCTTTTGAGAATACGGATTATTTTTGTACCAGGACCCTTTAGTTAATGAAACTTGAGGAAAACACTCGTCAGTGTTACACATGATTACACATTATTAATCACTGACAATGCCAACTATGAAACGCTGATTCTATTGTTGATCAATACCAAGGATGGTGCGACAGTCCCGTCAGAAATCTGTGGAAACCGAGTCAAGACTCTCCAACATTTTATTTTATGTTCTGAAATGCTGTAAATTTAAATGAAATGATGGAGGTCTACTTGAGACTTGAGAAAAAAATCTGAACTCTAGAAATAATGAGAACTAAGCAAATGCTAACATGGTAGCAGTCGGAACTTTGCAATTTAAAATATGAGATTTAAGACTTTTTAAAATGCTTTATCATAATACTGCATCTTGAAAGTGCTCCAAATTATGAGTTTTTCGAGATACAAAAATTGCTTGGGCTATTTTTCAATTTTTTATTAATTTTTTAGTTTTTTGATTTGACCTGATCAGTGACTTAAGTTACAAGTGCCCCTCAGGCCCTCATCCGCTACAATCAAGTGGAAAAAATGGTGCGATTTAGACTTATTCTGAGATAATTCAATATATCACAATATATACATATATACAGTATTACAATCTATAATAACAAAAGTTTTTTCTGAATCTCTTTTGGAGGATTTTAGAGACCCACTCGTTTAATCTTTATTCACTTGTCATGTTGCTATTTAAAATAAATTTTAGTGTTAAACGTGAATGAACTTGAAACGCACTAATATTGTTCAGTTTCATTCCACATGACTAATTTCATGATTTTTTTTTCTTGACTGCAGGTATGCACGTGGTACAATACCCATCCCAACGCACTTTTTTGTGGTTCTAACCAGCTGTTTAGACTTCAGAAAGGCTGCAGATTCATGTGGTGGCCCCCTTAGCTCTGCTGCCTTCATCTTGCCACACAGACCAAACAATGATGAGACTTGCAATGTAAGGAACACTGCCAATCTTTTTACTTGGGCTCATTCCAACTAATAAGTGGAGTAACGTAATATCGGATGACAAAACACACCTGATTAAAAGCTGCAACAGCTAAATCTTGCCATCAAAAGATATAGATACTTATATTGGCCATTTCTCTTTTTTAGCCGCAGGTCTCCATGTATTTGCAAAGAAAAAGGTCGCATAGATGGATAAAAAAAAAAACAACATTATAATAATTACCTTAAACACGGATAGATGCATTTTTTCCAAACAAATGCAGCTTGTTACACAGTAACCTCCCCGAAACGTTCTCAGTCTCTCATTGTACTTTGAGGCAAATTCTCAGACGACCGTGTCTTCTTCATCGTGTAGCACTGCAGCCATTGGAAACTCATTTATTACGTTTTTGGGAGAGGTTGCTCCATAGCCGGAGTTTCTGTCCAACAGGGATAACGCCTCTCATCCGTTGCAAGCAATCGTGGGAGTCCAGCAGCCAGACAAAACAACAGAGGGATTGGGGTCACACCGCAGAGATGGATGCATTTATGACACTTGTTCCCTATCTTCATTAAACTTAACTCAAGGTGCTTCTCCTTACTCTCAATTGTTCCGACACAGCACCGTACTCCTTTGTGCACACACTTCCTTCCGCATTTCTCTCTCAGGCAGCCTGCCCTTCCCTGTTGCGTGCCCTCTACAACTGCAAATGGCTGATATGAAAATTCAGTATGACGGTGGACTCCAACAGTTTCATTGGTTCACTGTGACTTGTTTGGTCATTGATCAAATGTGACGAGATTATGAGGAAATATATTGATGGCTTTCGTTCATCAGGAAAAATTCTGAAATAAACTGCATCACAATAATAGTCACAGGGATCAAAGTGTGTGTGTGTGTGGGGGGGGGGGGGGCTTCTCGTCAGAAAAGTTTGGTCTCTATGTAAATATTAAACATGTGACTGATTATCATTATGTGTGGACCAGGCTAAAATCTTTTTATTGAGAATGAGGCCTAGAGGTGATGTTAGTTACCGAAAAATGAGTAAAACCAATACTAATACTGATCAATGATTCATTGCAGAGCTCAGATGAGGAGTCGAACTGGGTGGAGGACCTGATGAAGCTCCACACAGCCCGGGTCAGAGATGTTGAAATCTTGACAGGTCTGGACTTGTACCGTAGGACCACACGGAGTTATGCTGAAATCCTATCATTGAAAACGCATATGCACACTTATGAGAGTGAGATCTAAAGTTTTACCTTTATATTTTTGCTGGACTTGAACAATTTGATCACATTGTCTATGACGACATATCTCATGGAACTGCACACTAGCTTGATTGCTTGGTTCCCATCTGTTCAACACCACTAAATTGTAAAAGTCAGGTAGTAGTGAGGAAAAAAAACTTATGAGTGTCTGTTCTATGCACACACACACACATGCACACACAAAAGAAACCTGTGAACATCAGAATATGTGTTTTACATTTTACTGTATTTGAATACAGGTATATATTATACACGCTTGGCAATGGTTTTGTGATATCATGTACCTGTGGACACAGCTGCAGACGCCATGCTGGAGGTTACGTATTGTTTTGTTCCAGTGCTTAGTGAGTATTTGACAATAGAAAAATGTGATGGCCAACATCAAAGAATGGTTAATTGCTGTGTTGGAATCAAGGGGAGATGTTGGAACATTTCTCCAGCAAGAGATGGAGGTTGTGGCTTTCACAAATCAACAGGGCTCTTTTCACTCCAATTCGACAAAATACCTAGTCCATAGATCATTCGTGTTTGTTCTGAACACTTTTTTTTGAAAGGTAATCTTTAACACGAAGCAATGTTAGAAAATGCATACTCCATACTTTACACACACACACACTCACTCAAAAGTCTGACGCGTAATAATGCGGTGTGTCTTGTGCGTGCACCTAGTTCCAAATTCTGTGAATGTTGTGTGACTTTGATGAGCGCTCCGCTTGACTGACTGGTATTGTGCTGACACGCTGCTTATATCGACGCAAAACGGACGTACCAGAGAACAGCATGCGGATGTTAAAGGGGGAAAGGTGGGCATGAAAGAGGAGTTTAAAAGCACCCCTGGTAGGTGTACCTAGTGCCTGTATGTTTATATACAATAACCTGAAAATGGCAGCTATGAAGAGACATGCCTACGAAGCACAGTTCAAACTACAAGCGATCGTTTATGCGGAATCCGAAATTCAGATCAACAAATCCATGGTCCGCAAGTGGAGGAAGCTGCAAATCAAGTTTCACCAAGCCCAGTTACTGTTCAACTGAGGGCAAAAACGCTTGCAGAAGAAATGAAAATCAAACATTTTCAAGGACGTCCATCTTGGTGCTTTCGTTCGACTGCAGTAAAAAGATCTCACAGCCGCTGTGAAAAACCAAGTGCAGCAAATAAATTGGGAGCTTTGAATCATTCTGGGTTGGGGTTCCACATTGACACACGATGTGAGGTGCTACGCCGTCTCCAATTGCCCACGTCACATGCACAGCCGACTACCTCATCCGCAAGGGCAGCGCTTACAGCTTACCTGTCAATATCATGCATGGACAGCAGCGAGTCTATTTTCGTTTGCGCAGTGTCTAGCATGGTGTACTCGAGCGCCCTGATTTTGATGCAAATGAGGGATGACACTTGGATTGGCCGGAAAGGCTACTTCCGTCCCAGAAGGGCACACAAAGGCGCAAACGCTAGACTTGTGCTCGGAATGAAAAGAGGGCCATGAGTGTTCCTCTTAGTCTTCTTGACAGCGCTGTTGGTCTTTTCAGAATAAAATGCAAACTGCTGGTATCTTTCCATCGTATCCTGGGAGGAGTCCCACCTCGGTACATCTTGCATGACTTTGTTTTCACTAAGCTGCAGCAACCGCTGTTTTCTCTGCAACACGTTGCTTTCTACTCTGAGCTCTCCATGTGTCATCAGTCCTGACAGTGACTGGTAAAGTGGGACTCCGCTCGTGATCCTTGTCCAGCATGTTTTCAGTAACGAGATAAATGGTCCCGGCTGTAGTTCCAACTGCCAGTAAACTACTTTTAGTCTTCATTCCTCCTTGAGGGGATTTGTTGCTGTAGCACAGGTTGCCTTGAGACTCTCTTTGAGTTCCATACACAGTGATGAAGTTGGAAGGGAATAATCCAGTCCTTTTCTTGCTTGAGATGGTGTTATTCCAGGACAGCTCGAGACCGTAAGATAGTTAAAAGAGGAATAAGAATGCTTAACACCCATCACTTGCAAAACATCATTGGCCAGTAAATCGTGTCAGTCTAATTCATGTGCAAGCAAACACTTAGCCATGGTCTGTTTTCATTTCATCACACTATTTTGCCACATGTGTTTTATGTCACATTTCTTTAAAGTACCTGTTAGTGTGTGGCGATCGTGAAGTTAGTGTCAGTCCACTAAGTAGTGCACCGTTAAGTGGTGTCAATTGGTTTCAAATAACAGTGCCATGCTAGCTGCTGAAATGTTGCTGACTGAACAGCATTGATCAAATTGTCTTATGACAGATAACGTGTCTTTTCCCATGTTATGTAGACTTGCTAATTGGCCCCTTTTTGTCCGTTTGTGCATTTTAACGACTTGCATTTTTGTACTCAATAAGCACTGATTGTGATTTTGTCGGCACAATCATTTGTAATTTGGATCTTTGATAAAATGCAATACAAACATCAATGTTGGAGGATAATGGCTAAGTATGTTAGAATGGTAAAATAATAAGGGTAAAATTAAACATCTCCATGAAAACATTGTAAACTAACGTCAGCTGGTCTGAGCCATGAACAACCAGGGCTGAGAAATGAGTCCCCCCCGAACGCCTCTGATTAGCTCTCAATTTTTTTCTGTTGTGAACTGCTGCTGTTTCGTATTCAACATTTTGTTTCTTAATTTTGATGTTGGTTTCACCTCTAACGAGTGTAAATAAAGTCTTCATGCCCAAAAATAAGTGTAGTTATTCATTCATTTTATTATTTGAATCGTAATCATAATGATATTGCTGTAAAATAACCATCCAACCATGACCCAAACCGGTTTATCCTCACTAGGGTCGCGGGGAGTGCTGAAACCAACCCCAGCTGTCCTCGGACAACCTGAACTGTTTGCCAGGGTGTCGCAGCACAAACACAGATGAACAGCAACCATTTGCACTCATAAACACTCCTAGGAACAATATAGAATGTTCAGTTAACCTATCACGCATGTTTTTGAAATGTGAGAGGAAACCTGAGTACCCGGAGAAAACACGCAGGCACGGAGAGAATATGCAAACTCCACACAGGGATCAGAGGCCTGGAATCGAACTCTGGACTTGTGCACTGTGAGGTGGACCTACTAACCAGTCCTCCACTGTGGCACCTGGTGTCAAACAAGAAAAGCATTTGGGAATTACAGTACCTGGGTTACTACAGAAATAGGTCGTGCAATGTGATCTGATCTTCATTGAAATAATGACAATAATTTACACATTGGAGAAAGTGTCATCTTTATTTTTCCATATTCCCCAACCAAGGGAATAAAGTGGTACAATAACTGCAAAAGATTATTAATGGACAAATGAATAATCAACACATTGACGATTTAACAACAGTAGAAAGTATTACTCCTTAGAGCAGGGGTGTCCAAAGTCGATCCTCAAGGGCCGCTGTCCTGCCCGTTTTCCAGCTCTCCCAGGTTCAACACACCTGATTCAAATCATCAGGATCGTTCTAATGCTGCTTCAGAGCTGGCTGATGAGCTGATCATCTGAATCAGGTGTGCTGCAGCCCAGAGAGATGGAAAACAGGCAGGATGGTGGCCCTCCAGGCCTGGAGCTGGACATGTCTGCCTTAGAGGTTACCTCCAGCTTCAATTTGACATCTATTTTAAAAACACACCCACACACAAATGTAATTATTTTCATTTTCTAATATTTTTTTAATGATCAACCACAGCTTTAAATCATTTAAAAGTCATAAAATTTTCAGACCCCTTTCTGTGTGTTGACAAGAAAAGCCACTCTGTGCACAGGATGCAAAGCCACAATTTATTCATGAGCAGATGCTATACTTACCAGAACCCTTGACTTGAGAGGAACCTAGTTCTACCACATCATTTCTCAAATGAATGGCGACTAAAAGTTATTTATATTTTCCAGTCAGGTCCGTGCAGCTTCCTGTCTTTCAAAATATGGCTCCACTGCCACATCATTAAGTCAATCAGGGAATAGCCAGGTATTTGTTGTGTTAATTGGATAATCCGAATGCTTGATGGGTTAGGTGAGGGAATTCGAAGCAAAGAAAGTGTTGTTGATGATTTATTGTAGTTTGGGAGAATTTTACCAATTGGGGTTGGAAATAACAGATTAAACTCCTCCATGTCGTTCATATATATATATATATATATTATATATAAAATCACATTTTGAAGTATGACTATGTACAGTCAAATCTCGGTTTTCGAACATCTCTGTTATCAACCAAATCGGATTTCAACCAGAAAATTTGAGATTTTTACGGCTCGGATTATGACCAAAAACCGGTTTTCGACCAAACTAAGCAAACCCGAATACGTCACTCGACTCCGCTCAGCTTCCTTACACAAGGAAGTGACGCTTCCTCGTGTAGCGTTCATTGTGAGCAGACATGTTTGTTGTGATTTACGCAAATTTGTTATTTCTGCATCGTGTATTAGCCTCTAAGCCAACAAAGCAGATGAGGGAAATGTGGTTAAGATTGCACGACTGTCCGTGTTTTTACATTATGTATTGGGTTTATTATTTTATTTTATATTAACTGTTTTTTTAAGCGCTATTACAGCTGCAACTGTTGTGAAAGCACAATATAAATCAGGATGTATTGTATTGTATTGCATTTTCTCTGTTGCAATTTTATTACCCTTGGATGGAAAGCAGTGAGTGCGCTTTTTTGTCTTGGTTGTATTGGTGGATACCAGGTGTATTCTTGGTGCTGTCTCCTTTTTTTTTGTCTGTAAATATCTGTTTTTTTCTTTTCTCTCACCCTTTCTTCAACCATGTAATCTTCAATAGAAAGTCATCTTGAATTTTTTCACAGATTTTCAAGAGAAGTGGTCACAGCGGGGAGCTGGGCAGTGCTTTTGGTTTGCAGGAAAGTGAGGGTGGACATTTTGTCTTGGGAGGATTTTAGGTCAGAGGGGGTACAAGCAAGTTTTTTTGCCAATCATTTGTCAACAGGAGGCTACGATCAATAATCACTCATGTTGTCTCCTTTTTTTGTGATCAAGTTTCATCCTCCCGAACAGTAATGACCAAAGCAACGACGGTTGTGTATTGATCACATGGAACGTGATTTTCCATACAGTATATACGTGAGTGTTAATAAAAAGCACGTCATACTTTTACTGCTGTGTTTGCTCCAAACAGACTCATGAAGACCCAGGAGGAGTCCAATCTGGGCACAAAAGAAACGGATTGCACGCTCAGATTGACTATGTCATTGACAAATGCCTCGCATTAATTTTGTTGCGTATTTGTCCCTTGAAGATGTCGAATAACCCTATTAAATCAGGTAGTCAGTTGGCCATTAATCTCGATGGAGCAGGCTAGTCACTCAAAACTAATGGGGTTTATAATTTGCATGAAGCGAGTTTATCCAAAAGGCTTTTACTAAAAGGATTACATTTCAGACAGAGGGTTTATCATCACACTTGTTCAGACATGGATTAACGGCAGTCGTTGCAAAGAACTTTACTGCGACAGAAAGTCACAAATTTCCCAACTCTGCCTTAGGTCTGTTTTCATGAGATTAACATTCAGTCCAGTTTGGTTTGTGGAACAATCAACATGTTACACAATTATTGACTGATTGATAACAATAGTTTATGTCACTTGTTTATATTGTACAATTTCATCATATATATGCACTCTATAGAGAGAGGGAGAAAACACACACACATTACATATCTCATAATGACTGCCACCTTTGATTCTTGCTGCATTATTTTTACCTGCCAGTGTTTCATTTAGCGACAATAAGCCTATTTCTTTGCAAATGCGTGGGTTTTTTTGGTATTGTTTTATGTATGCAATTTACAGCAGTAATAAAATTGAATTTAATATGTTGCCTATCATTTAATTGATAACTTCATTATTTTTCATGCGCATTTAATAACTTGATTTTTAAAACAATATAGCTTGCCACCGTGTTCATTGAACATGTCACTAGATGTGTGTCAACGTTGGACTTGATAAGTCCGTGTACGTTCAGTCCAATGTGGCACAGAGCGCACCATTTCGAGGGATAAAAAAAAAATACAACTGGTTCATGAAGCAAATTCAAAGCGTAATTTTCCTACAACAAATGATTACCTCCAGACGTGTTCAATCAAGAAATCATTGAAATAGCTTGTGACTTAAATTGTGATTCCATCCATTTTCTACACACTTGTACCTCTTTAGAGTTGTGGTTGATCTGGAACCTATCCCAGCTGACTTTGGGTGGGACGAGGGGTACACCCTAAATCTGGCGCCAGCTTATCGCAAACACACCAGTGAAATGTCTTAGTCCAGCCGACTTAATCCAAGGCCTGTCAGGCACGGAGTTTCAAAAATGAACGGTCTTTCTTCTGCCATTGCCAATCTGGTCACGGAAAGGAAGTCCAGAGTAGGAATATAGTTATAGCAGACTCCAACGTTACATTTGAGGTGTTTCATGCTTTTAGGGAACATGCGATCAGCTGACGAAGCGGTAGCAATTCCCCCAAGTCACAGCGACGAGTTAAGCAATTTAGTGTTAAGGTTCCGCTGTACGTTTCTCCTGCAGCTTTATTAAAGTTCAAGTGTAACCTGAAAGTTCATTCTGATCATAAACCTCTCAAATTCATACTAATAAATCAGTTTTTGCTCGGCATAAAGAGCAGAAAGTCTTTCAGATTCATGTGAGAGTAAATGTATATTTGTATGTGCTGTAGGTATATGAATCTGCCAATTCCATTGTCCCTCTGCCCCTTTGATCTGCCTGGATTGAAAGAAAGAGAAGAAAATGTTGAGACGAATTCAAAATTCATGGAGTGGTTGATTTTCAATTTGTTTGCTTTGTCATAACTATGATTTCACTCGCGAGAGTTTCTATTTCAAATGCGCCTTAAAATCTTTATCCTCATATTCTGGCATGTAATGTTTGCAAAGTAAATTCCAACTGTTAAACAAAAAGATTAAAGTCAATGTTAATCCTTGCTCCCTGTCTCCCCAGGCATGTATTGGAGGAAAGAATGCATGTTGTTATGAATTTCTTTTTTCTGCATTTTTTCCCCGTGCCTGTTTTCTTCGACAAAGGCAACAACAGCATGAGCATTAGACCAGAGCTGAGGCTGGAGTCTTTAAATCCTGATGCGCTTCAAAGCACGAAGAGAGCAATTCATCTTCTTATCTTTGACTCAAAACAGGCTTTTTGTGTGGAGGAGAGAGGGAAAGGGAAGAGGCAAGAGGGAGGGAGGGTAGGGGGGGAATGCTGTCGAGTAATTTTCCGTTTAAATGTTCCACTCCACAACAATTTGCATAAGCAGCCCCGCGCCTGTGATAAGAAGATTGGTAATTTTCAAAGGCTCTGTAGGGATTGAGAATTAAAAGCCTTTCTGCACTATCTTCCCTCTTGCAGCTGGCCACCAAAGATTCCCTCTTCTCTCATGCATTTTCGCCTAAACTACGCCTTATAAACTTTCCCTACCATCCTCTCCTTTGCTCGCCCTGACAGTGCAAACTTTATCCCGCCGTATATTCTTAGTCCTATCCTATCATTCTGTCACAGACTTTGCACTATTTGGTGTTATTTTTGCTTGCCTAACTCTTAGCAACAGCAATGTGAATTGACACAAATCATGAATTCATTTTTAAAGACGATCACTATGGGTTATGATGTCACGGCAAAGACAAGAAACCCCTGTTTGACTGGCGGCATTGCAGCTGTAATCTTGTCATTTTAGACTTGCTTCTGGGGCTGCGCAGCAGATGTAGTGCTTTGCTCGGTCATAGTTATATAGGATTTGTACAATCATTCTAAAATATACACCAGGGGTAGTCGCAAATATTTGAGGGCCACAAAAAACATTTTCAATGAATCAGCAGTGAATTTATTGAGGTCATGCCACATGCGAGTCATACTGTTTAAAATAAATAAATAAAATCGCAATATCTCTCTGACGGAAATTGCAAATGTTTCATAACACGGCCCATGTCCTGAATTGAAAACAAATAGCTATAGTTTATATTGGGCGGGGTGGGGGGGCTAAAAATTTGTTTCTATTTGTAAATATAAACACAAAGAACTTCAAGAGAGAAGTAAAAAATGTACTTGTGTGTTATTCTACAACGGCTTCCCAATTTTGAATGTGTGCCAGTGCTTATTTTCACTGTCCCCGAATCGCCAACTGTTACGGATTGTCCATATTTTGTTCCGCAAATCTCAGAACGCGTCCTAGATATGGCCGCAACATGTGGTGTTCCGGATATTTAAAAAACAGTCATGGGTCACGTTGCACAAAAAGGACGAAAATGAGCAAAAATTATTGGTAGATAATTGCAATCTATGTATGACAACATACCGCTTCCACCGGTGGCTCCAGTGATGTCAGCATCACTGTGGAAATTACATTAACACAAGCTGATGAGCCCAAAATTAGCTGAAAGCTAACGATTTGACTCAACGACAATCACCTCTAGTTTCAGTAGATTCAGATCAGCAGCGAGAAACAAACAGACGCTAGCAGACGAGTCCAAGCTAAAAGCTAATGACTTGACTCGACCCCAACTCTTGCTAGTTTTAATAGCTTCATATCAGCGGCTCAAAACAAAGGCAGCTGTACAAAGCGAAGCTTCAGTGGCAGCTTATTATGTCCACTAATGCGCAGACAAGAATTCTGTGCTAACAACAGCTTTATCCATCAAAGAAAAACAAACGCCACCACACTTCACTGTGTTGAACCGTCAGTGTCATAATTACACTTGTTGGAATATGCCAATCGGCCATGGCCCGTGAAGCACAGCTAATGGTGTATCTTTTTATTTATTTTTTTATTTTTGGGTCCTTGGAAGTATGTCTTCATATGTAAATGTGTACCGTATGTGTGCGCAAAGTGCATTGTCAGAATGTCACTACATTTTCATCAGAATTTTTGTTTGATTCATTCTTTGAAACATCAATTTTCATGTGTTCAATACAAAGCCTTGATTATAGTGAGGTTGTTAGTACACATTCACAGATTCCATTCCATGTGAAGGAAAAATAATTTTGGATTAAATTTTATGTGACTACATTTTCATCTTTACATGCTTGATGTAATAATTACATTAAAATAAATTATGATTGTAGAGAAACTGTGTTGTGTAAATGAATGGTTTGCAGATTTGTTAAATCTACTGCGGTAGATAATGAGGTGCTGCGTTAATGTTCTTGACAAAAGATTAAACATGAAAATTCTGACAAATTGTTCTGGTCACCTGGTTAGCACTGGTTATTTTGCATGCTCTCCCTCCCACATTCCAAAAACATGCACTATAAGTTAATTATTTACTGTAAATTGTCCTTAGGTGTGATTGTGAGTGCAAATGGTTTTTCGTTTGTGTGCCCTGCGATTGGCTGGCAACCAGTTCAGGGTGTTCCCCGCCTACTTTCTGAAGAAAGCTAGGACAGGGTCCAGCACGCCTGCAGCCCTCATATGGATAAAGCTGTTCAGATCATGAAAGGATGGATGTTGTGAAAGAGAATTTTGATGGGTTGGCAGCTCTGCTGTCCACTTCTCTTCGAGTCGTGAAGTTGGAACACATTTTTGTGCAATCTAGCCTCCTACTGATGTCAAATCATCATAATAGGAACTTCTCCAAAAACAAAAGTGGGAGTAAAAATATTGCAGTCACAGTCAAAAATTGCAGCCGCAGCAGTGCACTCTGAGTAACACGGTAACAAGCTGTGTAGTGGAGGCATTCTTCCCTGTAGTTCATGTTTGTCGCATTGTCTCACATCAGTGTGTGGGCCAGAACACCACTTGAGGCCAGACTTAGAGGAAGGACGGTCATAAATTCTCTGAGGAAGATCTGTGAGGTTTTCACCCGTATTCTATTTCTTAAAAAAATAATTCATTCCTGTGTGTATGTGTTGTTTGCTACGAGAGATAGAAATAACAATTACAAACTGGTAAGTGAACCTGAACATATAATAAATCAAGGCCCAAATACACTATTTTACATTGCAATTTGTAAGTCAAAATTAGCATTTTGATCCCCAAAACACTTCAATGGCAATATATAAATAAATAAAATATGCATGTTTTGGAATGTGAGAGGAAACCATAGTACTTGGAGAAAACCCACGCAGGGACGGGAAGAACATGCAAACTCCACACAGGAAGGCCGCAGCCATAATCGAACCTTGCAGCATATTTGCACGGTGAGGCGGATATGCTAATCAGTCGACCACCGTGCCGCACCCAAATAACACACACATACATACACACGCGCGCGCGATAAATAAAACAGCATGAGAGTCTGTTGATCGAGATGAAGTGCTAGGGGAAAATGCCTTCACAATTCTGTACACTTCCCAGGTGTCCTTATAACATGTCTGTGGTTATGCTTTGATCAAAATACCTTGAGGGTCAAGAATAAGAGACATACTTGGACACATCTTCAACCATAAACCATCACACAGGCCCAGCAACTTTACCAAGCAATCAAGTGAGTGCTAAAATTCAGAAGCTCAGACACATGAGAATGCATTACCAGTCAAATGTACTGAATCGATGGCAATACAGACCGATTTGTGAAAAAAGAGCGCATCAAATTCACCCATCCATCCATTTTTTAATCTGCTTATCCTCACGAGTGCTGCGGGCATGCTGGATCCTCTCCCATCCGTCATCGGGCAGTAGTCAGGGGACACCCTGAATTGGTTGCAGGGCACATTCTGTATAGACGAAGAACCATTCGCACTCACAGAGACACCTTGAGACCATTTAGAGTGTTCCATTAACCTGCCACGCATGTTTTTTCGAATGTGGGAGGAAACTCACCCAGAGAAAACCCACACAGACACAGGGGACAACATGCAAACTCCACACAGGAAGGCTGGAGCCAAAATTGACCACCTTTTCCCCGTGCGGCCGGCATGCTAACCAGTGGACCACCGTGCCGCACGCATTAAATTATAAATTGAAAAGTATGAAACTCATGTTGAAATATATTGTTTATCAATATTAACTGACTATTGTTCTGCAGGAGGATGTTTTTTTTTTTGCATGTACACAGACTTTAGTGACACTTTGTAGTTATCAGAGGTGCTGTCGTTACAAACCTCCTGCGGCTCATAATATGAAATTCTAACAATGTACCAATGCAAGACAAATCACCTTTTTTGGGTTCCCAGTACAGGATTGGTTGAGGTGGGCAGGAACAACAACAGTGGCGCTTGGGGGCCATTCGGTGGACTTGACAGAGCTGATCAGGAAGACAACCAGAAGTCAAACAAATGGCACTTGCCAAGGCCATCCTGCAGGATTCTAGGTGAAAGATCCAGGAGCTGCTCAGGGGGACAGCCTGGATGTCATGCCCAAGAAGCTTGCCAGGACCTATTGGCCTAATGGAGTCAACAAACAGAAAGGCTCAGCTTTCAGTCAAATACAAGATGCTAACGCGCCTACTTGACCACCCATTTTTTTTAACGTAATATGCAGCACGAGGGAATAAAACGGCACATTCTGTATGGTTTGTCAAAGGAGCAACTGTATATATTAGATTCTTTTTAAATATTGTATTATTATTTTCATGATTTTCTTATCATTGATGTGCAGGACTTCCTTACTGCAGTAGTTGTGCAGTGATAGTTCAAGTTTTAACTTCATTTTTATCTGACATTCAAAATTAAGAAAGACATTTTCATTCAAAAAACACAAACAAAAAAACCTGAACACAAATTCACTCAAACTCACGCCTGAAAAGTCGTGACCATTCACCGCTAAAGCAAATCACCATTCCTTCACAGCGCCCACGACTCTGTGCCAATGCTTTCCTTCAGCCAACCGAACAGCGGGATCAGCCGACAAGGTCTACATCTCGACCTATGTCTCTAATATTGTTGAGAAAACTCGGATTAAGTCCATAAATCCACCATATCCATTGTTATCTGTGCAGCCTGGGCGCCATGTCCTCCCTTTGAAATATGTTCAAGTGATTTCACTGAGTGGCGACACAATGTTTGACTGTTTACCACGTCTGCCTCACAGTGCAAAGGTGCAGGGTTCGATTGCAGCTCTGGCCTTCCTCTGTGGAGTTTACATGTTCGCCCCATGCCTGGGGGGATTTTCCCCAGGTTCCCTCCCGCATTCTAAAAATATGCAGGGTAGGTAAATTGATCACTCGAAATTGTCCTTAGGTATGATGGTGAGTGAAAATGGTTGTCGGTCTATGTGTGCCCTGCGATTGGCTGGCAACTAGGCTAAGTTTATTTGGGGTAAATGGGTGGCGACAACACATGAAATAAAATTCAGCCTACCTGTGGTCTTCAGTGTTTTTGTGTTTTGGAAAATAGTCCCCCAGCGACCCTGGTCAACTACCCTTTCATGAAAGTGTTCAATTATCCTTCTTTTTCACACACTTTACAGAAAAAAAAACATGTTGTTGTCCTCAAAGTGGTGAAGGCAGGGGAATTTACAAAAACAAATTTGGACTTGATGTGACGACTCGTTTCCCGATTAAAAATGGAGTTGTAACAGTGCTCTACTTAATCTACATAATAAATATTGAATATACATAAACTACTACTCTACTAATACCACTAATAATAAATAATAGGAATAATAATAATAATTGTAAGGAGAAGCAGTATAAGAAAGATAAACTTATATGTCTAATATTACTTTCTAATTAAAAAATATACTTCTTTAAAAAAAAGAATTCCTGCACCAACAAATTTCTCTGTCTGCGTCTTGAACCAAACTTTCACTGTCCTCATGTTGGCTGTCTGCTGTTGCATCTATGGGTTGTCTTAATGTGTTTTTTTTTCTTTAACCTCGATTTCTCCACATAAGGCAACTGAGAACAGATTCTCATTTACAATGCCAATCTGGCAAATCGAAATATGTAAACTGTACCTTGTCATATACAGGTAGGTTACGTTCATAATGCAGGTCAATTCTGATTTTTTTGCCCAATGTGCCATGTGTCTGACCTAGTCCTCTTTCATATGTGGATATAAATGGGATATGCATCCGATGCGACTGCAGTCTGGACACTCAAGTCTCCCGTTCATCCGACCTCCACATCATCAAAAGGTGACAAATGTCACGGCTGTTTGACAAAACACACTGGAACTAATTGTCATCGTAGTCGGAAAAGCAGAAAACAGTGGTGTCAAGAAGATGCTTTTGAACTGATGATTAAATGGGTGGAGCGGTCAGCTCAAGCACGAAATCCTGTAGGGTGCGAGTGGTGGTATGCATGGTGAGCAGGAAGTGACCATTGAGCTGGGTCTTGCCAAGGAGTTTTTCATAGACAAACACGGATGAGTGAATATGTCTACGGGAGAAGAGAGGGCCAACTAACCAGGGAGTTTAGTTCAGAGTGGCAACTGTGAAGGGAGCACAGGTGACAAAGTGGATGGCAAAGTGGTACATTATGTTTACCTTGTGGAGAAGAGTGTTTGAAGCCGATCTATTTGGCATTGTGCATTTCTGTTGAAAGGTAACAGCATCCAACTATTGAATATACCTATTACACGATCACAGGTTATCACAGATTTTGCAAAGGGGGTCATTTTTCTGTCAGATGACATCCCAGAAGCTGAGTACATAGAGAGTAGAAAGTGTTGCGCTACATGACCCTTCCACCGTAAGTGCTTAATATGCAGCCGTTCCTATAGTCCAGGGATGTCAAACTCACTTTTGGAGTGGGCCACATCGTAGATATGGTTTCCCTGAGCGGGCCATTATGACTGTGAATTTTGTGAAACCGTATGATCGCCTCCAAATATTACATATACAGTGCACAACAAATTGCTGGATAACTAGTTTTGAAATCAGAAGTCAACAATAATGGTTTGTTCAACCATTGTGCACATTAATGTGTAAATACGTAATGAGATAATGCTTGCAATATCTCTATGTAATGATGGATTACATATGATAATATTACATTTGGGTTCAGATTTAAGGAAGCATCATGGGAAACTTGACATGCTTGATTTGCTCTCGCGGGCCACACAAAATTATATGGCGGGCCAGATCTGGCCCCCGGGCCTTGCGTTTCACACCTGTGCTAGAGTCCCTTCACAAAAAAAATTGGATTTTAGGTTTGAACTCTTTATATTTTTCCCTAAGATGAGTCACTTTGGGGCTCTTGCACAGTCTGTCTGTGTATCTTTGGCACAAAGACAAGTCCGGGTATGCATATGCTGACTGACTCAACCATAACACATAAAGGAATAATCGTTCGGGTGGCTCCAAAAAGGCGATTGATTTTGCTATGCTGTGAACATCTGCCCCTCCAAGGTCTTTGCACCACCCTTGTGAGGTATAAGAGCATCACTCATTGCAGCCTTTTCCAGGTAGAAGGAATGCTAACTTTTCATTAACTATTGATGTGCAGACAGACGCACAGACAGACCCCCCTCCCAATAATAAATAGAAGCATATAAAATACTTTCCACTTTAGACTAATTTAATAACGTATCAAAAATTCTTTGAACAAAATTGCAAATACAGTACTCAATTTGAGCTCACAGGGCTATTCCATGTGACAAATCTCGGCATTGTTTTAGCTGTATTACAAATAACTATGACAACGCCGTCATATTCATTTAATCACTTTTCTGTCTGCATAAATTCATCAATACTAAGACATGTATTGCTTATGATCAGAGCGACGCGGACAGTCAATCACTGTGAATCTAATGCTGTATTTAAATTGCTGGAATAAAAAGCAAATACGCAGCTTGTAGCTCGCCAGAGAAATACTGTACTCACGGAAACCTCGATTTGGTAATTTAATTAATTTCGTCATCAGAAACATTGCCCGGAAAATATTTGTAAACAATGTTAGACTTCGTATACTCTGAATATGTTGCTGTATTGTAATTGATGCTATTTGACTCCAGAAGATGGGGCTGCTGGTTGAGTTTTCCAATGCGTGGTCGACCCACCCACCTTCTCAACCCGCGATCAGCTTTGAACGTAGGAAAGACCGAATTTCGACAGGAAATTAGCCTTTTTGACTTCAAAGTAAAAGCTTTCCCCAGGGAATTATTAGCTCATTTTTATTTTGAAAGAAAGCACTGGAAGTCTTTTTGGTGTAATTCAATTCCTTTGACGGCACCGTGGACGAGATTTCCAAACAAGGAATGCGGCTGTTGCTGCAAGCAGGCAGAGAAAAGGCAGAGCTGCAAGTCTTCGGCGGCGGGTTCGGGGATGTGCGCAAGCCCACCTCTGATTCACTCCTCCGTCAAACCCACACATTCACCTGGAAGATAGTAAAAAACTGTGAGCAGGCGAGATTTGGACACAGTTGAAATGTGGAAAAACAAAACTCATAGGAAGTACAACTAGCGGGTTATTTCTCTGTCAATTAAAGAAGATGGACGTTTGATTGAGGAACAGAACAAGAAAGCAACATACGAACACACTCGTTATTTTCCTTACCTTTTTACGCACTGAGAGAACAAACGGAATCAACGGACATTCCCAACTCGTTGGGGTTTTACACATCACAATATCAACAATTTAAACATTGATTTTTGTTGACCTATCGAAGGACTTACTGGCACACTTTTTTTGGATTTGGTTGGTGTCCAGTGACAATATGCATCAAAGGGAGAAGTGACTTGTTCAAGGTAAATTTTAATTTTAAAATTAAATGCATACCATTTAATTTGCCCGTTGTTCAATCAAGTTCACTGTGTGTGATTGTGTTTAGACATTTGGGTCGGTGGGTGGGGGCTGTGGACAATATTGACTAATGACAGAATGATTGCCACCTTGATTTACACAGTTGTCGAGTTGTGATATACGCTGACTTGCAGTCAAGGAGTTTCGCTTGTTAAATCCCCGCACACCGAAACCGAATGTGCCGTGGGTGCCGCTTTGGGCATTCGCAGTCTGCGGTCCAAAGATAAAGACGCCCGTTTCTCGAGTGATTTCGCCTTAATTGTCACATATAATTCACTCTGTTGCAATACAATGGACATTTTCTATTCACTTAATTTTGACGTTGTCTTGCAAAGATAACTTGTATAGTCACGAACTTTTAAGTGGCATTAATTATGCATTGATAATTTCAAGCAAATATACTTTCATAATTGTTTCGCATTTTGTTTAAAATAAATAAATACAAACGTTCTTTAGTTTGGATGTTTTATTTGTTTATTTATATTATTCATGTAGAAGTGTTTATTGGAGACACACCATGTGGTTCCCCCAGAAGTGACTTGTTCTATATGAGCATTACACATTACAAAAAAAAAAAAAAAAAGATACAAAACCCCCCCAAACATTTTGTGGCATTTCCAAACATCCAACCTTATTTTTCCTTGTCTTGAAATTCAATTGTCTGCATGTATATTTGATCCGTGTTTTGGTGATCGAACACAATTGAGCCATGTTGAAATTGTGCCAATTCCTTGGATTGCCTTTCATAAATAACCCTTATATAGCTGCAAACCTAAATAATGCTTTTAAAGAAATTCTCTCGTTTGAAAATTTCAAATATTATTCCATTTGTGGGGCATCATTATTCAATAAACGTACCAGCAGAGCAAACTCATGTAAATTTGTTAATTTTGTCTTAAATTTTCCATATTATTCTTACAAAACATTAAAAACAAGCTCATATTTTTGACAAGACCCGCTGTTACATTATGCAATGCTCTGATCAAATTATGTGAATCATAATGATGCCTTTTGTGAGTGTGTGTGTGTGTGTATGTATGTACAGTATGTATGTATGTATGTATGCACAAATGGAAACAAAGTATCAGAAAGAATGAAACCAAGCTCAACCTGTGCCAGTATAATAAAAGGGTACTGTGAGAAGAAAAAAATCTAAATAATCCAAACGATGCTCATTATCAACTGTGTCAGAAATGGTGAAGGCATTGATAAATAGAGGCTGTGTGTATATTTTTGATTTTTGACAAACTCTATATAGGTGAGAATATTTTATATATTTGTTCATATTGACACTCAGTTTGCAACATTGATGCAAGATTTACTTTGCCTATTTAGCAGAGCTAATGTCAAATTAAAATAGCTGTGACTCTAAATACAAAATTGAGGGGAATTGTGAGTTATTTAAGGCATCAGCACTTAAGACTGGAATTAAAATCAATATTTTGCCACGCTTTTTGAATGAGGCGGATATTGCATGTTCAGTCATCTGGCCACAGAACAATAATTGACCAAAGTATATCACAGAAAAGATATGGCGATTCTGTCTGTGGCTGGCACGGTTGGTTTGTCAAGTCATAGGAATTACACAAGCCAGCAATACGACACGGGCTTTTGCAAAATCATTCATGCATTTTTTTTTCTTTTTTTTAAACCTGGATGTTCCTTCCATTGTCTGTTCTACTGTTGCCGTTCAAATACAAATATAGGCACTGCCCTACCTCGTCTTCATCTGCTCATTCTCTGATCACACCCCTTAAAACATGGCTGCAGTGTCAAAGGAGGAAACCTCATATTTGAATTTGTGGCTCCAGAGTGCAGGAGAGGGAGACATTGAACAGGAGAGATGTATAGATACGTGATGAGGAGACAGTGAGCAGGATGACAGAAGACTGAAGAAGGAACTGTAAATACAACAGACAGACCAGGCTATTGTGTGTCCTCTGAGAAGGACATGATATGACCAAGGTTTGAAATACTCAGTCAGCAATACCGACACCAATCCCTCAGAAACCCAAACCCTTTAAGGTCAAGATTACGAACAAAATGAATGTCCCTGATGGTTTTTCAACCTTATGGTTGAGCTAAATATATTTTCTTTGAGAAACTACGACACAATTCACCAGATTCACTTCCAAAAATACAGGCTCCCGGAATGTTGGACTGAATTAAAAGCTTGAAAGTGGTACCAAAGAACTCCTGGCCCATATGACAAACAAATAGTCTTTAGAGTGATTTACATCTATAACATTCACAAGACTGACTTTTGTGTTGCACTGTTGCCATTTGGGGAGTTAACATATTATAAAAACTGGATGAATCTGATCGGATACTCTGGTGGTACTCGTCACATTATATTCAAATCGACGATATTGATACCCATTACGGTTGGAGTGTTTGGACAAACGCATTGGAGAATGCAATGTGCCAGTTTTATTAAAGTGAGCACACAGTCAAATATATGTGTAGTTTTGCACCCGCATGTGCTCTATTCTCTGCATCCAGAAAAATGAAGCAGCAGTGGTAATGTAAGTGTAATTTTGCAGCTCGGTGATGAAGTAGCGTTTCTAAACATAAACAATGCTTTGCTGTTTTATCGGAGCTTGACAATTCTTTCAGTTTCGAAGTAAAATTCAAGATTGGGGCCCAAAACAGCTCCCTCCACCTTGTTGTCATGGTAATGAGCCCAACTTATAGGAGCACACCTCTCATTAGGGGGGTGGCTCATTTACATGAGACAGGAACACACCAAAAATAAAATGAAACAAATAATGGCTGTTGTTTCGTCATGGGTGCATAGCGTGCAATCATTTCCATTTCGACTGAAGCATGTCAGCATAATATTGTATAAGGAAACCTGGGAAATTGTTCTGATAGGTGAACAATTACTAAAAAATGTATTGTTGAGCAATTACAATTATGCTGGTGTAATATTCAGATTCTGATTGCCCCCCCTCCCCCAAATTGTGTGTGCATTAATGTCAGCCAGGCTTTCAGCAAAATTTTTATTATTTTTTTTCCTGTTTTAACTGAGCATGTGAAGCGAAAAAAAACACAATCCAAATTCGGCCTGCCTTGATGGAATGAAAACAGACATGGCAAGCACCAATTTACCGGAAAACATTTAATCAACAATCCCCCCCCACCCCTCAAAAAGGGAACATTTGTGTGTCAGAGTATCCAAATGTGTTTCCTGTTGTCTTTATACACGGACAAAAAAACCTCCGCTTATTTATTTATTTATTGCTCATTTCCTAGATCTAAGACCTTTTCTATGTACACAAAATTCCCATTTCTGCTCTCAAATCTAAGTCTGTGATGGTGAGCACATCTACCTCATGTGTGACATATCAAGTTGCTGATTAGACTGCATGATTATTGCCCAGGTATGCCTTAGGCTGCCCATGTTGAAAGGCCGCTATAAAATGTAGTTTTACTGTTGTGGGTGGTGAACCACACAGTATCTGGTCTGATCGCCATTTGCCTCATTCCGTGCAACACATTCATTGTACAATTGCGCTTGAGGGTGCCAACAATAAAAGTCCACTCTGAGAGCTGCAGTTTTCATTTTCGAGGAATTGTGTACAGATAGATCCTTGGAACACGGGGTCATGCGTTGTCAGGCTGCAGCATGTGGTGATGGTTGTGGATGAATGGCTCAACTGATCAACTCGTGGCAAAGGAGATGCGTTGCACTGCAGGTGGCAAATGGTGGTCACACCTGATACTGACTTGTTTCCCGACCCCTCAGACGTTCCCAATACAGATAAACCGCACATTTTTGAGTGGCCTTTTATTTTTGCCGGTCTATCACCTCTGCAATAAATGCCTTGCATTGCACCGCATGAGGAAACTGGAGCTCACACCATATTGTGAATTTTATGAATGGAACCGCGTGCACATCTGCGGTCCCCGTGCAAGTCTAAAGCGACCAGCGTGCGCACAATGTGGAAAGATTACAAAACTGAAGAAGAGATTGACTTTTGGTACACACCCACACAACAGCGCCTGGGCTGGTGGGATCATGACAACATATGCTCTTGCACGAATGCGACCAGATAAAATTCGTACTCGCGATTGCTAAGAAATAGCTTGCATTTGCGGCCAATTTCGTTGCTGCCTAAATATATATACTGTATATATGTGTGTGTGTGTATATATACTGTATATATATATATATATATATATACACTGTATGTATGTACCTGTATATGTGTATATACGGAATATATAAGTGATTCTTAACCTTTCACCAGTTCATACGTGCATATGAACTGGTTAAAAGTTAAGAATCACTATACATATACCGTATATACAAAAATACAATTTTTTTTTACAAATTCAAGACTTTGTAGAAGAAACTGTATAAGTATAAAGTATACGTTTTTAAATTGTGCACAAAATGATCCAGCCAATGATAGCCAAGCGGGCGTGTCATAACTAATTGACATGTTTAGTCGGTGTGTCTTAACCTCCTTGGCGGAGGCTCTGTTGAACCCCTGAGACTGATTCACCGAACCCAGGTTAAGAACCACTGATATATATCACTGGATGAAAAATGTTATTCAGGTAGTATGGGCAAATGGCTCTGTCACTCCGCCACTATCAAAAGCTCATTTAGCGACAACAATGGCTGTTGCATAGTGCATGCACTCCTTGACGTCTTCAACATTGTTGGCGGCCATTATTTCTGCTCAATGGGAATCGACTTTCATCAGAAAACAGCACTGAGGCCAACTGGTCCCTTGTCCAGCGCAAATGCTCCCTGGCCCATGCGGGACGCCTGGTGGTGTGGTCAGGTACCCATGCAGGTCGTCTAGCACGTAGACCACGCTGTTGGAAACGGTTCCAAATGGTCTGACGTGACACCTGAGTGCCTCTCACATCCCTTACATGTGCCTGGAGTGGCCTGGCATTCATCATTCGGTTTCTCAGGGCATTGTTCACAATGTAGCGGTCATCAGCAAGGGCTGTGGCCAAAGGATGTCCTCTTCTACATCTTTCGGTGACTTCCAGTCTCTCGGTATATCTCTGTTGCTACCTGTTGATGTCATTCTGTGACTCTAAGATCAGTAGCCTCTTCTGTTTGAGAACATGCTATTTGAAGCATCACAAATGGCACTGTTGATCCATTGTTAGGTGTTGTCTTGGTCTCATGATGTCAAAATGTGAACAGCATGATGAGGACGACTGTCAAAACACCAGCTCGAATCGAACCAGGACATTTATTGTTCAATTCAAGGATCAAACGCCTGTTGTGAATTTTTCCCGACAACCTCCTTGTGAGAGATCAGCAACTTGTGCAAAAAGTACTGAAACATGAAACAGTTGGACATGTGCATTCCAAAGCTTAGAGAAGGTCACATGAAGTTCACTACATATATATGTAGTAGAGCTGTCAAACGATTAAAATATTTAATCTAATTAAAAATGCACCTGTCATTACTCAAATTCACGAAAAATGAATCGTGATTACTCACGCATTTTTTATCGTTTCTGAATTTCTTTTAATATTTTTTGTCCTATTTTTCCCCATTTTAATGCTCTCATCAGCATGGAATCATGAATCAGTTTTCTATGTGCAAAATGCAAATATTTACTGAAATAACAATTTCGATTTGCAATTTTACATGAACATTTTTCAGCAGTTATTCACACATAATCTCTCACACAATATGACAGTTCATCAACAACAGTAAAAAAAATATTTTGTCACACAACAGCTGCTTTAACAGCTCTTTTTATGGAATCAAAACAGAGCAATATAACATTATAAAGTGCACATCTAAGGTAAACTAGTACTCAGCCAATCGTGGATTTAAGCCATGGTTGCATACTTGGTTTTTCTCAAGTTTGCTTTGAACACAGCAGTCAGGCTATGTTGATTCTGTTAGTCCTTATTGCGCGGAAGTCTCTCTACGGTTTTGTGTAGACATCATTTCGGATGACTACACTTGGTTCGATGACAACACTGGAGAAGTTTTATTTTCAGTGTTCGCTAGGTCGCTACCACTGCACCGCTGAACTCGCGCACTCAGCGCACCGTCACTGTCAGACGAACACAGAGAAGCTCCACCCGCTTTATTTATATGGACACGGAACACTGTAACCTTGCACACAAAATTGTTCCAAACAAGTAACAATCGCGTCAGTGGCATACATCGTATTCGACAGGCTACCTGCTCTTTATTCACCAGAGGCTCATCAACCTGGTCTCTTATTTCTCTCCCGAAACAGTATCTTCTCCCGCTTGGTGTACCTTAGCCTTCTCCGCTATGTACAATCTCTGTACACAGCTTGTAATGGAGGCTCTCGCTGGCAATCCGTAGTGGAGTCGTTAGATGCAATGCGAATGATTTCAGCTTGAGTCGAGCTGTGGACAATGTTGACAGGCTTGCATGCATTATCCATACATTTAGCTATGGCTTCAGCAAATTTGTTCTTCGTCGTGTCATCCATTTTCTTCGCTTTGAAATGATAGCTGTCTGTCTGAGACGAGGGGGCGGAGTCCTCACGTCAACTGTGTGCTTGGCCATTCAGTGGTATTTCAGACTCGACGTGCTATGATGCTCAGTTTACGACTGCAAAACATACAGGTAACTTTGGTCTTGTCAGTGGAACAATCTGGCAACTTTTTAAAAGTAAACTTTCCATTCATAAACTCTTTAAGTATCCGTTTTTGGTGTCTCGCGCTGCCGTGGCTGGCAAAACAAACGTGCGTGGACCTGTGCAGCGCGCTTGTTTTGTTTCTGGTTTATTTATAGAGCAACGTAACATCCGCTGTGACGTGGGCCGCGTTAATCTCGCGAGAAAAAATTTAATCACGTTAAAATTCATTTAAATTAATGCCAATAAAAACGCGCTAAACTGACAGCTCTAATATATATATATATTATAAGTATATGAAGTATATGAACGCATATAAGTATATGAACAAAGATATGTAAAATGAGTATGTGCATGGATTGAGCAGATGTAACAAATGATAGAAAAATCAGTACATTTATGCAAAATATACTACATATTTTATAATAGACCATATAGAAAAATACAACAGTGTAATTTCATTTTACGATAATACCCTACCTATTTTTTTTAGCCTTGCGCGTCTTCAAATCTGAACCTCTCCTTGCAATTTAATCTTGCTCTCTTTCATACTCTGCCCGGCATAATCTCTCCCCTCTTATCTCAGTTTGACACTGTTTTACATTTCTCCACTTTCTTCTTATCTTCTCAGTTCTGTTCAACTCAGTCAACTCGGCCTCACTTTCACCAGCTGTCTCCATCCTCTCATGTGATTATTTCTCAAATGTCGTCTCCTCTCCTCTTCTTCTAAACTGGAACATTCTGGCCCACCTCTGTTAATCCGTTCATGCCTTTTCCTGTCTTCCGCGTCTCTTCTCCTATCCTGACGTGCCGTGCTGAGCCATATGTCAGGATGAAACCTCTTGCTATGATACTTTCTGCCACTGTCCATTGCTAATACTTTAGCAGCACCACATTTGTCTCCAAAACTGGATCCACACCATCCCGTTTCTAAGATCTTGTTACTTTGGATTTTTGATTACGGTATGTAATTTTAACCTCAGCATCCACAGTGGAATATGTTTAGCTATTGAGTTTAATCATGTTCAATACTTATGTACAAAAATCCTCATCTATGTGGGGAAGGCCGACAGTCTTGAGTAATCGTATGATACCAAATTTTGAAATTGGTACTATACCTACATATTTAACAATATTACGGTAACAACTTAAAAATACCAAATAAATAAATAAATAAATAAATAAATAAAAAACAGTGGAATAATAGTACACCGCTAAACAATTTCAAATTCATTTTATTTGTAGTTGTGCTGAAAATTTTCAGGATACCAATTTGAGTACTTTGGATCACATTTACATGTCAAACATTTTGAAAGAATTTCGAACAACTGAACACAGTCAACATTCTTAAACACCTCTGAACATTTTGTTTTAGTCGTGTCATTGTGATTATATGAAACTAAAAGGGTCCTAAGTTTATTCTAAACCTCCAACAAGGCTAAACAAGTAAAACAGTCAAAACAATCCATTGGGCTTTGCATTTGGGTTTGTTGTGCTGTGCCATTGCAGCTATCATGCAATGAAACAGCATGACTGTGTGCCGTTTGCTATACAAACAGTGCCTCATCGAGCGGAACTGATCGGGAACAAGAACACCTATCACAAAAATAATTTACACATTTGAAATGTGTTACAAATTAACCTGTTGCTCTTTAGAATTCAGCACACCCGGTCAGGACGTCAGTGAGCTCTTAAACTCGTAGCGGATAGCTGTCGAACAGGGCTCGCAAACAGACATTCCCCTTGTGTCCATTCGCTGCGTCCTACCTTTTGGACGTGTTGACAAAATAAGTCCAGGCAAGACTGCAAGGATCTTGTTTCTTCACAAGGAGTTTAATGTTTGTAAGACTGTGAGAGTTTGCAGCGGCATACGGCCGTGTCGCTGTATGCTTGCGGCACCAACACCACACTCAGGGCTGCACCTCTTTTGACATCGAGTTGAGCTTCCAGACTGCATTTTTGTTTTCAAATAACTCTACTTAAAATTCATGGTACAGAGTCATTTTTGCTGTCTAAAAATTCCTGTTGGGTATTAGTACTTGGATGTTATGACATCTTTTGCTCATTATGAGACAAAAATGAATTAGATCAAATGTCACATTTTGTCTGAACAAGAATAAGGCTCGAAAACATACAAAAAGGAGTAGAGATCCCAAACAAAAGGAACGTACGAGGGGTTAACACTGGACCAACCCATATTAAAGGTTGTTGTATTCAGTGCTGTCCCACTAACCCAAGAAAAGACACAAATCTCGATTAACAAAGAAACAAAACATAAATGGGGTCATCAGCCAAAACTAAAACAGTCAATTGGAATGATAAAATCTTCAACATGCTAATCGTGCATGGAGCTGGGCAGCTGCGGAGAAAAAATACACAAAGGTGAGACAACAAAAAAGAATTACAGCTAAATGGAAAAGTCAAGTGCACCATTTCAGGTCTGCTCATTTCTGTCCAGGCTTGAGGAGTAGTATTAATAATTCGCAAAAACATTCCATTTTTACACAAGACTACAATTTCAGACAAAGAAGGGAGATATGCTTTTTACATTTTTTTTTTCTCGCTGCATGACAAATTTTGGTCTGGGCTCAATACAGCCAAATACCACAACATTATCATCTCTGACCACTGTCCTGTGCTGACAAAGAAAAACTTTTAAATATTTAGAGGCTCAGGTTAAACCTTTTTTTTTTTTAGATGAATGACAGCGATAGCCTTTCACCCAATTCTTTTCTGGGAGACATTTAACTCTTTTAGGGACAGTGGTTACTACAGTTGGCAGCTTCTCATGTTATCAGGTTACAGGGTGTATGAAAGGGTTAAAGCATATGTGAGAAGTTGTATTATTTATTTTCAATGGACGCAGTAGAAATGTAACAAATTAGAAAGAGCACATTTCAAAAAACAATTCATCTTTTTGCTTTGGAAGAGGAAAGTTGTACCAACCTTTAAAGCTTGGATATCATTAGTGACTGATACCCTCTGCCTGGACAGGACTCTATATGTCCTCAATGAGAGATTGGAAGAACTTGAAAATATTTGGAGATTCATGATTTCATTCAGGGAAAGAATAGATGGTTAAAACACAGGGTGCGGTTTACGGATTCTGAGGAGCACTTCTCTTGGGGGTGTGGTGGGGTGGTTGATGTATTTCATTTATTTATTTATTTTTAAATGTATGATTTATTATCTCGTTATGTCGCCGGTCTGTTTTACATTTTGGATCGCGTAGCCAGCGGTATGTTTGGAAAATGAGGCACTATGTCTGTTTTAATATATGTATTCATACTGTGTTCTGTCTCCCAAGAAAAAAAAATTGAAACAGTTGCGACACCAGTATTCATGTATTCGATGTGTGCCTTTCAGGGCGTGGCCAAGTGAGTCACGTCCTGTGCCGGAGTCAGCGTGTGGCCTTGAGTTATGGCTGCAGCAGTTCCTATGTGAGTGTTTTCACTTTGCGTGTTTTACCATTTGTCCTGTTCAATAAATGGCTGGATGTCCGTCGGTGCTTGTGTTTGTCTTTGCCCACATGATGGGATTAAAGAAGTTGATTTGTCCCCTTTTTTTGTGCCTCGGCATATCTGAAGCTCACCGATATCTCAGGTGTTTGCTCGCAACATAAAAGAAAAGCAAAACCAATTGACATAACTCGAAAAATGTTTAACTTGGGACACTCATAAGTCAAGTCGAGATCAGGAATGACATACGTGCCAAACAAATGTACCGGTAAATGACTTGCTGCGTCGACCCCTTCACATTTGCAGACTGGTGGAGCAAGACAAAAAACATTTCAAGCTTATGGGTCCAGTAAAACGAACCTTCATCGAGTATGGGGGAGATTTGATGAGCATGCGGCTGTTTGCTCTATCTGGGCGGGGGTGTATCATTGATTATTTACTCTGAGGGAGCATGGGTGATTGTTGAGGATTCACCGTAATAGTGGCTGGCACTGGGTAATTGTGCCTTAAAGGCATGTCATGTTTTTTCACTTCAACGTTGAGGAATCGCCCCACAGGCATATAAATTGAGTACCTCGACAGCTCCTGTGGAGAGAAACATGAACTGCCATCTCCAAAGAAACATTTAATTCCATCCTCCGAGCAGTAATTGCAAGTATGGTCAATGGAAATGTTGAGTGCTGGTGTCAGCCTTTTCGCCATACGAACTGTGGATGTATTTGTCAACACTGTCACCAATGTATAATTTTCACTGGTCTTATTATACAATACTCTTGAACAATGCCTTCAGATGCAGGTTAGGAATCTTGTGGATTGTTGATCATTGCAATGTATTCCTTTCAATGATCATGAGCAAGTTAAATCAATTTTATCATTTGTATTGATTTAATTATTGTTGGTCAATAATTGCACAGGTGCCTTTTATGCACCTATAAACTGTATAGGTGGTGCTTGATTGCTTAATGATTGTGAAAGATGCTTTACAGTGACTATATATAATTTTTTATAGATTTATTAATTTTCATACTCAGGCTGCCACAAAAAAAAAAAAGAGACCTGTAAAATACACCATCAGAAAAGTGTTTTACTTCTGTGTATTGTCTGCACTCTTCCCTCAAACTAGCGATTAACTTTTATCTTTACTTTTTTTAAACCACATTTTACTTCATTGTGTAGTTTGTCAATATATAAAAGCATAGCAATGTTGTCTTGCGCTTTCTTGTCTCTTCCACGCTCCAGTTTGTTTGCTCACCGTGTTGCTTGTGTGTAGCTTTCACCTTGAAGGAGGTTCTTAAGGCACGGCTCTTTGGGCTCCCAAGTAGCTCCTCAATATTGAGTGCCTGTAACCTGATTTTCCGCTTCTGCAAAGTGTAGATGCCGCCACACATCTTGACCAATCCCATATAGCTTTAACAGACAAAAACAAAAACAAAAACAAAAACAGCTAATAACCTCCCAATCGGGATCCATTCTAATGCCTCTAAGAATCGGATCATTCAAAACCGGCATATTTCTATGACAATTCCACAGCATCTAATGAAGGTCAGTGAGCTGACGAGCTAGAGCGTCAACTGCTTTTAGTTTTTCGATTCCATCTGTCACTTGCAGTCCAAAGGTGTTAACTCTCTGCAAATGTGTGATCGGCAGACGTTAGGGAAACCTTGGCTAGCCATTGAAAATCTTGACCAGTCCAATCAAAATAATTCGAGATCTATGCCTCTTCTGTTAGCAGAATTACTGCATCACCGTTTTCGAGGTACCAGTTCTCTGCTCCCTGTTGTAGAGATACTGTCACGGTGAGAAACACAGCAGGCAGCGTGTGAAAATCAAAGCGTGTCTGACGTTCGCAGTGGCACTGTGCCCTTTTGCACATCTTTGTTGTGCCATTATTCATTGTGTAGCTCTGTCACTGTCTTTGTCACTCTCACGTTTCTGTTGTTAATCACTTATTGCACTATTGAACACTTTATATTGTTTTATAATTCTCTGTAGTTCATTCAGATGCACTTATGTCCTGAATGTATTTTGTGTTATTTTTTAAAGTCGGCGGAGGGGCAGAGACATCAGGTGTAAAGTAGTTTTTGCAAAAGAAAGTGAGGCAGCAAAAGGACATGTCATGTGTGGCCTTGACAAAATGTCCAGATGAGGCATTGCCATAACATTTTGCACAAATTACAAAGATAAACTGAACTGATGCAGATCAAATCAATCAAACCATTGAGTCTTTTGTGGGAATACGAGTCACTTGCAATCTTCAAACCCCAGGTGGCAGCCATAAATTCCCCCCATTGATTTGTAGTGCATATGGATTTCCCCCTGCCTTGAAGCCCCGACTAAAATAAGCTTTGTTTGGCAGCTGATGCACTTGTAAATCTGCCTGTGACATTTTGATAGTGGATGACACACAGAGGGGAGAGCAAATATCATTACAATGGGAAAGGATTAAAATATGTCACTCAAAGTGACTTTTATCGACATGACCAGTGTTCCAAGCCAACACTGTCAGAACGCTCACAAAGAGGTTCAGTGGGAAGAGAAGATAAGAAAATCGGATGTTTTCATTTAAAGGAAATATTTAAGGTGCTGTGCTGGGGAGGTCTCGGTCTGTCTGGATGTCTCCAGTAAACAGAGTGGAAAATATTTTAGCCGTCAAGGCCGAGTGTGGGAAGCCGGTCCCCCTTTGCATGGCAATGACAGGAAAGGCGGATAGTCTGTCTCAATGGGACCCTTCAACACCAACTCACACGCACACCAGCTGAATAATGATCAAAAAAAACGGTGCAAGTCAGTACTTCCTTGTTCTCAAGAGTCAACTCTAATGCTGGGACACCAGCCGCTAAATTGATAAAAAGGCCCTCCTGACCCTCCCTGTACTTCTCTATCAACACCCTCAACAACAAACAAAAAAAACATATCTGTGATACTCTTCCTTGTCAGGGAACAACACAGAATACACAAATACCGTACTCACTTCAGTCCTGAGTCTAGCCTCTTCTACTCTTTCCTTTACTTCTTCTACTCTTCTACTCTTTACTTCCTTTCTCTTTATTTGTTTAGTGTTCCCACGACGCTGCGTGTCTCCCTTGTTTATAGAAACGAATGCCAGCACACATTTCCTCTATTCCTCAAGTATCTTTTCATCTTCCATAATTATCCATCCATCCATCCATCTTTGGATCCACTTTATCCTCACAAGGGTCGCGGGGGGGGGGGGGGGTGCTGGAGTCTATCCCAGCTGTCTTCGGGCAGTAGGCGGGGGACACCCTGAACTGTTTGCCAGCCAATCACAGGGCACATCGATATGAACAACCATCTTCGCTCACACTCACATCTAGGGACAATTTAGAGTGTTCAATCAGCCTACCATGCATGTTTTTGGAATGTGGGAGGAAACAAGAGTACCCGGAGAAAACCCACGGAGGCATGGAGAGAACATGCAAACTCCACACAGGAAGGCCAGAGTCGGAATCGAACCCACGACCTCTGCACGCACGCGAACCACTCGACCATAGTGCCGCCGCCCCTCCGTAATTATTTGAAGCAAAATAGTCAAATATGCCACAGCCTTTTCTCCTTGATGCTTCCACAGCTCCACGGGTTGTTTATATTTATATTTATTTAGATTATTTCAATTTCACCTCAGTCAGGACCAGTTGACCATTGTTCATACTCTTCAGTGACTTTCTAAAGTACCCCCTTACTAACCATTGTGACTCCCTGCTCCCCAAAACTCACCTCTTCAATTTTTCCTTGTCTCTCATTTTGCGCATATACCAACTCCTCAAAGTATTACTTCTATCCATCCAAAACACCAGTCAACACATTTCCATTTCCATATTTTCTCTCTGTCTTTGCTTGGCTAAACTGAACAGATTTTATGTGTTTACGTGTTGATTATAATCGATTATATATAAAAGACATCAGTCTTTTGGATGCGCCTCCTGTCAAGCAAGAGCCTGTCTTGCCTCTGAAAGCTGCACAGCATCCTTAATTACTGTACATGCTTCTCTGCTCTCTTTGTCTTATTCATCCTCCTTACCACCCGAATCATCTTACACACCACTATCCTCTTCCATCTAGCTACACCCTCCCTCACCACTGCCATGCAGTCAATGATGTGCTTGAGATTGCATTGCCTGCACGTGATGTAGTCCAACTTTGTGCTTCTACCTACATTCTTGTAGGTCACCCTAAGTTGCCCTGCCATCTGGAAGAAAGTATTCACTTTGGCCATTTTCAGCCTTTTGGCAAAGTCTACCAGCGTTTGTCCTTTAGTGCTGTCCTAGATACCAAAGCAGCTCTTTGTCACCTCTATTTCCTTCATCAACATGTCCATTAAAATCTGCCCCAATCACTACATTCTCTGTCTGTGATGCTCTCAACCGCTTTGTCTAGCTCCTTCCAGAATCTCTCTTGCTCTTCTTGTTCACGTTACCTGTGGGGCAGAACCATTTAGAACACTAAACATGAAGCTGTCGATTCCAGGCTTGAGCCTCATCACTCGATCTGACGCTCTTTTCATGTTTGACACTTTGGCGTCCTGTAGGTTAACATAGTCAAGGTAACGAGCTAGCATAGCTTATTGTTTTTGCCCAAGACGAAACTTTAATACTACTACTACTACTACTACTACTACTAATAATAATAATAACACATTTTATTTATAAGCGCCTTTCAAGACACCCAAGGACACTTTACAATAACAAAAAACACAAAACAATACGGGTTGAGCAGCGGCAGCCAAAACGCGCCAGCGTTTACTCAACCCGGAAGTCAGAAAGAAACCACAAGGGAGGGAGAGGGGGAGAAAAAAACCAACGCTCGAACTACCCTCATTTTGAGGATAGTTTGAGTGAGGCAAAAAACTCCTGCACAAGCATATGACAGTTACAACAGGTCACAAGACATAAACAATGAAGACGGTGAAACAAGGGAATGTATGAAGGAGGGGGTGATGGTGGGGGACTAGCTTCCGTGCATACTTTCATCAGGGGAAGGTCGAGATAGCATATGTTGTTTTGGTAGCAGGCTGCCCAAGAATTTAAGACAGCCTTGAGTCCGTGGCTTATGTCTCTTTAGTGGTGTCGATCAGCCAAATCCATGATTTCAGTCAATATTTGAGCACGGATTCCAGTTTCTCCAAGTTCTTGACCATCTTGCAGAGACGCTCCAAACCGCAACAGTTTGTGGTTGAGCACAGTCTGAGTCTGAGTGTTGGACATCCGCGCTATGCCATCCTAGACCGGCAGCCTCTTCACTTCCAATAGAGCCGCTCCCGTCGGTTGAATTTTGCGATAGATCAGGAAACTGCTAACACCAAACAGCAGCATACCTGTTATCGGAAGGCCGAAAATGTAGATGTCATCCACATCCTCAACGGACAGTGTTGACAGGCACACCATTCTCCGCTTTCTCCAAGGATCTAGGGTGTACCCAGCAGCAAAAGTCCCCGAGGGGCAAGTAGGCTCCCCACTGCCTGCTCTTCTCATCGAGAAAATTTTGTCGATGGCATCGAGAGACCAGCCAACCAATTCCATGTTTGTTTTTAGGATGAAAATACGACAGGAGGCTAGGAAAAGTCAGACAAAGACAGCACATGGACTGAGTGGCGAGCAGGGAAGGGTGGGGGGACAGGAGCAGAAAGCAAAAGTGTCCGCCTTCGTCAAGAGCCAAGCAAGTTTACCTGTTTGGTGTTGTATTATTTGGAATATGCAATCAAATGAATACTGTATAGAACTAAGGTGATCAATTTACCTGATGACACAGTGAGAACGACAACTTTAGCAATGGTTTTCCAGGCCCACCGATGCATCCGTTCGCATAGAAAAATCTCGATTTATGTCTTGAGTACTGTACGACTTCTCATTTTTAATTCTGGTTCATGATCGGAGTTAAATAACCCAGCCAAGAAAACTATTGGTGTATGAAAGGGCTGTGCCGGCAGACTGCTTGCAAATGAGCATGCATGACTGCATGTGTGCATGCAGGAAAATGATCCAATCAAAGACATTAGTGATAGATTGAGTGCATTATGACATTACAGTTGATAACCTATTTTGCATAAAATGCCAAATCAACTGAATTTGATCCACTTGATAAAATCGTTGTCGTCTAATATAAATACATGTGCAAACATGCATACACATAACCTTTTGCACCCTTGAATGAACGTCTGACAACAACAACAAAAAAATGCTACATGCTCAAACACTCACATTACACATACTTGCACATTTAAATTCTTAAGATGGCGGGATATGAGAATATCTTGGATTTGAGTGCAGTCTATCGCTCCAACGCATTTGGGGAAGCCAGCAGCTGCAAAAAAAAAAAGACATGTATGCAGTCTCTGCCCATCCAGCATTACATTGCATTTGAAACATATCACAGCACACCTGAAAAACTGTTCTGCATGGTACACACTTCACAGGCAGCACAGAAGAGCAGGGCATAAAACGGCCAGCAAAACAGATGATAATTACGTACAAATGAATGCATGAGAATTTTAAATTAAGTACAATCAAATTATGAAAGCAGATGGGTAACACTCACATCTCTGCAAAGGATATGTGGTAGGCTATATTGTACATAGCAGATAAATAAATTAGAGCTTTGACGAAACATATGGTGTAGAATGCAAACAAAATTAATATACCAGTTATCTCTAGATAACTGGTAATTTCCAACATTAATACATGAAAATAAGTGTCATCAGTTCAGCAAATGCTATCATATTCACATTTCCAGAAAACAAACAGTGAGAAAAAAGAAATCGGTTGTACTGTTGCATACTGGAATTACAATTTAATGCGATGAGTTTCATCGTAATTTTAATCCTTTTCTAACAGTGGAGACGCATAGCTTTTCCAATTAACTCATTTAATCTGAATATGATCTAATTTGATTTGGTATCAGGAGCAATTGCCTTTCATATTAATGTGATTACGGCTAGAATAAAGCAGCCATTATACTGAGACTTATGGCAGCGTGGTGGAAAAAAGGACCATCGTTGCCATCAGTAACATCCCCACTGAGAGTTCTGGTATAAGGGAAGAGAGATAACACCCAAGCATGCCCACAGGCACATGCATCAAAGCTCTATAATCTTGCTCTTCCTTTTCTAACTGTGGGATGAGCACCGCTAATATTGCAGCCATATTCAAAGCAAAATGAGTCTGTCTGTCACGGTCATGAGCCCTTTAGTATCAATTCAAAACGCCTTGTTTGTGGAAATCCGAGGTTACCACTTTTGCATCCTTGTGAATGTAAGTACAATTGCATTCAAACGATGGTGTTTTTATAGCGTGGTTATTATTATTCTGCTAACGATACAAAGATGATATATTGTGCTACGAAAGTTAGGTTGACCGATCCAAACGAGACCATTATAGTTCACAAAAATGAACAAAATAACTAAAAGTAAAATTGAAAAAACATGTTTGTAAACGAAATAAAATAAAAAATAATCGTTTTCAAAAAAGTGACAACCCACTGACGCTAAAATAGAAAAAGTTAAATTGACTGTTTTTAAAAAAATGCTAACTTAAACAATATTTTAAAAACTAGCCTAAACTAACTGTAATTTTGGCGAAATTGTTCTTAAATTTTGTCTCTGTAAAACAATCTAATACATGAGCTTTCATGGTTGATTTTAAATTTATTTTGTCCAATTTACCAACAGCTGTATCGAACAAAGTACATTGAAGAGTCATTTAGGAATTGTAGTTCTATTACTGTGTGTTGCCTCGTAGCGGTGTCATCTTCTGTTTTTGGGCGGTGGGCAAACAACTTTTGGTGCATTACTGTCCGCTTCTGAAATGGAGTGTGGGACTGGGTCTTTTTCACAACCCCCTATTTCACGCTCCTTTTTCCCCAAATAAAAATAAAAATGTAAAACTTAACTCACAAGAACTGCTCTGTCTCTATTATTCAAAGCTACTTTCTGAGCTCTTAGCTCATGAATTAGTTGTGTACCTTTGAATACTATGGGCTCATCTCATGTCTCCTAATGTCACCGTTTCTAGCTCCTCTCTCCTCAAAACACTGAACGTGTCCTGGAAGTTGTTCTCGCGCCATCATATTCAGGAGCATTTCAATAGGCTTAAATGCACATTGAGGTGCGCGGGTCCGAGCATATTAAATTTAGGGGCATCTGATGTATCCCGTGTCAATGCTCACCTCTTGATAAAACCGTTGCTTCAGGGTCCCGGGATTAACCTGCAAAAAGTTGCTCTTCAATATGAAGAAGTTGCTCCTCAAATGAAGTCATTGATTATCAATATTGCTTCTCAAAGAAAAAAAATTTAATTTCAGGCCTTGGTGCAAGTGTGTGTGTGTGTGTGTGTGTGTGTGTGTGTGTGTGTGTGTGTGTGTGTGTGTGTGTGTAACCTTGTGAGATGATGATATCTGAGTTGACGCTGCATATTAGAAAGGCTTTGACATTTACCATGGTAAACAATTTCATTAGGACGGAGAGACAACTCTTTAGCTCTTTGATGTTGTTGACTTGCATGACATTGCAGGTTTTGATGGTGCTGAAACAGTGATTAGCAGAGCCACAACAGATGCACTTCAAAGAGGCCGGTTTCTGAAATGTGAATCAACAATGAATACAGGCTATGGCCTGGAAAAGAGAAGGACTCATTTGTTTAGAACAAGTATTCCGATTTATTTTCAATAACAAGGGACAGACGTTCAATGAAATATATTACAATTATGCAAGGTGGCATCCATCCATCCATCCATCCATCCATTTTATGTACTGGCTGTCCCTTTCTACCACAGAAAACTGTGCACACCCTGGACCGATCACCATTTAATTGCATGGCACATATAGCAAAGACACACTCGCATTCAATATAGACAGTATAAAGTCTTCGATTAGCCGAACATGCATGTTTTGTAGACGTGAGAGGAAACCCAAGTGCCTGTGAAGCAAACTGTGCTGCCTGCAATGTGGCAGCCACCATAAATAACTTGTGGCAGTCACAAGTCGCAAGAATTAAATGACCCGCTGCAGTTGCAACCCTGGGCTCTGACTCTGGATTATTTTGAGCGATTTCAGTTATTTCTATTCAACAATGTGGGGGTTATCATTAATTACTGCCGCAGGAATATAAGACTGATATTACACATCCAGGGTGTGTTTTGTGTGTGTGTGGGGGGGGGGGGGGTTGGGGGCATGACCACTTCATACAACTCCACTGCCCTTTTTTAAAAATTATTTTTTTTTCAGAGGAGAATTTGTGGGGAAAATGGATTGTCTTTTTTTTTTTTGTAGACAATGTGTGCATTCATGCACCAGATTTAGCAGAAAGATAATTATTATCTGTAGTCCATTTAACGTGAGAGTTTTCTCCTGGCTAATTGCCTTTAATTTCATGTCACTTTCAATTTTTAAGGAAACACACAGCGTTGGACTATCCACCTTCATCCGGATATAAAATTACCTGTGTCAGGATATACATTTTTGTCTATATCACCCACATCTGCTTTGAATAATTACATGGGAAAAGTGTTATGCGGCTTTGGCAGTCTCCATAAGGAATTTAGTGAAGCCACAGAGAATAACTTCCGGACAGTTTAGTGGTGATTCTGGTCCTTCTCAGGAGGAGGAAGTAGTGCACCATGACACCAGGTGTCAAACTCCGGTCCTCGAGGGACATTATCCTGCAGCTTTTCCACCTCTCCCTGCTGCAACTCATCTGATTCAAATTATAGCAAATGATAGCTCCTTCAGAGCTTGCTGATGAGTTGATCTTTTAAATCAGGTGGTCTGCAGCAGTGATTAATGCTGTTTAAAATAGAGATGGGTTACTGCTGACCTTAACTTGGACATTGTTTGTCGATGGGGAGAAAACCTCCTCAATTCCACCGACATGCCTTCCCATGAGGAAGCAGAGTATGGGATCTCTGAGGTGGGCTCTCCTATCTCCCTTGGTGGTGAATGAGATCCGCCCATGGTTCCGAAAGGTTCTGGATGTTGCATGGCTGGCCTGGTTGGCATGCCTCTTCAACATTGTGTGGACGTCAGGGACAGTGCCTCTAAATTTGCAGGCGGGGGTAAGAATTTGTTTGACAAAAACGGAGACAATGACAATTAGCAGATCAGTGTTTATTCTATCCATCCATCCATCCATCTTATACCACTTATCCGGGGCCAGGTCGCAGGAGCAACAGCTTTAGCAGGGGAGCCCAGACTTCCCTCTCCCTAGCTACTTCTTCCAGCTCTCCCCGGGGGATCCCAAGGCGTTCCCAGGCCAGCTGGGTGACATAGTCTCTCCAGCGTGTCCTGGGTCTTCCTCGGGGTCTCCTCCCGGTGGGACATGCCTGGAACACCTCACCAGGGAGGCGTTCAGGAGGCATCCGAATCAGATGCCCAAGCCACCTCATCTGGCTCCTCTCGATGTGGAGGAGAAGCGGCTCGACTCTGAGCCCCTCCCGGATGACCGAGCTTCTCACCTTATCTCTAAGGGAGAGCCCGGACACCCTGCGGACAAAACTCATTTCTGCCGCTTGTATCCGGGATCTCGTTCTTTCGGTCATGAGCCATAGCTCGTGACCATAGATGAGGGTTGGAACGTAGATCGACCGGTAAATTAAGAGCTTCGCCCTTTGGCTCAGCTCCTTCTTCACCACGACAGACCGATACAACGTCCGCATCACAGCAGACGCTGCACCGATCCGCCTGTCGATCTCTCGCTCCCTCCTGCCCTCACTCGTGAACAAGATCCCAAGATACTTAAACTCCTCCACTTGGGGCAAGATCTCCCCCCCGACCCGGAGGGGGCACTCCACCCTTTTCCGACTGAGGACCATGGTTTCAGATTTGGAGGTGCTGATTTTCATCCCAACCACTTCACACTCGGCTGCGAAACGCTCCAGTGAGAGTTGGAGAGCCCTGTTTGAAGGAGCCAACAGCACCACATCATCTGCAAAAAGCAGGGATGCAATACTGAGGCCACCAAAACGGACCCCCTCAACGCTTCGGCTGCGCCTAGAAATCCTGTCCATAAAGGTTATGAACAGAATCGGCGACAAAGGGCAGCCTTGGCGGAGTCCTACCCTCACTGGAAATGATTCCGACTTACTGCCGGTAATGCGAACCAAACTCTGACATCGGTGGTATAGTGACCGAACAGCCCGTATCAGGGGGTTCGGTACCCCATACCCATGAAGCACCCCCCACAGAACTCCCCGAGGGACACGGTCAAACGCCTTCTCCAAGTCCACAAAACACATGTAGACTGGTTGGTCGAATTCCCACATAACCTCGAGGACCCTGCTAAGGGTGTAGAGGTGGTCCACTGTTCCACGGCTGGGACGAAAACCACACTGCTCCTCCTCAATCTGAGGCTCGACTTCCTGACGGACCCTCCTCTCCAGCACCCCTGAATAGACCTTACCAGGGAGGCTGAGGAGTGTGATCCCTCTGTAGTTGGAACACACCCTCCGGTCCCCCTTTTTAAAAGGAGGGACTACCACCCCGGTCTGCCAATCCAGAGGCACTCTCCCCGTTGACCACGCGATGTTGCAGAGGCGTGTCAACCAGGACAGCCCCACAACATCCAGAGCCTTGAGGAACTCCGGGCGGATCTCATCCACCCCTGGGGCCTTGCCACCGAGGAGCTTTTTAACCACATCGGTGACTTCAACCACAGAGATAGGAGAGCCCACCTCAGGGTCCTCAGACTCTGCTTCCTCCAAGGAAGACGTGTTGGTGGAGTTGAGGAGGTCTTCGAAGTACTCTGCCCACCGGTTCACAACGTCCCGAGTCGAAGTCAGCAGCGCCCCATCCCCACTGTACACAGTGTTAGTGGTGCACTGCTTCCCCCTCCAGGGGAGACGTCGGATGGTGGACCAGAATTTCCTCGAAGCCGTCCGGAAGTCGGCTTCCATGGCCTCACCGAACTCTTCCCACGCTCTGGTTTTTGCCTCGGCGACCACCGAAGCTGCGTTCCGCTTGGCCAGTCGATACCCGTCAGCTGCCTCTGGGGTCCCACAGGCCATAAAGGCTCGATAGGACTCCTTCTTCAGCTTGACGGCATCCCTTACTGCTGGTGTCCACCAGCGAGTACGGGGGGTTGCTGCCACGACAGGCACCAACCACCTTACGGCCACAACTCAGATTGGCCGCCTCAACAATAGAGGCACGGAACATGGTCCACTCGGACTCAATGTCCCCCGTCTCCCCCGGAACATGGGAAAAGCTCTGTCGAAGGTGGGAGTTGAAACTCCTTCTGACAGGGGATTCCGCCAGACGCTCCCAACAAACCCTCAAAATACGTTTGGGTCTGCCAGGACGGACCGGCATCTTCCCCCACCATCGGAGCCTACTCACCACCAGGTGGTGATCAGTTGACAGCTCCGCCCCTCTCTTCACCCGAGTGTCCAAAACATGCGGCCGCAAATCCGATGATACAACCACAAAGTCGATCATCGAACTACGGCCTAGGGTGTCCTGGTGCCAAGTGCACATATGGACACCCTTATGTTTGAACAAGGTGTTCGTTATGGACAGTCCGTGACGAGCACAGAAGTCCAATAACAAAACACCACTTGAGTTCTGATCGGGGGGGGGGGGGGGCGTTCCTCCCAATCACGCCCCTCCAGGTCTCACTGTCATCGCCCACGTGAGCATTGAAGTCCCCCAGTAGAACAAGGGAGTCCCCAGCAGGAGTACTCTCCAGCACACCCTCCAAGGACTCCAAAAAGGGTGGGTATGCTGAGCTGCTGTTTGGTGCATATGCACAAACAACAGTCAGGACCCGTCCCCCCACCCGAAGGCGGAGGGAGGCAACCCTCTCGTCTACCGGCGTGAACCCCAATGTACAGGCACTGAGCCGGGGGGCAATGACCATGCCCACACCTGCTCTGCGCCTCTCACCGTGAGCAACTCCAGGGTGGAAGAGAGTCCAACCCCTCTCGAGAGAACTGGTACCAGAACCCAGGCTGTGTGTGGAGGCAAGTCCGACTATATCCAGTCGGAACTTCTCTTCCTCACACACCAGCTCGGGCTCCTTCCCTGCCAGAGAGGTGACATTCCATGTCCCAAGAGCTAGCTTCTGCAGCCGAGGATCGGACCGCCAGGGTCCCCGCCTTTGGCTGCCGCCCAGCTCGCATTGCACCCGACCCCTTTGACCCCTCCCACGGGTGGTGAGACCATGAGAAGGGGGACCCACGTTGCCTCTTCGGGCTGAGCCCGGCCGGGCCCCATGGGTGTAGGCCCGGCCACCAGGCGCTCGCCAACGAGCCCCACCTCCAGGCCTGGCTCCAGAGGGGGGCCCCGGTGACCCGCGTCCGGGCAAGGGAAACTGAGTGCCATTGATTTTATTTATCATAAGGGGCTTGTGAGCCGTGCTTTGTCTGGTCCCTCACCTAGGACCTGTTTGCCATGGGTGACCCTGCCAGGGGCATAAAGCCCCAGACAACTTAGCTCCTAGGATCATTGGGACACACAAACCCCTCCACCACGGTAAGGTGACGGCTCACGGTTTATTCTATGACGTGCATTTTAAATGTTACATTTGTTCAGGGTAACAAGTGTTTAGAAGGGTGGCAATTGTATGGGGGTGTTTGTGATGGCTCACTCGAGGCGTAAATCCCCCTAGAGTAAAATATATACTGTACCGGTATGTTTTTTAAATCATTTAAAAGGGTCAACATTTACTTTGCGAAAAATTCACTTGATTGCTTGGAACGTATCACCCGTGAAAAGTGAGGGAACACAATAGAGCATTTGGAAAATCTATTTTCGACCTTGAACAAATATTTTTTCCCAAAATCTTTTTCATGAACCCATTCGAGTGATTCAATAACTGCCAATCCCGCCGCTAGTAAGAAGTGATATTCTTCAGAATCAGAATCATCTTTATTGGCCAAGTATGTAGAACACACAAGGAATTTGTCTCCGGTATAACACGCTGCTTGGTGACTATCATTTTCTCATCAGCGTTCCCTTTCAGTTTTTCTCCTTCTGTGCATTTCTGTCGAAGGGACAGTTGGATGTTTGTGATTGGGCCATTGTTGGATTTTCTCACAGAGCAGGCTTGATTGGCATGTTTACACAGATTGGTCCATCTATGCTCCTGGCTAATTCAACACCTTTGTTCATTTAATTGGTTGCTATCTACCCATGGGAGAGAAGGAAGGAATAATTATACTGCATCTTCAGGATGCTATTCTTCAGAAGACCACTGCAGAACGTCATCTTCCACTTCAGCTTCAAACATGTCCAAGGAACTCCTTATATTGTCCTATTATGTTGGCTTTATCAAATATTTAGTGTATTCTTATCATTTGTCGCTAGATGTTACTTGGGTTATTTAGGTTGGTTATTTATATATATATATATATATATATATATAAAGAAAGTATAACTACATATATTTAAATAGCTTTCTCAGTTCAACCTTTCGAGCGTCAATTGCTATTGGCGACATTTGTAAATCACTTAAATGACCTTCTGGACTTCAAATGAATTATTAATTCATACCTGCATTCGACTTGATGAAATGTGAAACGTGATGAATTGGTTTACAGCTTCCCTGACAATGTTTCAACCCGTTTGTAGTACCATTTCAAATTTTAATCATTGTTCCTGCAAGATTTAGTGGAATGGTATTTGATGTGCAAGGCTCCTAAAAAGGGGCAAAGAAGTGCAAGAGAGAGAGAGACAGAGAGGGCGAGAGAGAGACAGAGACAGACAGAGAGAGAAGGGAGTAGGCGTGCCCAAAGTTCGCTGCGATTAGCTCCAGTTTACCCGCGACTCTAAGATCGTAATGAAAAAAAGAAAAAACAATGTGCTGGAGAACACAGATGATCATATGTTAAAAAGCCAAAATCATTCAATCAAAGGTGCAGGTAGCAAAAGTAATCATATGAATGAGTATAATGTATCAAAATTATGATGATGAAACGTCAGCAGTTTTCAACGTCAAATAATCCCAAGCCCTTTTTAGCATTATTTTTATGTGATGAATGTAAATATAGAAAAATTTAGGATAACTGCTTTCCTGTCCAAAGTTTCATTCACATGTTGTTTCTTTTATTTTGCAGGTTGCTGGGAAATTACCCCGCCATCCGCCAATTTATGGATTTTTGAGCACTACCGTCACATTTTTTGCATCTCTTAAACCTCCTGATCGACAATTCCTAAAGAGTCAGTCGAAACTGCAACATCATTCTGTTTATCTAAAACAATGTCGAACATTGCATCTCAATTTGCCAGTTGCCCGCCTCGAATGGTGATTCAGTATTTTTTTCCTCTGCTATTGATGGGGGCTTGGTGCCACTCATCCCCTTCAGGGTCCGAGTCAAACTCCTGTTCTACACTGGTTCAAAGCCGCTTTTTTGGCTTCTTTCGGTCATCATCAGTATTCCCCACTGTGCCTTGCTCCTGGACCCTGCAGAATCCTGATCCACGGTACTACACCATCTTCATCAAGATAACAAAACCTACCCAAGACTGCCCACTGTTACAGCTTCGTATCTTCCAATACGACTCCTTCTTGGAGACCACACACTCCTACCTAGGAATGGACAGCTTTGATGAAGTTGTGAGGCTGTGTGACACCTCCTCCCCAATGGCCTTCCTGGAGGCCGACAAGCAGTTTGTTCACATGAGAAAGGGTCCTCATCAGAAAGATGCAACCACTACAAGTGACAGTGATGAGTTCAAAGTCGAGTACCTGGTTGTTGGAAAACGTAACCCCAGCATGGCAGCCTGTCAGATGCTTTGCCAGTGGCTGGAGGACTGCCTGGCCTCCAGCACATCAAGCAGGCCATGTGGCATGATGCAGATGCCGTGTTCGTGCTGGCATCCGCCGCCAAAGCACGGTGAGGGCAACAGCTGTTACTACAACGGAGTTTACCTGGAAAACTGTTTACCCAAAGTAAGAGAAACTGGAAAAAACATCAAAATAAATGGTGAGTACAACCTTATGAGCTGACATTTGAATGATTGTTTCTGTCCTACGTATGGATTATCCTGACCTATTTCATGTCAACGTTTCAGCTATGTCACACAAGCAAGCAAACGAGAAGGGTGTGTGTGGTTTGAAAATTGTGTCTGTAATTTTATCACATTGATTTGGGCAGCTGCAGGGAATTAGGATATGCAGGAAAGAGAAGGGGAAGGAGGAACCGAAAATCCCTTATGCATGGTTTACAATTTCATCTGGTAGAAGAGAGCTCTGTGACCTTGCAAGGTCAATACTGTGTTTTGCGCTTGTTCGGTCCAAGGAGGGACACTCAATCAGCTTCTGGGAGAGCAGAAGACATGACGGAGAAAAAAAGGCTGATATCGGATAGTACAGTGTTTGGAGGTGGGAGGGGGTGAGGTGGGGGTGTGTGGACTGGTGATGTAAACAAAGAGAGGACATTAGAAGGGGAACTAGAAAATGGAATCGGATAAGGGTCTGTGGATTGAAGTGTAATTGCCGGCTACTTGATCCTGCCTCCCTTCTGCAGACAGAATGCAGCCTGACATCCCTGTCCTGACTCTGTCAGCAACATCGCCCGAGGGTTGATTCTTGGCTCTCTATCTCCTTATTTTTTTTCTTGTTGTTACATTTTCCGTGGTTCTCCGCCTCTTTTTAACCATCATTCCCTTCCCAGACTTTCTTTCCTGAGCCTGATAGTGGGCTGATACTGAGCCATTCATGGGAAACCAAACAAGCCAGGGGAAATGTTTCTGTGGGTCTCTCCTGCTATGTCATGCATGTCTGTCTCCAGCGCAGCTTATTTTGTATCCCCTGCTGTTTTGCCCTTTCCCTTGCTCAGTGAAATATTGTCCACTAGCAAGATTTGGGCTTTAAGGTTTGGGGGAAAAAAAATCAATCCAGCATCACTAACGCTGTAGTGGTTCACTCGCCTGAATTCCATGCAGGCTTCGTAGGTGCAGTTCCCATTTTCCACAGTGACAGTGTCAGAGTGAGTTTAAATGTTTGGCTGCCTCCATAAGTTCCCTGTGGTTGACTTGTGACCATTCCTGGGTGTAGTCCACCTTTTGTCCAAAGTGCCTTGGAATAGGCACCGCAGCTATCTTGCAAACATGCATGGTATACAAAATGGATATGGATGGATATTTCATGCGATGTTGGTCTATGCAGAGAAAGTAACATAAGCACATAATAGCTTCCTCCTCGTTTTTTTTCATCCATCCATCCATCCATTTTCCGAACCGCTTGATCCTCCCTAGGGTCGCGGGGGGTGCTGGAGCCTATCCCAGCCATCTCCGGGCAGTAGGCGGGGGACACCCTGAATCAGTTGCCAGCCAATCGCAGGGCACACAGAGAGACGAACAACCATCCACGCCCACACTCACACCTAGGGACAATTTAGAGCGTCCAATCAGCCTGACATGCATGTTTTTGGAATGTGGGAGGAAACCGGAGCACCCGGAGAAAACCCACGCAGGCCCGGGGAGAACATGCAAACTCCACACAGGGAGGCCGGAGCTGGAATCGCACCCGGTACCTCTGCACTGTGAAGCCGACGTGCTAACCACTTGACTACCGGGCCGCCCCGTTTTTTTTTTCATCCACTGGGAAATGTTTCTCTGACTGGGGAATCCGAGGTTTATAAGGGATCAGGGACCATATGATGCACTTGAACGGGGAAGCTAACCGTCTGTGAATATCTGGCAGGATGGATGTCTGGGTAGATTCAATTGTCGGAAGAAGATAAAGAGTGGCTGGGGCAGGTGTAATGGATTCAGTGTGGAAATGGCCTGGCAAAAGGGTGGAATAAAAATGTTTATGGATGTGAGTGATGAATGGAAAGACAATTGGTATCAAGATGTTAGAGACGGCGCAGCAGAGGAAAATAAAAGAGTGAAGAGGCTGACAAAAGTTCAGAGGGAAAGTTGGAAGGAGTGGACAGGGCTTTATGAGGATAGATATACGCATGTGTTTTGGATCAGGCTCTATCCAGCTGGATCAATTTGGTCTCAGTGGTCTCAGCAACTGAGAAGTGAATAGATCTGCCGCAAGCCGCTTTCACTTCCTCTCAGCAAAAGGGACTGTAACACCTCCCTAGTAGCAGATAAATGGGTGTGAACTGATGTCAACAATCAAGCTGCTTACGTCCACTTGATCGAGTCTTTGTGGAGTGTGATCTTGATCACCCAATAACGTAAGACACATTTGAGACTGTATACACAGAATTTACAGAAACATTGAAACAATGAATATCAAAAGGATGAATATATAAAGCAGCGCTGATTAGTCTAGCACACAGGTGTCAAAGTCAGGGCCCGGGAGCCAAATCTGGCCCGCCACATCATTTTATGTGGCCCGCGAAAGCAAATCATGCATGTCAAGTTCCATGATGCTTGCTCAAGTCTGAACCAAAATTTCAAATTGTCATATGTAATCCACAATAACAGTCATTATTCTTGACTTCTGATTTTAAAACTAGTTACCCATCCATTTGTTGTGCGCTGTGTATGTAATACGTGGAGGTGTTTAAACATTTAAAATGGTTTCCCAAAATTCATAACGGCCCTCCAAGTCAAACCGTAACTACAATGTGGCCTGCGACAAAAATGAGTTTGACACCCCTGGTCTAGCAGGAAAGTGATGATCATCACATCAGTGGTTTATGCATCCTTGGAGTCACTTGAAAAGCACTACATACATTTAAGTTATATATTATTATTATTATTATTATTGTCATTATGAGGGTTTTTTTTTTAACTAAGAGACCATTTAATACTTGGTAGTATTGATTCTTTGAGCCTTTTCATACAAGGCATCACAGTTTTCTTTTGCAGTGAGTGCTCATGTCCATCCTGCACCTGTGTTATGAATAAAAAAGAAAAAGAGCAAATTCATGTGTTGATTGCCTCTGGATTGAGGTTGAAGCCAGTGGTCTGCTACAATATTCAGCGTTCATTGTGAGGCCACAGAATACCCCAAACCTACTTTACGGTACTTATTTACCCACAGATCACGCAAATAGCCGAAATTTTTCTATTCAGTCATGCATTCATTCTTATGTAGTTAATATAAAGTTAAACTTTAAGTGGCAATACCTTTGTGCAGCAGAAAGTCAGTCCAGAAAACAGACACTTCTGAATCCAACGTAAATAACATCAACCGGTCTGCTTACTTCCATTTAAGAAATGCTAATGTATGGCAGACGTTCCAACCTTGACACCCCCGCAATAACTGCTTCAAACGTGTGACCCATCACCAAATGTTTACATGCTTCGTTTCGAATGGTTTTCCAGTCTTTCACTGTAACCTCCTTCAGTTGATGTTTATTTTGAGAGGTTGTCTCCTTCACACTCATTTTTAGCAAGTAGAATTCTGGCTAAATCAGATTTAAAGCAATAATAGCAACTTTAAGGGGTGGATCTGTCTCATGCAGTCAGCCAGCCCTCATCGCGCCCCATATACTGCCGAACCATTGCTAGCATGCGAAGCAAGCGCAACCACTAATTGTAGATATAATTACTGTTCATGAAGTAGCTCCATAACAATAAAACAGCAAATATTTAGTGTAAATACTTTTGCACTTTACTCAGCATCTTCTAGACGTTTCAAGAACATCCATATGCATCCATGCCTATCCCGTATTCCAATTACCGGTAGTTATTTTGGCAAATTTAAGCAAGGAACGTGTTTATCGCATTGCCGGTCAAAGTTTTCCTCCACATCATAAGCGGCGACCGTTTTTTAAAATTTTTTTATGCGCCATCTGAGAGAAAATGTGCGAGGCCGAAAAATCAATTTTAATTTCTTTTGTTTGCGTGGCATTGTCTTCATCCCCTTTGGCGTCAACGCTCACTAATTTGGTAGAAGCCGGCGCTCGTGAAAGATATTTCTCTCGGCTGTCTGGGTGCGGGGGAGCACTTAAGTCCATGGCATAATGCGTATTTGACATATACATCATTTCCTTTCATTTATTTATTATGTTTTTGTTTTTGGGTTTTTTTAGAGTGGGGGAGGCAGAAGTAATGTCTACACAAAGTCCAACAAAATACCTGTGCAACACACAATGACTATGTTTATATGCCGTCAATATTTGGGTTAAGGGTTTCTGAAATATTTGGAATTTACCTGTTGACATGCGTGAGCAGACAGTTACTCCCGTATACGTAGTAATTGTGATACCCCCATCAAACCCGCAACACACGGACAACGTCATGATGCAAATTGACATCATTTCCACTTCATACTGTCTACTATCAATAAATTCATTATATTAGTGTCTTCTATGTTTTATCCAGGTTGGTGGTAATCCACTTGTGCCCGTTCATGCTTTCGATGACTCTTTTCCAGTTCCATTGTTTTCAGCACATTTGTTCCAATCAACAAACCTATTTCCGCATTCAAGTGGGGGATTTGCACACTGTTTACATCAGGCCATCTCTCAATGTCCTTTTGATGAACAATGTTGCTCTTAGTAACCGGGATAGTCTTTTGCGAAAACCCTTCTGCAACTCTCTGTAGTTGCAGCTCTTCTGGGAGCTCACGTCTTCTTTTTTCACGTTTTATGAATAAGTGCTGTTTTTTTTTCTCAATAAAGAGGCAAACAAATGTTTGCAATAATTAGGCTGCTATTTTCTCAAATGCATTTGACCACCAAAAAAACAACAACCTTTTTTTACTGCCAACCTGAGAAACGGGTAGTTTGTTAGTCACCGTAACTAGAGCATGCGCAGAACACAAATGTTTCTTTCAAAGGGGATATTCGCGTTGATTTGACCAAACATTCATCAATTTGAAACAGTTTGTGACATGCTTTTGTCAAAATGCATCAAAGGTGAAGACTCTAACTGAGTCTAAAAAGCATGAGCAAACAGCAATGCTAAACATAAAGACAGTGAAAAGCATCAATTAAATTTTCACTCCTGGAGAAAGCACTTTACGGGCAAATCTGCTGTGTAAACACCTTTTTACATAGCCTGGTGCAGCACGCCCTCGACGAACCTATTCATTGTTTATGTGTGACAAGGACGCCATGACAGAATGACATGGCAATGTTTTAAAATGGGTGTTTTCCATCATGCCTCGAGTTGAAAAGCATTCAATTTTGAGAGTGGTGTCGCCGTGATGTCATATGGCGCATCCAATAAGGGGTGATTTCAGAGTGCTAACTGCAACAGACCAACCAGCGGGATATCTCGCACCAGAGCACACTCATCCTTGCGCCCAGCCCCGCAGTCAGCGTCACGAAAACAAAGTGCAGTATGAAAAGGTCTTAACACTTAGGCCGTTGGCAGTACTTTATATGTTAATTAGAACATTTAGGAGTCTTTCCTACCAACACATTCCAGGAATGAGGCAGCTAGTAAAACAATGTAATTTCAAACTTGATGAGTGGTCTGGGACTCATTGCATTCAAGTCCATTTTTCATTATATGACCCCTTGAAGTAATTTTAGTACATTGCATGTGGAATTGTCACAACAGGAAAGTTGAAACTAAGTGTTGGTCCCTGTTGACTGAGGGTGGGTGGCTGACTGAGGGAGAGAATATAGCTGATATGTGCATTTGACTCTGTGTGTGTGTGTGTGTGTGTGTGTGTGTGTGTGTGTGTGTGTGTGTGGTGCTTGGTACCACGGGTGATGTGTGGGTAGACCGATGACAGCTCGTTGCTTGCCGCAGCCTGTTTGCAGGGAGACTCAAATATGTATTTTTTTGTGACTGCAAAAGGAAGATGGGCTATTTACAGAAGAATGGTTGTGTATTTGTTGTCTACCACAGTAATCATCTTTGTGACTAATAAAGATTAATGGCTGTAATACATATTTCTGTTATCATTTAGCCTCACTGACCATTTACATAGAAATCACATTACTCGTATCGATGTACTTTGTAACATGCTTTGACTGTATTTTGGACACGACAACAAAATTCCTCAATTCCAACCTTTGAACTAACTTTATTTATTAATTGCGTTTTATGCATTGACATACTTGAGTGTTGTGCGGATGTGGACAGAGAGGACAGTGAAATGTGATCATGATTAAGCTCAGTCGGCTTTTATTTTGGGCCAGCTCTCCCAAGATGCAATACTGTACATACAAATGCTAAGGGTGTTCTGGCCTCCAGGGGATTCCACAAAATTGTGAAAAAAAAGACATTGTAATTTTATTTATAAAAATCTTATTACTATATTTAGCACTCCCAATTGTCCATTGGTGTGATTGTGAGTGTTAATGGCTGTTGGTCTGTGTGCACCCAACAATTGGCTGGTGACTAGTTCAGGGTGTACCCTGCCAACCTCTCGTGGACAGCTGGGATAGGCTCCAGCACGCCCGTGACCCTCGTGAGGATAAGCGGTTTCGGAAAGTGGATGGGTGGATCTTATTAGTATTAAGTGTTAAATTGTAAACGCTAACACATTTCCAAAGGTAAAACAGTCCATGTTAAAAAGCCCAGATTGCTTTAATGTTTTTTTTTTTAATTCTCAGAAAAATCTCAAAGCACACCACCAAACAAAAATGTCACAAAAATATGAATATGGAAATAACTTGTCTCCATTCATTCATATTGATTCACACATTGTAAAATGAAATCGACGCACGTTTAATTGAACGCATAGCTGATACACGCACGGATAGACATGACTTCTTTTGTTGTATGATTTATTGTACCTTCCGCTATCAATTGGAAAAACATTAACATTAATCGTTTTGTCAGTCACTGTAAATTACTGTTATACAGTAGTTCGATGAACAAAGAAGTATGTGTAATTCTTCCTAATTTTTCGGACAGATTAAGGAAATTTTGATAATTTCCTGTTGCACCCCTGATGATGTCTCATGGCACACTAGTGTGCCACAGCAACCTGGCTGGGAATCATTTAGTTATGTCAGGGGTATGCGACTCCGGTCCTAGAGAACCGAAGTCCTGCTTGTTTTAGAAGTTTCCACCTCCAACACACCCGATTGAAATGATCAGAATCATTATTAGGCTTTTACAGAGCTTGCTAATGAGCCGATCATTTGGACGAAGTGTGTTGCAACAGGGAAGAGATGGAAAACATGCAGGATAAAGCTGTGTAGGACCGGAGTTGCCCACCCCTGAGCTATGTAACCACTGAATCGAGTGATTTATGGAACTTGGTTTCACAATTATGAAACCAAGTTTGATATATGATGTCGATGCCTCGCTAATTCGTCTTTGTCTGTGTTAGTGTTGCGGACCACAGTAAATAAACCGGTCCAAACGGAATATCAGCCTCTGTTCTTTAAGGTGAAACGATCTATTTGCTCTCTGCTTCCGTACTTTAGAATGACGAACGTATTACACGTTGAGTTTTTTTCCCCTTCCCCATCAGTCATGTAGTGTGACTGTGGGTTAGGATGCAACATGGATGGCGTTTTCTGGAAGGCATATTGTCACCATTTACCTTCTACAATGTTGTGAAGGAATCCTGGATCTTAAAACCTGTCACTTCTCCGCAAAATACTCTATTATTGAGGGACTGTGAATCTGTGAAGGGTGAAATTGGGTGTGAAGGAGAAAATAGAGAATCGTCAGTGTATCCCACTCTATTGACTGTGAGGACATGGTCTGACTGTCTCATTGCGGTTCATTAGATTTGATGGCATAGACGATGAATTGTCTTGGATCACTTTGCGATGTACAAGTTTATTGCTACCATGTGCCAGATCTCGATTGAAAAAAAAAGGCACTTATCCTTGTTTGGCTGCATCGGGGTGCCTGTGTGTCTTTGTTAAGTGTCGTAGGTGGCTCTGCGGGAAAGCTGCAAGGGCTGCTCTTCTGAGCAATATCACCTAAAATGACACCCAGAGGTGAAACGCTGTCAGAATATACAACTGCTCAATATATATGACGACCATATGCACACACACACACGCACACAGACACAGAAACCATTCAGCACATCTCGGCAAGCGCTGCCAGATTTAAGTTCTAACCGATTACTCCGGATGAACTGCACAACTACACAACATTGTCTAACCTGCCTCGCTAGATGTATGTTCATGTTGCGATATAAACTTCTCAGAAAAAAAATCTGTGTTTATATATCCAGTGTACATTTGAACATCACACAATCAATCCCTTCTTGTATCAATACCTGAAGCAGGTCAGCATACTTCCATAAATCAACTCTGCCACTGTCTCACAGCACGTACCACCTCCCTCCTTGTCAACAGTCGTGTCATCTCCCGCTTTGATTACTCTTTACTCCCCCCCCTTCAGCCTCGCTCACAAGTTCCTCCATAACCTTCAACTACAACTACAGAGACTCCACTCGCTCGCGGTCAAACAAAGACTAGAATTCCACTTGTATGCCTTCAAGGCCATCCGCAACTTCACACATCTGTCTGACCTCCTTCACAATGGTGCTTCAGCCCGCAACCCTCAGATGCTCCTTTTCTATCTACCTGACTGTACCACCACCGACTGCCTCAGCACCGTGGGGAGCAGAGCATTAAGCCGCTCCCCCCCCCCCCCCCCCCAGCTCTGGAATTTGCGACCACCATACCTTCGCGATTCTGACACCTTCCCCATTTTCACATCTAAAATTAAAACACACATATGCATGCACTCTCACACACACGCACACACAAAGATTATATTGATACATAGTCCACCATTGAGGTGAACTATGATTGATTAAAAAAAGGAAGTTAAAAAATACACTATAATGTGGGTGCAAAAGTGTGCACACCCTCTTACAACTAGGGATGAGGCTGTTCAGAAGGAAGCAATCACATTGACACTCGTGTTAAATGGGAGTCAGCACACACCTACTGCCAGTTAAAGTGCTAGCAGCTTCCTAATAGAAAAGCTAGCGATATTTGAAACTATACATCATTCTCTCCACTTTGACTCAGGCCCCAGTTCCAGGTGAATATAAACAGCCCAACTGTAGGCATAGTGTTTTTTCGGGTCATAAAAACAGTGTTGTTTCTGCATGAAACACCTTTTGAAATGATGGCCAAAATGTACCGTCTTGGATCATAACCGTTCCCCACGTGCATTTGGGAGATTTCAGGTGTGTTTATTTTTCTTTGTAGATTGAAGGCATCCAACCCCATAGCCCAGATGTGTGGTACAGTATGAAGAAGACGCATGGAAGATTGTTGTCTCGTGTACTACACAGCCACTACTTTCTAGAAATACCCGTATTTCGTTCAGTGTTGCTTTCGGCTTCTTGGCAGTTTTCTTGCTTTCAATTTTATAGGAACGTGTAGCTCTAGGGGATGTCACTGTTGAGCCATATTTTCTTCACTGTGTGTAATGCCTCCGATATTCTTTTTTTACCCTTGTCCGGACTGATACCTTTGAACAATTAGATCTGCAGTCTGGGAGCTCTTTATGTTTCATGGCTTACGCAGTAAGATGTGACGAATAAAATGTCAATAAAAACCGACTTGAATATCTGTACTTGATTTTGGGTTAATCAGAGGCACGCTAAATTGGTGGCATGAATTTGAAGCATTTGCGTGACGGGTTATTTCTGAAACCTTTTTTTTGCCTTTTGGAGTTCTGTTGTCATAGATCTTCCTTCCTTTTCAGTATGGTCCAAAGGTTCTGAAAAAGGATTGAAGTTAGGTGATAATGAGACAGCTCTTCTTTTTACGCCCTGACAAGGAATGGCCAATTCTAATTTTGACACCGTCAGGCACCCGAACGGGTCTTTCATTATCATTCTCGATTATTTCAGCTCAAACCATAACTCTGCCATTTCCTGTCTGATATTACTGCCTTGATGGAACTTTGTGGCCATCCACCAAGCATTCAGAAACTGTCTGGACCATTCAAATTACCAAGTCATTCATCAGCGAATAATAAATAAACCTTGTACATCTGAGCAGACCGCAAATGCCTCTTTTTGCGAGAATTGGTTCGGGGTGACCGAAACACAACTTCATGCATGACTTGGGACTCCAGAAGCCCTTTTCTCCCCTAATTACTTGCTTTTTAACTGCTGCTCTCTTAATGACAGAAACATTCCGAAATGCGCTTTTGTCTGACCAAACTGTTTGTTCTTGTAGTCACTTTTTTTTTCTTTTAAACGATAATCCCACATATTCTCATGAAGTGTCCGGTCTTTTCATTCTTTATGCAAAGTATTAGAGAAATCCATCCTCTTCACGAGCAGATATATTTTTTGCCCCTCAGCCCATAATGCATAACAACGGTTTCTTGCTTGATAATCTGGAGCATCCTCCTTCACCCTCAGGATGCATTTCGAAGTCAATTGTGAGTAATTAATCAAGCTAAACAAAGAGAGCAACCACAACCACTACAGGAGAACAATAACGCAGGCCCAGTTATCGCTTAGCTTGTTTTTTCTGACACACCTTCCAAGTCTTAAATCAAGTTTATCAAACACACGTACCACTCACCAAATGAAAAAGATTTTCACTGGCGTTGTGGCACGGAAAAGCCTGCGATCCCCGTGACTACCTTCCAGGCAAAATCCATTTTTAATTCCTTCGGTCAAAGATGAATCAAAGTCGTGATCCCTAAGCGTGGCCTCAAATTTTCTCTGAGAGGTGGATCACATTTGCATACTGTACTTGGAAAACAGGAGTTTTAACGTGATGTCATAGTGTTGCGAATTTGTATGTTGAAACTTTGTTTGCAAAATTGAAGATGGGGTGATGTTTGCTGAAGTATTGGACATCTGATGTGGAATTACTGAATTTTACTGTGGATGTAAAGTAAAAGATTCCCTAGCATATTCACCCACACCCACGCAACAAACTATCGAGTCTTTGTTTTGCCGCCTTAGTTTGACAAAGTTCGCCTGGCTTCCCTTCCCACACCCAGCGCCATCGAGCACATTACCCACACTTCTCCATCATCCCATCCAAACGTCATAATTGCACACCTCTTTCTTTTGCCTACCATAATACGACTCCCAGCACCCACTGTATCAACTCATTGTCCACCTCTACCACTGTTTCGCTCACTCGGTCTCTCTGTGTGAGTCACAATGTAGTCACCATCCCACAATGTGTGGGGAGGGAGACAAGAGCTTGATGTATGAGAGCATTGTAAAGCGTGGGAAGACTAAACTGCATTGCTCAGAGATCTGCATTCGTGTGCGCTTCCATGCGTTTGTATGTGTGCCAAAAAAGCTGAGGCTGTTAAGGTCTGCGATCCCTGGATGCCTGTGAATATGTTCCTTGGGCTTATATCATAGCCCTTATGAGTTTAAAATGGAATGGTTAATGCATTGCTGAAGTTACTTGGAGAAAGATTTCGAAAAGAAATTATGACACATTCACTATAGGTGATTGCAGACTCTGCAGAGCGGGCCTGAGCACAAGAGCATAGCGGGGGCGAATTTGAGTCATGGACACATAGTCTTGGGCAGGTGTTATATAAACAGCCTGTTCCTGAGGGGGGAAAAAGTGTTAACGAATGGTGTAAATGTCAAGTTTGAAAGTCTCCATCCATCCGTTTTTTTAATAGCACTTGCCCTTCATTCGGGTGACAGGGGAGCTGGAGCCAATCTTTTTGCTGAATTTGGTTGAGAGGCAGGTTACATCCTGAAAGTCGCATGCGGGGCAATTTCAAAACAGCCCTCAGCTAATTTGAAACTGTAACTACACGAAAGTCCGCTTTAAAATGATGAAGAAAAAGGACCCTGATTGATTAAAAAAAAAAAAAAAAAAAAGAACTTTTGCAAACAAACTCTGGGAGTTCTGTTACTTTGCTAAGTCACTGTCTGTGCATGCAAGCTTTATCAGCAACAAAGATATGTGAGTCAAGAAGGACAAAAAAATAAAGCCCCAATTCAAGGAGGATGAAAAAAAAAATAAAGCACCACCAAGTGAGCTGTCTATCCAACTGTTGAAAAACAGGGAAATCTGATCCCCATGCTGAAGGACCTTAAAGAAAGAGCTCTGTTTTTGTTTTTTTTAATCGCTCCCTCTAAAATAGGACATCCATCTTCGGAATTGAAATGTCTGGTTGGCTGACCTGCACCTGAAACCAAGGAGTATCCGACATGATATGTATTTATAGACAGTGTGGTTTGGCAGATGAGGAGCTGCTATGTGAAACAGAGGGGTGTGATAGCTTATGTCCACGGTATAATTCAAAGTAAGACTGATTGAGCTACCTAACCAATGTTGAGTGACACGTAGTCATGGATGCCCTTGAAAGGGAATTTAATTTAGCTTCACATTCAAACAAATTGAACATTCATATCGTGCTTCATCGAGACCCATTCCTTGTAACATGACACGACTAAATGTGTGTGCCCTGCGATTTGTTGGCCACAAGTTCAGGGTGTACCCCGCCTGCTGTCCGAAGACAGCTGGGTTGGACTCCAGCATGCCCGCAACCCTCGTAAGGGTAAAGCGGGTTTGACAATGGATGGATGGATGGACTTCTAAATGCGTGGCAAAAGGACACAAAATCCATTCTTTGTATTTATGATGGTAGTATAGTCATCTCTTTGAGGGTCACGGGTAAACTGAAATCCATCCCATCTAATTTAGGGCAAGTGGAGTGGTACACCCTGTCGCCACTCCGTCATAGGGAACACGTGGGCACACATATTTATACCTATGGGCAATTGAGGGTCTTCAGTTATTCAAACGTGCATGTTTTAGGAATGTGGGAGGAAGCTGGAGAACTGGGAGAAAGTTCAAAAATAGAGAGAACATGCAAACTTCACGTTGAAAAGCAAGACATTTGAAACCAGAACCTCTGATGCATAAATGCTCAGCACCTTCTCCACGATAAATTGATGTGAAATCTTTGGAATAACTCAAGCAGAGCAAAAGATATGGCTTACAAGTCTCGAAATAAATTTTTTTCTTTGAGGAACAGTTTTGCGAATCAGTGACTTCATTTGAGGAGCAACTATAATTTTGAGGAGCCATTTTTTTACAGGTTAATCGCAGGGGCCGAAGGCAAGAGTTTTATCAAAAAATAAAAATGTGACAAGAGTGAACAATTGTTTTGTTTTTTTTAATATAATCCTTTTTTATTTGTTTACTACTATTCAAATCACAATTAAACTAGCGACTGGCTGGCAACCGGTTCAGGTTGTCCCCTGCTCACTGCCCGAAGACAGCTGGGATTGACTCCAACACGCGCCGCGACCCTTGTGAGGGTAAGCGGATCGGAAAATGGATGGACGGGCGGATAATAGAAAACTATTTTCTTGTCAAGAAACATTTTCAGTGGGCCAAATTTAAACAAATATACATTTCAGTTTAAACTTTGTTGTTGTTTTTTTTATGGGTTATATGGTCCTTTGGAAAAGCTATGATAAGTTGATACAAAAAAAAGATGAGATCTACTGAAAACTAACATTTATTTATATGGATCTCAAAGGTCACATTTTAAACTCAGGACTGTATTGACAAAATGAATAACATTAGTAATATAATGAATATTGAATATACTATATCAATGCACGCTTTAATGCACGCCATGTTTCTTTTCAAAGTTGGAAAGGCTCCAATTTTAACACAAGTCCAGCCCGACTTCTGTGAAAAGTCTACTCGATCACCCAAGCAATTCAATTCTTTCCTCAATCTGGGGTTATTGGAGCAAACAGCATGGATTTGTTATCTTCTGTTCTACTTGTCATCCTTTCGTGACCACGATACTTGGAAGGAGGTGAACATTACGGACTTAGGAGGGAACTCAGTAATGTGTAGAGCTGCACTAGTACCCATCTGAAGCCCGTTGCTAGTTACCGGTAATTGGTTTGGCATAAGTGGCACAGAGTTTAGAGCTTGTGTCGACCGCCTACTTCCTGTGCAGAGATTATGAAAGCACGTTGAGGCAAATTTTCTGCACGATTCAATTATCGGAAAAAAAAATTGTGATTCTCAATTTTTCTACTCAATATGTTTTATTGAGGCGCAAAATCTGAATTTTGACTTGCAATCTGGATTGCAAAACTTCTTATTTGGAGCCTTGGATTAATCCACACATTAAGTATTTTGAGCATAGTTAAAATTCCTTCCTGAATCAAGCCACTCACCATGATAAAAAAAAAAGACATTGAATAATTTGGTGTCAGCGAGTGAAGAATTAAAATATAGCGATTCCTGCTGCTGTGTTTCATCCAAATATTGAATGCAAGGAGAGCATGGTGTCTCGAGACCAACACGGGCTGTGGCCCGGATGTACCCGTAACCTCTTTCACTTTTTTATTGTCCACGCATTCTACTTAAAGAAGTGACTCTCTACGTGCTATTTATATGTAACGACAACAAGTATAGCACAGGCAGCACAGTGAAAAGGTGGTTAGCACATCGGCCCCACAGTCAGGCTATCCAGCCATCCATCTATTTTCCAAACCGCTTGTAGTTTGAATCTCAAACTGCGTGGGGAATTTGAATGTTCTGTCTGTGCTTGTGTTTTCATCTGGTACTCCTGTTTCTTCTCACATCCCCAAAACATGATTTTAGATTCACTGAATTATCTAAACTTTGTCTACATGCGGATGAGCCTCGAATTGTTGTTTGTCTATACAGTATGTGCCATGAGATTGACTGTTAACCAAGCCAGAGTGTTACCCTGCCTCCCAGTCAGCTTGAATAGCCTGCAGGTACCCAAGAGCCTAATGAGAACAAATGGTTTCGAAAATTGGGTGAATAGATCTCTCTTTTCTGTGTGAATATTTTGTAAATGTCACAGACACATTTTGAGCAAACAATCAAACCTTGATTAGAATGTTTCTTTTGTGGAGCAAATAATTTGTGAAATTATCAAATCTATCTGTCACTTTTAAATGAAATAGCCTTTTTTTAAAAATGTTTGATAAAAAAAATGAACATTTCCAAACCCCTCACTTTTCAGCTCTTTTTAATAGTCTTGGCAATTTATGTTGAGTGCACTGCTGTCAAGTGTAGAACTTGACACCGTGACCACTCTGTCTCCATCCCTCTCCTTTCTCCCACTGGCCCACACTCACACTGCTGTACTTCTTCTGCTTCCAGTATGGTTGGGTGTGCCATGCTTCACAATACAACATTGCATTGCTACAACTTTCCTCACTGTGGATTATTTTGTGTTGTTCTGGTAATCATGACTGAATAAATATGCCGCAGGAATGAGTGTGCTTGCACATGAGACAATGTGAGCCCCTCATGTGGAGGACCAAGTCGTTGGAGGTACTACATTGGCTACGTACATTTTCATTTACAGAAAATAGACCAGATGATTGAGACATTTTTTTCTTTCTTTTAACATTAATCCTTGCTGCAATTGTGTATGTTTCGCAGTTATAATTGGCCTCCATCCCAGTCAAAACGTGTATGCGCTCGACTATCCACCCATTTTTCTGTGCTGCTCAGTATGGCAAGTGAGGTGGGGCCATGTTTGGATGAGGGTGGGGGCCACCCTATACCGGTTGCCAGCTACCGTAGTTGCAGGCCACATAAAGGCTCCAGATAAATGGCCATTAACACTCACATTTACACAAATGGGCAATTTGGAGTCTTCACTTAACCCACCATGCCTGCACCATGCCTGTTTTGGGAATGTGGGAGGAAGCTGGAGCACCTGGAGAAAACTGAATTACATGGAAAACAACGGGAAGATATAAAGTGCAAGAGGGATTCAAATCCAGAACGTCTGAACTGTGGACAGACAAGCTCACCACACCCCATGATGCCCATGTGCTGAAATATTAAAACGTTTCATTTTGTACAGGTTGTGACATTCATCTGAAATGCAAGCTAGTCACTTGTCATGAGCACTTAAGCAAGTTGAATAATCTCTTAAGTGGCATGAAGGTGAGATAGTCACTGAGCGACAGTATAACCAGTCATGTACCGTAACGGAATACAAGTATTTAATTTGTGTGCATTTGCCAATTTTTTTTAAAGTCATTATGACTTGAGTGTGGTGCCTGTGCCCTTTCTTAATGTGTGTTTCTTTGAGGTGGACAAATGAAATAAGCCCCAAATGTTCTATAAATACTGTACATGAAATTAATATACAACACAATTGAGGTTAACATGTTGGTGTGGCCATTTCATTTTTTCCACACGGCCCCTTTGGAAAAGTAATTGCCTATCCTTGGTTCTGCGAATATGATTTACCCAGTGCAGTGATCCCTTGCTCTATTTTTTAAATTTTTTTTATTTTGTGTGTCACGGAGCGGTTGAGACAAGTACACAAGACTCGAAGGTCTGTCTCTGTGCGGCTCGGTCCTAAGCGGGCTGAGGCCCACGACCGGCCCGCAAACCGGTGGTTGGGGACCACTATTAGAATGCACAATATGCAACATATGCAATTGTGATAACTGAATTTCCTTTCATTTGTACATGTTTTAAAAAATAATTGATTAGGGTCATGCGTGAGCAAGATTTGCTGCTGACTTTGGCCATCGACAAGTTACTTTGAACTGGCAGACAGTTAATTGCACAGCACATACTGTGGAGGCTGCCAACCATTCAGACTCAACATTCACACATTCACACATTTAAGAAACCTAAAATGCATACTCATGGTTTGTGTGAAGAATCAGAAGGACCCACCCACCATCCTCCCCCGAGGATTCACACAAGAGGGCCTGAGCTGCCATTCAAAGCAAGAACTCATCCGTTTTGTTCAGTACAATAAAATTAATTAAAATGTCCCGTTGCAACTACATTAATGAAAATATGAATGCGCATACATATGGTCAAGTCATTTTTTTGACGCGTCTTCCCCACTTGTACTTCAATTACCTCCCCTAGTCTTATCTGTCCTATTACTTTTTTTTCCCCCTCAGTCTGTCCCTGTCTCCCTTTGTGGCCTCCTCTTCACCCCCCCCCCCCCCCCATCCCCCTCGTTCTTCCTTTCACTGCCTGTTATCTCCAACGTGCAGTTGACTGCCTCTGTCCTCTGGGTGTCAGCACTTGCCTTATCCTCCACTCAACCATACAGCTTTATGTGAACTCACTACCCCTGTTCTGTCAGCATTTTCATTTCCAAGTATTTTCTCACTCCGCACTCTGTCATTTTAGCCACTTCTCTTTCCCCGATCATGCATAAACTCACGTCAAAACACACTCAAAAATCAATCAATGTGGAGCAATTGTACACAAGGCCTCCATCCTGTGTGCGCGTGTGTGTGTGTGTGTGTGTGTGTGAGCGTGCATATGCCTGCATCCATGTTTTTCTGTGTGCATGTGATTTTACGTGAATAGGTGTGTATGCGTTAGTGGTGAGGGCACTAGTTTGGTGGCAGATATTGATTTTGAAAGGTGGTGGAATTTGAGCTGTTGCAGGAGATAAACCATCCACTCATCCCACTGCTCTCGATGGAAGCATAAGATGGATGCCAAGAAGTTAAATAATGCAGTAAAAATAATCAAAACAAAATGCTATGCTGTACTGAACAACACACACACACACACATATATATATATATATATATATATATATATATATATATATATATATATATATATATATATATATATTATATATTTTTTTTTAAAGAGGAGGGATTTACAGGAATGCAGGCGTTTGACAATAGGCATGTGGGTGGGGATTTATGAAATTCTGCAGCGCCCGTGACCCGGGATGCGTGGATACAGAAAAATCCTTCAGAATGACTGAGGACATACAGAAATGTCGTTTTCAAGGAAGACAATACGAAGATACTTTCCAGTATAGATGAAGAAGAAAAGTCCATCTTGTCATCATCGTCAAAAAAAAAAAAATATATATATATATATATATATATAAATATATATATATATATAAATATATCCCGCAGAGAAAAAAGAATCTTATCTCCCAAATGGAGTTACCTCCTCATTTTTCTTGCTTTGCTTAAAGCGTGTGCTTGGAGTGACCGTCTGTCCTTCATTCAAAACTGCAGTTAATCTTCTTTTCATAATGCATATTTGTTCACAAAAAATAACCATCATAATTCAAAAGAGGAGCTGAAGGTTGTTCTTCTGGATCATGCACTCTTTGGTTCCCCAAACACTTGGGAAGGTAGCGCTATGTTTGTCATCTTATCTTCTTTTTAAAAGCGAGTTTTACGTTTCTTTTCTTCAGACAATGGCATGGATTTGGGGGAAGATTTCAATCTCAATTACAAAATCAAGTAATAAGAATTTATTATTTTACTTCCTTGCTGTGCCGTCTATGCCATTTGTCACTTTGTCATACCTTACTGGAGTTGAGTAAAATAATATTTCATGTCATGTTTGTTTGTTTTTTAATCAATTAAGTTATGCGATGCACACATTAATATAACAGCGGCGCCAAGAGTGGGCTCTCTTTTCTCATTTCCTCCCTGTTTACATTTGCTGAGCGTAATTTGATCAATGGCCAAGAAAACACAGAATCCAAAGCACTAGATGGTGATCATGTTTCTTTCATCTCTTTGAGATGCAGTGCTTTTTGAACCTGTACAATGCTGACTGGTTACAGAGATAACTGTACATCTCCTACATGCAATATTTGTTTTTTGTACACATTTGATTTTCCTTGGGTCCGGTTAATGTGACAGACATGTCCTGGAGTGTCCCAAGAATACTTGACTTTATGCTCACAACAACGGGAAAGCACCCTTTTGTCGCACTAGTATAGATAAAATTGCAGTTTTGTCCCTGTTTGAGACGTTTCCGCCACACAGAGATTCTCAGTCTTCAAGTCAAGCTTTAAAAGTGACGTTGTTTAATCTGTCACATTTTAAGGGGGAAGCTTTTCCTTCCATCTATATTGATTTTAAAGTGTTAACTCCTTTGTGATGCTGCAGTATACATTTGTCTATTGGTCCATAAATGAGTATTGGTCGCCATAAACAGGCTCACTAATCAAGTTGAAAGACAATAAAAACCCATCGCCTCTTGTGTGGCATTGCATTTAACAACAATAAATGATTGGGCCACAGTGCAATCAGATAAATTAAAAACACAATTATTATTTTCCCCCCTCTCACACACACCAACGATCTAAATAAACAATTTCACAAATTGCACTTTACAAGTAAAAATGTGCGTTTTGCACCTGAAGAACGTAGATTACGTTTACATGACTACTTGGGTGAAGGTCAACGTTCGAACTTCTGGAACATTCGGAATAAACTGTTTATATGAATGAACAGACAGAGTTACTCCCGGATTTGAATAACCCGATTTCAACAGCGACGCACAGGCATCGAGACGCAAATTTCTGCTTGTTATTTTCTACCTTCAACAAAACATTTCATGTCACTCACCACAGGAATAAAGCAGTCGATTTCCTCCTTGCTCCAAAATGTGCTTTTGTGCTGCTTTTTGACCTCTGTGTGTGTATTCCCGGCAAGCTGTGCCCCATATGCTCCTATGACTTATGCACATGTACATACCTGTGAGTATACACACTGTGTCATTTTCGATGCAGAGACAGAAAATAATGTGAAAACGCCGCGGAGCATGCACAGAACACAAATCAATGCACCGTTCGAAAGGAGGTAACCTGATCCTGTTTACATGATCTAATATGTGCATTAGAAAAGGGGGAACCCGGAGCATATTTGGGGTTTTTGCGCATGTTTAACGAATGTTTACATGGCCTTTAAAAACCTGAATACTGCTGATATTTGAGTTTTTGACTGCATGGAAACGTAGTCATTGAAACGCAACACTGCAAATGGGTGTTGATGTTGCAGTCTGCAGAGCTGTTCAATGTTAACGGAAATCATTGAACACGAACGTGTTATGCCAGTAACACTTCCTGATTGTTCCAAATATTATTATTATTTTTTTTTTAAAACATATACCAGGTTGGCTGCTACAATATATAACTATAGTTTTCATTCCACTCCCTCCAAGCAGGAGTTGGGGGACTCAGGAGGCGGGGTGCTCAGTGAATCTCTCATAACCAATCGGGCATGGGAGTTCCACTTCAAGTGAAGCATATGACCCCAATGTGCGTATGAAATTCCAGTGCTCAATCTGTTGTGCAATTCTCATTAGTTCTCACGGTTACTAGCTGGTTACTTCATCACTGCGCAAGCTGCCAGTCACACTTGGGTATGTCAGCCAGCTTGCGACGTAACTCGCTCTGGGTCGGGCCATAGCTTGTCATTTGGGACCCAAGGTAATCGTAACAGCCTTGAAGTATGAGACTGTTTTGATGCTAGTTTTGCTGGTGCACCAAATGGATGGAATAACGAAGAAGTACCTCAAATTATCTTGACTGGTGTTTCCTCTTGCAATATATAGGAAAATATGCAATACATTAAGTGATATATTCCCATATATGAGATTTTATATTTGTATTTCACCATATATAGCAATATAAGCATAGACTATATATACAGGGCGTTCCAAAAGTCTTGGGCACATTTTGACCTTGAATATCCCAATTTTGCTGCTGTAGACTGAAATTTCTCCAGTGTGGGACAAATAAAGGTTATGTTATCTTATCTTATATATACAGTTACAGGAAATTGTTTTTTCTTGTGTTGTGAATATGTAACGGTGGTGCATGGTATTCTCCAATCCTGAAGGATACAGTATAATTTGTGATGTGAGTATACTGTATATGTCGATTTGTGATTCATGATTCATTTAAAGTGCTTACTTACATGCTGTTTTTCATAAATATGGTTTTCCTGTTTATTCGAATGAAAGTTAAATGACGAAAATGTTGCACCTCAAAACGTGTCTATCAAGCTGCCTTTATTTTTAACTTAATTAGTTTATTTCTAACTCCTGCTACCACTCTCCCCCTTGGCCTACTCTCTTAGGTAAAGACCTGCAAATTTCTCGAAGTCAGTCACTTCGTTCAGTGGACAGTCGTAAGCAGCTTGATGATGGAGACAAGCAACACAGTGGACAGCAAAACCCTCAGACAGGTAAAAGAGTTCGACAGAGAGGTCCCATGCAGTAGCTTTTGGTTTACCACACACACATCTCCACCTACTTGCACACATGTCTCCAACATGTGAGTCTGCTTGTTGGCTACTTTTGAGGTATCCTTGATCATTCTTTGTACACCTCTGAATCTCTCCCCTGCATGCCTGCATATGTGAGACCTGGTTCTGTGTGTTTTGTGCAACACAGAGTATACATGGGAGTTTGAGTTGAGTTTGGCTGAGAGGAGCACTAGTGAGTATGATAAATGTAAAATAGTCCAAATGAGATTGTGTTCCTCTCTCTCTGATATCACTTTGCTGTGAGACAAAGCGGGATGTGTGTGGTTGAAGGCGCCAGTTGCATCAGGCAAGTTATAATTGCCTGTTCATGTGTGTACATTATGACTTCGCCTAAGGAGAAAGAGAAACTATTTAGGCAAGCCATCACGGTATTTTTTTCAGTCTCCCTGCACGCAAGTTTTCGTAAATTGTAGCTGTCATTAGTGTCTGTCCGTCTTGTCGATTAAAGGTGAACATTTACACACATATGCAAGTGTGTGTGTGTGTGGGGGCGGGGGGGGGGGGGGTGTGGGTGTCTCCTTGCTTCTTAGCTGTGAATATCTGGATTGTCACTCCCTGAGCAACACTGTATAGGTAGCCAGAGCCTCTGACAAGTTGACTGACATATCCTAAGTCAGAGGAGCTAATTTCCCTAAATGGAGAGTATAAAGTGTCTCAGCCACACCAGCAAATACTCAAATATTCCCCGTACACATTTGAATGCAAATGATTGGTTGATGCCCATTTGTATCTGATACAGACTCTTTGCAGCTTATTGTTTTTAAAAGGGTCATACTTTTAGGTTTGCTTAGGCCATTGGATCATTTGGTTGAAGTGTCTTTATTATAAGTCTGAACGCTTCCAAGACATTTTTAGAAACATATTTAAAATTATCTATGGAATTGAACATCCTGATCTGTCCCGTAGGACAAATGTGCATGCATCTAAAATGCCAAGAGACTACCCGTCATCACACAAATCCTCCAGAGGCTAGTTCCTGCATGCAAATTAGTTATGACCCTCTCCTTTCCTCTTCCTCTTTTTCTTCTTCCCCCTTCTTGACCCGCCCTTCCTCCTCAATAGACTCAACCTCAGGTGAGGAGTGGTCAGCATGGAGTGTGTGTTCTGCTACATGTGGGGAGGGCTGGCAGAGTCGCACTCGTTTCTGTGTCTCCTCCTCGTACAGTACCCAGTGTAGTGGGCCACTGCAGGAGCAGAGAACTTGCAACCCTGCTGTTTGTCCAGGTAAGTTCCCTTTCCCAGTCCGTCGACCCAACCCTCTGCGCTTGCCAAGCCCTCTCCTTGATGCTTCCCCACTCCTTGTAGCATTCCCAATCTTCTACTTAGGATACTATTCACCCTCAATGTGAATATTTTTTGGCCTTAAGCTACAGAAAAAGGCTTTCAACAACAAACGCTTGATCAAAATATATGATCATGGAAAAAAATGTCAATGGATTTGACAATAATAATATTGGTGTCTCTGCATGTAAATCATACTCTAGCTTCTCTGTGTGCAGTGGCCGGTGCTTGGGATGAATGGTCACCATGGAGTTTATGTTCGTCAACATGTGGCAGAGGTTATAGATCCCGAACACGAACCTGCACCCCTCCCCAGTTTGGAGGAGATCCCTGTGATGGTCCAGAGAAACAGACTAAATTCTGTAATATAGCTGTCTGTCCAGGTGAGACACACAATGCATCTGTTTCTGTAAAACTTAACGTAACATCTACGTTGTGTGTGCGTGTGTTTAAAATGTATTATCAATACAATTTATTACCATAAAGACATACACAAAGGTACTGAAAATTGCTACAATGATTTGAATTTGTTCACCATGGTTCTAACGGTGCCTTGCAAGCCAGCACCCGCCCGTTGGTGTCTGAATATGTGGGAAAGGGCGAATGTGAAGCTCTGTACAGTGCTCTTGCTACCTTATAGTGTTGATAAAGCGCTACATGACTATCCTTGTAATTCGTGATGATTTATATATCCTGCCCCACATCTCGTGCATTGTAGCTGGACAGGTGGATTTCAATGCTCCTTTTATGGCCCGTCTTGTCTGCTTTAATTCCCCTTCTGAGATGAGCTCTGGCAGCTCTGCACGGAGCTCTGTCACCTCACCTGAAGGCAGCGTCGTGGGCCCTGAGGAGTGTGTTGACTGGGCCGGTCATCCAGGGTTTCTGGTTTGGGAAAACCTGAATGTTTTTTTCCAGTTACATTCCCAAAATGGAACTCGACATTGTTTTCTACTATCCTGTGAAAATGTCCAGCTCCTGGTCTTCAAAAATGGCCCAGTCTTTCTGTTCAACGCAGTCCTGTAATTTGGAGATTGCATTGTCCGGCCAGGTTTTTAACTGTTTTTGTGGTGGACCTGGCTTTGTGTCAGAGGTGGGTATAGGCTGGGGAGAGCAAGAGGGAGAGGTGATCTCACTGGCCAAGGCGGGGAAGAAGTATGGAGTAAACATGATCCAAGATGTTCCCTCCTCCAGCAGAACCTGACATGTTGCTCGAAATTTCAGCGTACAGCTTTTGAATTGAATTGAATTGAATACAACTTTATTGTCAAATGTGCTACAAACATACCCTTTTGAGTTTGGCTTATTACAGTTATGTGGACACCATCAGCCCACTGCTTGAATCTTTGTAGGGTATAATGAAATCACAAAACTATCAAAGCAGTCTGGAGTGAAGTTTGTTGCCCAGTGTCAGAAAGATGGGTCTACGCCACAAGGAATGCCTCTTCCAACAGCATCAAGACATCAAACACAAAAATGGCTATGAGCAAATGATGTACCACTGTGCTGCCAAAATGTAATGATACACATACCTCTTGAGTCTTTTTGTGCTTTGCAAATTCTCTTCCCTGACTATTCTCAGTGGATGGCGAATGGAATGAGTGGTCAAGTTGGAGTTCCTGTTCATCTTCCTGCTCTAATGGGACCACGCAACGAACAAGAGAGTGTAACGGCCCCTCATACGGAGGTTCTGAATGTAAAGGAGAGTGGTTGGAGACCGTTGACTGCTTCCTTGGGGAATGCCCTGGTAGGGGAGAGAACATTTTTTATTGAGACTTTTTACACTTTATGCATGTCCTTATACTGTACCCATGACTCCTGTGTTTTGCAAATGGGCTAATATTGCAAATGTCTTTTCAGTGGATGGGAGGTGGCAGCCATGGTCTTTATGGTCAGGGTGTTCCAAGACTTGTGGCGGTGGGAGACAGCAGAGAAACAGAATTTGTTATGGGCCCTTTTTTGGGGGGCAGTCTTGCCCTGGAGAACGAGAAGAGGTCCGACACTGTAATGAAAAAAGATGCCCGGGTAAATGAAATCCAACATTCTGCGTGATTATTTCTCTGTTGGATTTGAGAAATGTAAAAATGTATATTTTACCCTGTCCTGACTTGCAGTCAGTCAAATGTTTTGACACAGTTAATCAATCATTATGACAGTATCCTCACCTTTGACTGGTAGTTTATCTGATTTTTGTGATGTTCAACAAATTGATTCATATTTTGGTGTCATTAGAGCCTCATGAAATATGTGCTGAGGACAACTATTCAAACGTTGTTTGGAAGATGACTCCTGCTGGAGATACAGCAGCAGTACGATGTCCTCCCAATGCAATGGGTTAGCGTCGGCCATCGAGACACATATCCTACTGTCCAAGAAAACATTGGAACGTAAAATATGCGCAGGCAATATGCAACAATAGTTACATCTGTCTCATTACAGGGTTGATTTTGCGTCGCTGCATCCTTGATGAGGAGGGTATGGCATACTGGGAGAATCCGACCTATATGAAGTGCATTTCCAATGATTATCGCAGCATACAAACTTTGGTGAGTTTCATATTTTTAAGAAGCTGAAACAATTACATTTTCCATTATGTGCAAATAGCAGCAATGAGATTCTCAGGCTACCTTGGCTGTCCCTAAAAATAGTGTCCAAGTAGAACACACTGTGCTGCAATTAAGTCACATGACTCACACATTTCGGTTTGTACTTGACCTCAAACATGAATCGTCGTTCCCTTTCATAACAAATGAGACCAACAAGTGTTATTTGGGATCATATTTACCGTAATCAAACCATTTGTCCCTTACTTTTCTGCATACTTATCAGATACCATAAAAGATTCTCTTGTCATTTTCTGTCTTTTTTTTAATACTTGGAACAATCGCGATGCATTACGGGCTTAATGTTAGCATTCACTCAGTGGTTTCCCTCACATTTGGCAGCTCTGCGTTTCACCACATAAATGCACGTTTATTTTGTCTCGCAAACTGTGATGCAAAACTGCTTATTTCAAGCCTTGCTTTAATACACAAGGTGGCCCTCAGTATAGGCATGGGACTACCAATTTGGAAAGTCCTTTCTTCTTTTTTAAGTTTTTTTTGTTGAGTGGACATTTTTATAATGGTGTCATGGCAAGGCTAATAAGAGTGGCACGATGTGAGGTTCCATGTTCTTCCTGTGTTTCATTGATTTCCTGCCGCTTGCTGAGTAGCAACTTCTTAAAAGCATCCAAGGCACGCACGCACACACACACACACACACACACACACACACACACACACACACACACACACACACACACACACACACACACAAAAACCTGTGTTACACTTACAGCCATTCTACCTACCTTGTTGAGTAGACACAATTGTAATGGGGTCTCGCTTCGTGTCATACTTGTATGAGGCCCGTATCTTGCTAACGAAAACCAGACTCATAACCTACTTTTAGTAGGTTAGTACATCCTTTTACAAAAAAATGCCTAATTTTCTCTGCCAATACCAAACTGCTCCATTGACTCTTGTTTGGTGTTTTGTGGATTGAGTGATTGACTGTTGATGTTACCATCTCTAAGATGGCTGACAAATGCATACACAGTGAGGCAGGGGTGGTATGTAGAGCAAACAATTCAAAATGGAGCCATCAAATTTTAGTCAAACACACGCAAGCTTCTTCCCGTAATCTGGTATTGAGTCTTGTTTTTGTATTTTGCATGCTGTTCTTGCCTTACATGTCAGTGACTGAGATCCTACAGCAACAATGCTGGCATCTGATCTCCGACGCCTGGGAGCCAGCACATACATATATTCTGGGCTATTATTTAGCTATTATAAAGTGTGATTGACTTTACCACTGCAGACTACAGACTGCATGATATTGAAAAAAATGCGGTATTGGTATCATTGCTGTAATTAACATAGACCGAAAGAAATTACATTTTTATCTAATGAAAGAAATGTATTTATTCTTGCGGCAAAATAAGTAGGCTCAACGTATTCTAAGCTAATTCATTGTAATCAATGCAAAGCCAATACATTGCAAGAACACATCTCGCGATATATCAGCTGCAACCTTTAATAATGCACTAATTTCCTTAATGTATTCCTCTGCGTGTGAACAGATGAATGAGAGGTATTAACCCGGTTTAGTTTGAAGAAGGCACTTGATTAAATTCACTACAATGACATGAATTCGTTAAGAGGAAGATTTGACACATTCTCTTAGCCTGCCAACGTTACTGATCCCAGCAACAGGCCAACCCGCTCAAGGCCCGCTAGGGTCTGTGTATATTTGATGTGGAGGAGTTGCAATGGAGCAAGCCACTTAATAAAACATCCATATATATGACTATGGACTCACGACACATAATTTGGGAGCCAAGAGGTCAGTAAAAGGGGCTACCTATCCTTCTACTGGCTGTCACATGAACAATGGATCACAAATAGCTAGATGTTTGATGAATTGAGAGAATCCATGTATCATTTGTTCTTTCCATTTACTATTGGTGATCGAAAATCAAATAATAAAAAACATAACTCAATATTTGTTTGTGGATCTAAGACAGACACACACACACACACACACATACACACACACACACACACACACACACACACACACACACACACACACACACACACACACACACACACACACACACACACGGTCAGTTGTGTCTACCGGAAGTGAGGTAATTAGCATCGATGTAGATTGTTAGGTTGTTAGCCACCACAATCAATACAGACCATGACCTTGATGTATCAAATCATCCATCAGCCATATTATATTGAGGACAAATGCTTCTCCCTGTTTTTTCCATGGTTACCTAGATGTTGACCTCTTGTCTTATTTTGTGCCATCTGAGGTCAAACTGGAATTTACATTTTTTTTAACACTGAATATTTTTGAGATGTTGGTTTCGTCAACATCTAATTTAAAAAAAAAAGAAAGAAAGAGGCATTCTATTGAACGATTCCAGTTCAGATTTAGACATTCAAAATCAGGTGTAGATCTCAATTTAACCAACCATCATGCGGACCTCTCTAAGTTATAATTACACCTCATGCTATGTTGTTATAATTAACAAAATATATTGCGGTCAAACTCTTTTTGTCAGACTCGAGAACATTTATCCAAAGCACAGCGAGGCCTTGTGGGTGATGGACTGTCTGAAGTGATGACTAAACTGAGGGTGACTTCCAGTGATGGCACCAGCTACAGTGGTGATTTGCAGGCCATTTTGGATGTGCTGAAGAACATGACTGAGATCTTCAGGAGGGCATACTACAGTCCCAGCAGTGCAGACATGAGGGTAATAACCAGAAATCTGTGTCACATTGTAACCAAGTGGATTGACGTGCCTCATAAATCCTTGTGGAAACCGAAACCAAGTTGCCATGACTATCAGTGCTTTTATTCGATATCTGCTTCTTCTTCTATCTTTTGGCGGTTGGCAAACAACTTTTCGTGTGTTACAGCCACTTTCTGAAATGGAGTGTGGGTGTGCATAATACTATTTCACAACCTCCTATTTTATCCTACTCTTTCAAAAAATATGCAGTATATTGATTTAAACCTTAATTCAGAACTTCTCTGTAAAATCTCTCTAGTATTCAAAACTACTTTCTGACTTAGCTCATTAACTCATTGTTGTCTTGCCTGACTATACTCAACACATGATTCTAATTCATGACTATTCTCTCTTTGTCGTTCTCTCTCTCTCTGTTTCTCTATCTTCCTCCTCTTTTGTCCTGTGCATACTTCTAGCACTGCCTGCATATGTTTGAATCATATAAATCCTTCAAACCCTTCTCCTTTTCTTACTTCATTGGCGGATTACAGCTCTTTGATGCATGCCGTCACCTACTGCACTGGGAGCACAAAGCGTTTCCATATCTAGTCAAAGCGGCTGTATTCAGTCCCGCAAACTTACACACAAGAGACAGGAGCGTTTTTCCATCAGTCGTCAGCAAAACGGGTGACCGCCAGTGACTGACTGACAGACCTTCCAGACAAAAACGAATTAACGAAAACCCGCTTCCATCGGTGCTTTCCGTCCATTGTTTATTTTTTTTTTTCAAGTTTCTCGTCATTCGTCAGCAAAATGGCCACCAGTACTGACCCTCTGTCAGGACTGATGGAATGCCCACCTCTCTGTTTTAGTATACATATTAATTTTTTAACGTAATATCAATATGGGCTTGTGTCAAAATTAAATTGTCACAAGATTTTTTTTTTTATACATTGGAACTTTAAATTGTTTGATAGAACATCATAAACATTTTGATTTGTCAACTATTTTATGATGAAACATATTTTTTCTGTTCTAGAACTTTGTCCAGTCACTTAGTAATCTACTAATGGAAGAAAACCGAATGCGATGGGAAGAAGCTCAACTGGTAAAGGTCATTTTTATATATTTGCACCTTTTTGCAATTGCATACAGTATGTGTGTATGTGTGTGTGTATATATATATAGGGAGATTGTATATTTTGTTGAGCAACAATATATTTTGAATGTTGAAAGTGATATCATTAATCAGCTTTCAGAAAATGTTTTCTTTAACTTTTCGCCTTCACTTGAAGCTTAGGTATTCTTTGTGTTTTTATGAAGCAAACTGCTATGCTTGTGTAGTTTGAAGGTGCACCCAGCATGCCTTGAGGAAAGTTTTTTTGTAAATAATTATTAATAATTACAGGTTTCTTCTTGTTAGGTTAAACAGCGTCTTCCCTCTCGCCATTAACTCCCTAAACCGTAACCCAAATCTGTCGTGGGTCTTTGCATTTTTACACACCCCTGTGGAACAGTATACCACACCAATCATTGTAGCTCCAGCTCTCTACATACTTGAGCAATTGTCGTTGATCAATATTCCACAGCACTAGACACTTTAAAGCGCTCAAGGACTTTCTGTGTAATTCCACACCTGAAATTGTACTACAATTACTGCTACTGGTCACTTAAGAATGGTGCAACGATTATCTGCACCAACTGAACAACGGTCATAGTACTGGACCACTGATCGATCATGTTATCTCTGCTCGATGGCTCTGCACACTGTCGCACAGCTGTCATCTGGTGGTACTACTGCACAATGGTACCCTTACATTATGGAAAGTTTCTCGATACTTATATGCCATGTCTTTGTTTATCCTAGTTGCTTGTTATTGCAATACAAGTGTAGCCGACACTACCACAGACAAATTCCTTGTGGGTTTTACATACTTGGCCAGTAAAGATGATTCTGTTTCGACAATGGATATGTTTCACTTCCCAGTATTGTTGTTCATTTCCACCAAGTGGCAGCTGTGTGGCATAAGATTGAAAGCGTTTGCCCATCAAATGAAGCTTTGGCGTTCTAATTACAGAACATGCAGTTTGTTGCAGATGACAAATGACAATAGATGTGATCGTAGAAAATCACAGGATAGAATATTTTCTATCATCTTCAGATATACGGTATATACTGTATCGTAATGTTGCCCAGCTCTAGCTATCTGTATGGTGTACAAAAAAAAAAGTACACACTAAGATATAGGTTAAACTGCATTCAGAGAGCATACTTGTTTTGAATAAAATGCGTCTTTTGTTGTATTTTTCATTGTCTTTCACAGCTGGGTCCAAACATCAAAGAGCTGTTCCGCCTGTTTGAGGACTTTGTGGATGTTGTCGGTCTGAGAATGAAAGACTTTCAGGACATGTATGAAGTGACTGACAACATCGGTAAGCCTTGACAATTATTTATGTGCATTGCCATTGTCGTTCTTGAACAGTGATATTGACATCAATGTATATAAAAAAAAAAAGAAAGAGGAGAAAGATGACCAATGATGACAAACTGAAATTCAATTGAATTTCTATCTGAAATTTCACAATAAAGCTATTAAGTATTTTCTGCCTCATGAAACACACACACACACACACACACACACACACACACACACACACACACACACACACACACACACACACACTAAAACAGGTAGGGTGACGGCCCTTGAGAAAAGGATTGAAGACCTCTGGTTTAAAAGGATTTGCAAATCACCGTATTCTGTTTTTATTCATGTTTATCCACCACGTCCCAACTTCATTGGAATTTTGGAATTGGGATCTCTCTCTCTCTCTCTCTCTCTCTCTCTCGCTCTCTCTCTCTCTTATATATATACTGTATATACAGGTATATATCACTGTGTATGCTCTAACTACTCTTCTGAACATTATCGATTGGTCATTTTTTCCTTTGCTTTATTTGTTGTGTTTAACATACTTTATTGGAGGTTTAAAACTAAGTAGCATGTTTAAACTGAATATACCATTGTGTGCAGCTTCTCAATGTTCCCAATTATTCTTTACTGGTCTGTTGTTTTAAACAGACAAATTTAATACAAGATATTCTTAGGTAATATGTTAATAACGTTGTCATTTTTGCTCCAGTTCTAAGCATCCACAAGCGTCCTGTGCTGAGTAATGCAGATATCAGCTTCCCGATGAAGGGTTGGAGAGGCATGGTGGATTGGGCTCGCAACTCAGAGGACAGAGTCATCATCCCAAAACACGTCCTGCTAACAGCCAAGCCAGGTTGAGTGCTGCACACATTCACCAGCTACAGTATGTGTAGGACGAATGATTGATTGGTTGATTGATTGCCACTTGAGGCAGGTTCCTCTGAAATAATTATCGCAACTGTAATGCCTTCGTGATTGGCGAGCAGGAGCACCTCCACATGGGAAAAAAGAAATAAAGAAGATATACAAAATAGGTCAGTAACATCGTGAAAGCGACGATGAAGAAGTATCTGTGCTTGGTGGTTGCGCCTTCTCGGCAGCACGCCTGTACCAGCACAGATTTTGATTGGGAGGAATGTCGGCGCCATTGACTGTCGGTGCTGGACAGACCTGGGGCGCTTGTGTTTTTTGCGCCTGTAATGGGCAGCATTTTTCACAACCCCGTTTTGTTCAGTGGATATGTCGGCGCTGTGGGACAGTCGGCATTGGTGCGGCTGGATGGATGGCTGCTGAAGTTGAGGATGAGGAGAGAGGAGCGTTGGCGCAGAGCGCCGATGCGTATTTGGAACCGAGAGTCGCCGCTTGGAATTGAAATGGATTTCCATGGGACAGCAGAAGTGAACCAATCTCTTTTTTCGTCAATGGATGCTACGGCTTCTTGTTGACTTTGAAACTTAGCTTGTAGCCGACGTGTGCATCATTTTGAGCATGACGTCTCTGATCCACTGTTAAAGGACACTTTGATTCTGTCCTCTTTCATCTCAAACTGCTTCAAACAACAAAGCGTGTGACGGAAAAGTGGTTAGGACTGCACGACTGTCCGAGTTTTATGTTATGTGTTGTGTTTATTATTTTACTTTATGTTAACTGTTTTGTTAAGCGCTTTGTTACAGCTGCCGCTGTTGTGAAAGCGCTATATAAATCAGCATGTATTGTATTGTATGAAACAAAAGCATAGCGGGGGAGGGGGGAATAGCTGTATCAATATCGATATCCATAAGCTTAGGTTTTACAGAAGGACACAGGGGGCATGTCCCTTGCAGAGGTCAGAGGTCAGTTTTTGGCCCCGGCTTTTTTTTTTTCCCCCATCCAAAAACCATGTAACATGATAATAAATGGAGACATGACAAACACTCGGCTTCGTTGGCCCAATTACATCAATTAGTAAATTCAGTATACTAATGTATACTGTAGTTTGGTGACCCCTAATTTAAGATATGTTTGTTTTATGCTGATCCAAACAGAAGATGCAAAAGTGTTATATCGTCTCCACTTTTGATTTCACGTTAATACAAGAAAATACTGTCTGCATACTGTTGTATGCAGACAGTATTAATTTATAGTATTCATTTAATTTAAGACAGTATATAATTACACACACAGTGTGTGTAATTCTACTGTGTCTGTATGCCAGGTGGCTAGTGGTGCTGTGATGTAACCTCCACCATGTTCATGCGCATGCGTAAAATCTCCCTTCATCTCTGATCTGCGCTCTATCTTCGTAATGGTAGATGAACAGAGTCTGGAAAACACCTACCGTACAATGTAACCTTCCATTGTCTTTTTCCATGTGTGGGATATTGTATTAGCTATACAGAGCATATTGTAAAGGACAATTTTTGACTTGACTTGCACTTTAACCACTGATAGTAAACTTAATTTTGGGGCTAAAAACTGGTCAATTTATTTTGTTATTTCCAGGAAGCTTTACTATTTGCTATTATACTGCAATGCTCATTGTGACTGATATGGAAACGTGACGAAAGTTGTTCAGATGGGACACAACTGCTTATTGGGATTATGGTTGCGAGCATCTGGGGACGGTGACTGGACTGAGTGAGGTGCTGAAAATGTCAGTCAGGACATGTGCTACGTCATCAGCACAAACTTTTAACACTCGTCCCACGATGTTGTCTGGGCGCTCTGTTTTCCGGGCTTGGCTCTGTTTGAATCCTCTTTGTGGTTGCTCAGATTGATGGTTAGAGCTGACCGGTATGGAGGTGGTGAAGGGTATTCATCTACATAGACGCATATTGCTGCTGACAGTGGCATCCTCTGTGCCGTGTTGCTTTGGCTATGTTGATAAACGCTTCAGCCGTCGTTGATATTGGTGTAATCACCCTGAAAGGCAGCTGTCTTGAAATTTCTACCAGTCTGTATGCAGATTTGAGGGTGCTCCTTCTGGCCAGACCCTGGTGTTTTATTTGTTGTTGTTGTTTTTTTTTCCATCTCAGACCTGTTTGGCTTTGTCAGTGACTTGTGTGTTGGTAATAACATAATTTTGGTGCCTTAAATGGGCAAGGTGGGAGAGGCATGTCATGTTGTATGACTCTGGGATTTTTGTATCAAGGAGATCCCCTGTGTTCTCTCCCCTGATTATGCAGTCCACATATTTGAAATCGGGAGGTATTACTTTCCACATCAACTGGTTTTGATGAATGTGAATATAATACAGCCGACAAAAATAAATAAATATATAAATACAAATGAGAAATGAAGTGAGTGTAAAAGCCAAGATCTGTCTGAGTCATAGCCTGTCATGAAGTTCAATGATGCCAGTTCCTAAATGAAGCTGATCCTCAGTGACTGTTCCCACAGTGTGACTATTTTTCACATTCTAATAGACACCGCCAATTTATGGAAATATTGTGCATTGTAGAGAGCAACAAAGTCAAAGTAAAAATTAAGCTTGCAGTGCACTGTTCAAACAAGCCAACCTCATTCTGAAGAAATCATTTGAATCACTGATTTATGTTACCTTCAGGCAAGTTTTTTTTTTTTTTTTTTGGGACACAGACAATCTGTTTTATACGTTTCAGATATGCCAGACTAAATTTAGATGAATAGGAAACATAAAATATCAACTCCTTTCCACACGTACACGCGCGACTCACTTGGTTCACCCCGGATGGCCACGAAAGCTCAGCTGTTGCCCGGGAGCTACATTCTCCGCCTGCAGCCTGGCATACTATGAAGCTATCATATAGTGTCCTAGAAGAGGGGAGCTGGATGTTTTCAGATGGCTCAGCAGATGGGAGTTGTTTTTCACCCTTGACACATCAGCGGGAAATAAGTGTTCTTTTTGCCTGAGGCCTATCTGTACCTGTGCCACATTTGATCCTTCCCTGCTGTCTGTCTGTATATCTAATCAGGAGTGGAACAGTTCACAAAATCCACACTACAACACGTATCGGTTTTGTGCCCACAGTTTTCGGTTCGGGACGTCTTCACTCTCGTGCAGTTAGGTTAAAAGAGAAAGTATGAATTACTATTACTGTTGTTGTATTATGATTTATATATTCTTTTTGTTCTTTCTGTGCCAGGCAGAACAAATAAATGCTATTCATTTGATTGGCAAAACGTACAATCAACTTGTGTATCCGCCCGTTGCCGTTCATACATCAGAAGAAGTATCGACTTCCTGCAACAATATCAGCTTTTTGGTCAACTTTCACATCCAGATTTCACGCTGTTTAAATAGATTTCGTGCTAAATTGAGACACAATCATTCCAGTGTGTCAACATGCATACTTTTTATATTTTTGTTGGGTGGTTTACCGTGATATTTTTCTCACGTAAAATGGGTGCAATGGCTCCACAAAAAATGGATTTTAAAAAAACCATGAAAATGAACAAATTATATGATTCTAACTTTTAGTTTTAACGATCAGAATACTCTAAAATTAAAGTGATCTTGGGAACATGAAGTGAATATGTGTCCAAGGGAGTCGATCGAAAGCAAGATTCATAGTTGACTAGTCATGTAGGCCACCTCGATTCTAAAGAGCTGGAGGAATTGAAGCAGCATGGGTGACCTGCATTTTCCTCAGACAAAGGTTGTTCAAACAATGACTGCAATATTGAAATTCTAAATTCTGACCCTGACAGATTTATTTTTATTTTTTTTCTCTCTCCTGATCTTTCTGTGTTTCTCAGATTCAGATGACTCCTCGACATTTGTCACAGGTATCATTCTGTACAGAAACTTGGGAAGCGTTCTGAATTTGCAAAGGTAAGGCCATTGTTTAATCAATTGAATTAAATAAATGTTGGAGTCATTTCTTTAAAATGTTGTAGATCACGTTTAGTATTTTTTCCACACACAATGATGTCAACTAGAAGACAGAGCACCATCTCAGGCTAAGCGTCTTTGAGCAATATCCTGAGCCCTAAGTTGCTCCTGATGCTGCATAATCAGTCGGTGAATGAGGAAATGCGTTAAGCACCAAGATACCTAAGGTAGAAAAGTGCCATACAAGTGGGGGAAAAAATTATCCGATGGCCGTCTTTTTTTTTTCTGCTTGTTTGATGATTGACACACTTTTAATGGACCTTATTTTTATTGTTTAATGGTCTATGCTTGCCCTGTATGGAAGCTATTACAGCTGGTATTTTTTTTTTTTTTTTTTAATGATTATGTGACTTGGACAGTTGCGGGTTGAGAAATTACCAGGTACTATTCGCCATGCCTGTCCATGTATGCTGCAGTTCCATCGGTATCATTCCAATAAATAATTGGATTTGTAAAAAAAAGTGCCCAGGGTGACAGCCCCATCTCCGTCTGCCTATGGTTTAAGTCATTGCATTTGCATACAATATGTCCAAGTACTTCCGGTAAGAAATCTCCACTTTGTAGTTGTAGAACATTTTATGATCTCGTAGAAACATACAGAATTGGGGAAATTAAACCTTGAATCTCATCAATCCTCCGATGTTTGTTCCGAGTCTTGGAACTGCTTTCATCTTCCACATCTCCTCTTCAGCCTGCCATTTCATTCCATTCTTATCTTCTTTCATTTTTGCATTTGATTTGCCCCTCCAGCTAAATGAGATGAGTTTGAAGCAAGAGACTAGATGACATGAAAGATTATCGTGACAGATTGTGTTTTGGACTGGTGAAAGGGTGATTATGGTGAAAGCATACACTGACGCTGTGAGGAATCAAAAAGAGGAGCAAGATTTGAACGTGTTTGGCTGTCTGGAAGCATTCGGCATGCCACCCCCATTAGCGATTCATTTCCTTGTGATTGTCTCTTTCCTCATGATTGATGGATTCTGTGAAAAACAAGAATCACAAATAGGGGAAGAGGGTATGAAATAAAATGGCATAAAATTATATGAAGCTATTGGAAAACAAATCTGCTAAGCTTCTCGTGCAAGAAACAAAAGAATCGAGAAATTGGATTGCTTTACCTGCAACATAAACTCAGCAGCTAAGTACACATGCATATCGACAACTATACTGTACCAGCTATATTACGTTCTGTCTTACATGCAAAACAATAAGTTGAGAAATTGTTTTAGTTTTTTGCAGTGTTTAACTGCACAGTGTTGTATTGAGTGCAGTTGTTCATATTTTGTTCCCCAATTTAGCTACACAAGAGGGGCAAAAACTAAAACCTTTCGGCATCATTGAGGTCAGTTCCACACAATCTGTAACCATAATACGTGATGGAGCGTGCGGTGTTTTTTTATGTTTCAATTAGGCTTTGGTGCAAATGGTTAGCACGCTCAATGGGATGTGAAGCATCAGTGGACTAGCAAAAATGTAACGTTCCAAAAGTGTTTATTTTCTGACCTCATGGTTTTCACATGATTCATTAGATTTATTTATTTATTTTGTCCTTATCAAAGGTGCCATTGAATTTGTTACAGACATTCAAAGTCCACAAGATTCCGTTCTTTCTGTTGGGAATCATCCCATCATAATTTGTGAAGATTCAGCAGACGCAACTGTCCGTTTTATATTGGTTATGACCACGAAATTATGTCGACTGGTTAGCACGTCCACCTCACAGTGCAGAGGTGAAGGGTTCAATTCCGGCGCCAGCCTTCCTGTGTGGAATTTGCATGTTCTCCCCGTGCCTGCGTGGGTTTTCTCCAGGTACTCTGGTTTCCTCCCACATTCCAAAAACATGCATGCCAGGTTAACGGGACATTTTAAATTGTCCCTAGGTATGAGTGTGAGCGCGGATGGTTGTTCATCTTTGTGTGCCCTGTGATTGGATGGCAACCGGTTCAGGGTGTCCCCCGCCTACTGCCCGAAGACGGCTGGGATAGGCTCCAGCACGCCTGCCACCCTCGTGAGGATAAGTGGGTTAGAAAATGCATACATGGATGGATATTGTGACTGCAAATTGGCATCTATGCAGCATTTTGACATTTTACATTACATTCAAATTTCCTTGACAAATAGATCTCTTTTGTTTGTCATGACAGACAATTTTCTCAAGTAAACATCTTATTAGCATTTGTAATATGATTTACTGTCAATATAGAGTCTGTATGTGAGACTACAAACTCAACTGTTTTGCTCATGTGCGTTGGGATGTACAGTAGTTGGATGCTGCCGTGGAACTCCATTCAGTGCATGTACAGTATGTACATTTCGTCATTATGTTGGATTTTTACTGCAGTTTTTCACTTTTTGTAACTATTCAACATTTTGGGAAGACATCACAATAAATTGTTTATTATTTTTTATGCAATTATTTTAAGTGCACCTTTGGAAGTTGAAAAGAAGTCTGCTTCAACAAAAAAATGGAATAGATTTATTGTCATTTTTTCATCAAAATTCTACCTGTGCAGTTCGTCATGACAATGTGAAACACGTTTTTGACATGTGAGAAAATCCAATATTCACAGCGTTCATGTAAATGGATTTCACTTGTATAGCTCTTTCTACATTTGAGGTTGAAAGAGCGGAACCTCTTTTACTCTCACCTCATTCACAAACTGACTGATGGAGTGTGTAGTCATGATTTGACCGATCTCATTCACAACGGGGCCTTTACTGTCTTCCTCAAGAATACTTCAAGGGAGCCAGGGATCAAACCCACAACCCACAAGTTGGGAGAGGACCCAATTGACCAGCCATACCTTGCCAACCTGCGTGCATATGAATCAGGATGGATGAATCACATCATCCTGATTCAAACTCGAAATGAGTGATTTGTAGGCGATAGTTGGTGTCACTCTTACAGCAACAAACACGATACATAACAGAAATATACATTTAGCATATAACGTCTCCATAAAGTACAGAAAGGTTGATGATGTGTACAGTATAAAACAGAAATGTGCAAAATTATGGATAAGTGACAATCCTATTTACGGACAAATGAAGGAATACTGATGCTCGAGATGTACAAAAAAAAAAAATCTGTGTTACTGTGATTTGTTTGAAACGTTTATGGCAATGGGAACAAAGCTGTTGGAGGCTGTTGCATGGGGGCCCAGAATTTGGTGAAATGGAGACCTGTTGTTGGAAGGATGCTAGTTTCCCTCCCGACTGACAATTAGGCATTTTCAAGACACTGCGTCCTCAACTGGAACAGTTATTTCTATATATTAGAAAAAAAGGCTAATATTTGACAATTCATGTGAACACACTGATCATGTCGATGACTTTTCACAATGATCAGCAAACAGATACAGCAAATGTCACAATGTCACGCTTTTTTTCTATTCATCTCTGCCAGTGTTTACATTTTCAAATGACAAAATTCCAAAAATCAATTTGTCCCAGTATGTGCGCTATTTTAAAACAGACCCGCGGGAGACTCATTTGGTTCTCGGGGGCTACCTGGTGCAGGTGGGCACCACGTTGGTGACCCCTGATGTATTGCCTCGTATGTTCAGCGACAAAATGGAAGAACTTTTTGGGGGCAGAGACTAATTATTGCCACAGTGAAATTCATTGTTTTTCTCTTTCTTCCTCTTTGCTCAATGCAGAAACGGCACTATACTCAACTCCAAGATTGTATCCGTCACCATTAAACCCACTCCTGCTTCCCTTTCTGCTCCTGTTATAGTTGAATTCTCTCACTTGTACAACGTGAGTGACAAATCGATGTTTCAGAAGAGCAAGCAAATAGAGCAGCCAGTGCCTTTTTATATTAATTTTACAATTGTTTCCTCCAATAGGGCACCACGAACCAGACATGTATATCCTGGGATGAAAATGAAAGGTAAGATACGTTTTAATACTTATTTGCTAACTTGCTTTCAGGCCAAACTATCCAGTGCATTAAAAAGATTCCAACTTGAGCTGTACTTACGGTTTCTATGTTCAGACTCTCCTCATATTAAAAAATCAAAAAGTTTACTTGGCACATGTGGTTGGCAGACTGGGAAAGGAAAATGCTACCCCCCCCCCCCCCCAAAAAAGAAGTTTTCTGAAATATATAGCGATGTAAGTCTTTTTTTACGCTTTTGTTGAGTTTCAAACTGCTCCTCCAAGCGCCAGTTTTCCACAGTGTCCCCGGCTCTTGTTATTTCCAAATACGTGCATATTTTACAGACATAACTGACCACATAGGGCGACCCGATGGTCGAGTGGTTAGCGCGTCGACCTCACAGTGCAGAGGTATTGGGTTCAATTCCAACTCCGGTCTTCCTGTGTGGATTTTGAATGTTCTCCCCGTGCCTGCGTGGGTTTTCTCCGGGTACTCCGGTTTCCTCCCACATTCCAAAAACATGCATGACAGGCTGATTGAACACTCTAAATTGTCCCGAGGTGCGAGTGCGAGCACGGATGGTTGTTCGTCTTTGTATGCCTTGCGATTGGATGGCAACCGGTTCAGAGTGTCCCCCGCCTAGTGCCCGAAGACGGCTGGGATAGGCTCCAGCACACCCCGTGACACATGCGAGGATAAGCGGATCAGAAAACGGATGGATGGATTTATATCCTGTAGCAAACATAATATACCACACATGAAAAACAAACAATGTCAACAATAGTTTTATATAGACAATGTTAGGTTATATTGTACGGTCAATGTTTTTATGTCACTCTGCGCTATACTGTATATCACTTCTGTCATCCAGCTCTGCATATTGGAAGGATTCCACTCCTTTGATGAAATTAAAGCTTTACAAGTGCTACAATTATCCCTGGTATCGACTTTATACTCGTCCAGAATCAACAAACACTTCTTCTGTGTTATATCATCACTCATTTAAGAAGAATGGATAAGCGGAATTGTCCTGCAAGCAACAAAGTGCTTGCTCAGAATCAAATCACACAGTAGCCAATGACGTTGGTCGTTCTTGTTTTGGAGTGACATTTGGTTGGCAAATCAGCTCATTTGTGTATTAACCCCAACAACTGGGGTGAAGTGTGGAGCAGTTTCTCAGAAAAAAAAAAGTTAAAAGTTAAGAATAATGTATTTATTTATTTATTTTGAACAGCAAATTCACTGGTCGAGTCGATGAAAAATGTACCTACACTGTCTTGAAATTTAGGGGCAAAATGCTTCCACTTAAGGGTATTGATGCACGGTCTCAGCTCTATTTGGATGGTTGTTAAATGTACACACTCAACTGGTTGCCAGGCAATCACGGTGTTTTGTCTCGTTTTGTAATCTTGACTGGATAAATACTCCTGCATGTTTATCTGAAATATGAACAATTTGTCCATCTGGATAACAAACAAAGTTGGAAACTATTAGCCGCCTATATTATCCCAGCCAAATATAACCTCATTTGATGAGATTTTGCAGAGACAAGCACATACCTGTCAACCTCGACTAATACCTGCCCTTATAAATGATTACGATTCCCCTTACAAAGCAACAAAAACCCGTACAACGGCTTACCACCCATGCGCACAGCATGCTTTATCAATCCGACCGTACGCAGGGATGAAAAAAAATATACGATTGAGGATTACTTTTGCTGGTTTGCCGTGACAATAGTAGCGATCGACGACGGCATTGTCGTTGGTTACAAGCAGGTGAGACGATCTGGATTTAAGCCAAAATGGTCTTTGTGAGATCGGTTCACAATTGTTTTTTTTTTTCCGTATAAAAGTTGTAATATGCCGTACATGATTTGAAATGAAAAAAAAAACGTATAAAATACGGGGAAAACGTACAATTGACAGGTATGCAAGTATCTGGCTTACTGTATTTCCCTTCTTAACTTAGATTTTCTGGAAGATGTGCAAGACGTGTGAAACGAAGATGAAAATGAAATTCAGTGTGATTTTGCAGCTTCTGATCCTGCATAGCAAAGCAAACTGATTTCAAGTCAAAATTACTTTAAAGTTTTTTTGTTTTTTTTGCCCAATTACAATATTTGGAATACATGAAATATGTCATAATCATTTAGCATCTCGCCAAAATGTTATTGGAAGATCTTTACAGACCAATCACAAACAATCTTGGGTTGATATGGAAAAATATTAAACTGAATATATTATGGTGTACTGAAATATACAGTGTGTGCAAATGTCATGTCCTTGGCAAGGGTAAATAGAAATCGATTTAAGCTACTTGAAGTGAAGATGCTGACATGAAAATATAACCCTTGACTTCAAACAAAAAACAAAGACTATTGTTTAAATACTGCAAAAGGGCAGTTACTGTACGGCCTATATTTAACGATGCAGTGTTTTATGTTTGGATTTGGATCATGCCGTTGTAGTTATTTGTATTAATGTTTTTTTTTCTTTTTTTTGTGACAAAAACCATTATGTTTTGACCCCCCCCTCCACACACTGCAACTGTTGTTTTGTTTTTGTTTTGGGGTATTTCTTTGCAAATAAATGTGTCCACGCAGAAACCTGCAGCGCGCCGCCCCAGAGCCTCCTCATCATCGCATTCGCGTCTCTTGCTGCGCCTTAGATTGCAAATAACGAAGATAAAGTGGATTAAGTAGCGGGTCTATCGCTGTGGGGTTCTCACTGCATTCTTTGCCTTTTGCCATCGCTATTTTGACCGCATCGCTTCCTTTTGTGTGTGCGTGTCGATGTAGCTCCTCTCTGCTGGGATCCTGGTCTGCTAGGGGCTGCAAAACCGTACTCGTCGATGCACTCAGAACCAAATGCCTGTGTGACAGACTGTCCACCTTCGCCATTTTAGCACGACTTCATCCCGAAATGGTAAGTGTCACCTTCGCTCGATATCGTCAAAAGAACGCGTAGCGGACTCTGTGTCTTTTAGTGTGGTGTAATGTCCACGCACCAGCCCCCCCTTTTTTTCAACCCAGGGCGTCATTGTCATTACATTATCAACAGATCCTCCCCCTCTCCTCATCTTTGTTACTATCTCTCTTGCCTCGCCAGGCCAAAGCAATGCTGCAAAAAAAGACATAATTACCAAGCTTGCTGACCACAAGTAGCTACCAATTTAAGGATTTCGTTGCGTTTGGGCAATTGGGGCGGGGGGGGGGGGGCAGCGTGATGGGAGATTTGCAGTATTAGATGTTCACCGCCGGTTATATTGTGCAAAATTTGAATCTCATTCGTCATTGTTGTTTATGTCCACATGATCCCATGTTCATGTGAGGCTATAATGTTTTGAGCTACAGCATGCCACAACACAATTCCTTCACAATGTGGCTGCAGCTGAGCACAGCGAAGCAGAAATGTGTCATGATGGGGAAACAGTGTCTGAGGAATCAGAATCTGACTCAAACGTACCACCATTCTCATCGGGGAAAATATACACTTTCTCATTGGAGAGTGTTCATTTCTTGCTATTAGTTATTATTAGTTGTAAATTGCTTGAAAAGTATGTTTTTCTCTCTCGCTGGTTACCCTGGTAACAGCATTTTTCCCCCATAAAGAATTACATTGAAGGTACAGTATGGTGCTGTTTTGACCTCCACCTGTACAACTCGAACGGAAGGCTTTGTTAGGCCAAATGAACAGAGAGCAGGAAAACTAGGACTGGGAGATATAACTGAAAAGTATATCACAATATAAATATTTCAGATTGGTCAATATTAATCATTATTATTTTTTATTATTTATTACTTTTGAAAATAAGGACGCACAGAAAAAAAGGCTGAATTCAGGTAATTTTGTTTTAACACATAACATTGAACAAATCAAATAAACTGGTCAACATAAAGGTGAAATAAATGCCTTTTTGAACTTTATGTGCTTCGTAGGGCTGGGCGATAATGGTGGAAAATATTTCACAATAAAAGGATTTCATATCAATCAATATGGCTAATTATTCACTTTAAAAATCCATTTAAACTACCATAAGAAAAACAGTGAACTGTTTTGTGCACACTGTAATGTAGTTTCATGTGCAAAGTTGGTCCTCCAGCAGTACATTGTAAATGCTTGTTTGTAGAAGACGCTGCCCCAAAGCAGTATCTAGCTTTTGTTAATAGTTACATTAACCTTATTTAATGTTCATACTATGTCAGTGTAGTGACCTAATACTCTCTTGTGCATGTACAGTGCCTTGAAAAATGATTTGCCCCCTTCCTGATTTCTATGTTCTTTGCATATTTATCACACACAAAGATTTCAGTTCAATAGACCCGTTTTAACATCACAGAGAGAAAACCCAAGGAAAACCAAAATGCAGTTTCTAAATGCCAATTTATTTCGACACACACACACAATAGAAATCAAACTTTTATGCCACCTTTCCTTAACCTTGCACAGAAAAAAAAAGTTTTTAGAAAGCACATTGGTATTTTTCATTGGGTCTTTTTCCTTCCGCTTACTTGTTGACCCATCTGGTTGTTGTGTTGTGTAAAAAGAAAAAAAATCCTAATGTGCATTCAAAAAAGTTTCGTTTTTTCCTTGTTTTTCAAACATATTGAAGAATGACTTTGGCAATCATGCTAATGTGGCCAACGATATCCTAAACTTCTCACACCCAGTCACTCGTTTTGGCCACTTGCATATTTTATAAACTAAGACGTAACTAGGAAGACTTAGTGCACTTGTCCACAACTCCGGTGTTTTGGAGAAAGTGGGCGCGTGTTTCGTCTGCAGGGGCGGTGCGTGGGTATCTCCTCAAGTGACATCAAAAAGTGAGGACCCAGTTGTTTTCTTGGATCCTTGGATTGGATGGGGCTGGTGCTGAGATTGGCAGAATGAGCAGGAATGCTCTGAGGAAAACGCCATTTTGGGGTGGGGTTCGTGTGTGCGTGTGTGGGTGGGGGGGTGTTGAGGAATTAGCATTTTAATATGGTTAAAAGCTTAAAAGTTGATTTAGCATGATATGGCCCCCTAAATAATATTATGAGCACAACTTCTGCTCCTGTTTTTTTTTCTTTTTTTTTAAATGAACATTCGGCCCTATTGGTCGGGAGGGTGATACTTGGAGAGCTCGCTATTTTTTGGGGTGGTACCTGTGTGAAAGGTTTGGATTAAATTAGTGTACGATTTTATTTTTTCTTTGGCATTTTTGAATGCAGTCATTCCTTGACTGTTGACTGCCTCCAACATTGCAAACCAGCTGTTTGGTCAAGGATGATAGCAAGGCAAAGTCCCTTTATTCCTCTTGCTGTTGATGCCTCCTCTGCAATCTGTTTTTTTAGATATCCATGGGCCCCATGCCAATTATCTGCTGTGAATTTCTTAGTAGTTTCTAAATGGCCCAGCCAGTCTGTCTGTAACTAGCCTCCTACGGCCCCAGAATAATAAACACCTCGCTCCTTTTTTCACTTGTACTTTCGATCTTCGTTTGTACCCCTCAGTCATTTTTTTCTCTCTGATGCCGCATTACATTTCCACTTCCCATCTTTACAGCATACATAACCTATTACTCTCTTGCTGTTATTTCTCATGCTTATTTTGCTCAGCCCATATTTGCTGCGGGCATTTATATTTCCAAAAAAAAAAAAAGAAAAAGAAAAAAGAAAACATGCACTGCATTTTAAAGGCAGAGACTCAGAACCTTAGCTTATCCCATCAACAACTGTGTGTGTGTGTGAATGGATGATATATTGATTTCAATCATTTGCTGATTTGGAATAGGGCTCGGTGAATCTCGCTCAAAAGTTTTGTTTTGTTTTTTTATTTCTGATGTTTTAGAGCCCAATAGCAATAAGCATCATGTTTGATGAATGTTTTCAAAGTAGGAAAGTCAAACCAACATGTCAGTGAAAAGGTTTTCCCTCACTATTTCAAAAAAAAAATGCAGTTGTACATCAAAAGTAAAATAAAGGTGAATGAAATGAAAAATGTTTAGTTATTACAACAATAAGTGTGTTTGCCTCTACTTGTATGTAACACCACAGCAAGAGGAAAAAACTAAGATAACAGTCTCATGCTTTGATTTATGTGGTATAAGTTAATATCTTATTGGTAACGACTTGGGATTCGGACAACATAAAAATGCCAACTACTGTTGAATTCAATTCTTCTTATTGTTATTATTTGCAAAATCAAAGCTAAACAAAAATCCAAAATCAAGGGGGTTATTGTATATAGATTTAAGGAAAAAAAGAGTACAATGTTTAGACCTAGGAATTGTAACAAAAAAGTGTACTTTGAGTTCAATATGATGTTTAATCGCTAATGTTATCAGTTTATACTGTATATAATATTGTCCCGGTTTTGACATAATTCCCCTACAGAACTAAGACGGATTTGTATGTGCTCCTGAAGCGCTTTTGGTGTTCTGGTCTATCGCTTTACTAAATTATTTATCTCCTCAGGCTTGCGTAATTTTTAGAAGTATGTTCAGGAAAGTGTTCTGTGATATAACTCCTATCCTACTCCTTCTGTTTGTTGACTCCACAGCGACATACTTCTTACTGCTCACGAGGGTGGGGCAATTATTGAAAAAATAGTAATCATTTTTAGTTTGATTGAAATTAAAATTACGATTAATAAAATAATTATTCATTTCAGAATTTGGTATTTATTCAACTACTAAAACCCAAGTCAAAACTATCATCATAGCCTGATGCACATTCACCCCTGCACATCACACTTTATTCCCAAGCACTCTGTTCTTTTTGTCAAGTACAAAATGATCTTGTCAATATTTTAAATTCAAGCCTCTTGCATTTTTATTCTGCCACATCCACAACTTTGATGCCTTGCATCTTTACACACATTGAAGCTGTGAATAAGCATGACCCTGATCTATTTTGAGGAAAGGAACATTTCTTTTAATATACGTATCTTGAAACAACAAAAAGTAAATCAATTATTAAGAAAGCAAAATAAGAATATACTACAATAATAGCAATTAACAAAAAATAAATAAAAACGGATACCAACTTTTCCTGCACATGTTGGCCTCTTAGGCGCATGTGGTGCCATGGGTCGGTGGATTATACACTTACAATGAGATAAGAAGGAAGTTGCGATTGAGCTCTATTAATATAAATTGTTTTTCACAGATTAGGAAACGTGTGCCTTTGAGTATTATGTTACCTGTGTGTATGTTTCCACAGCGTTTCTCAGTAAAAAAAAAATCGTTATTTGAAGTCCTGCTAATTCATCTCTAGCATTTCAATGGGATATTACATTGACTTTAGCATTAGCACTCACAGTGTTTTAGAAAACAAAGCATGGTTTGTATTTAAATATACAATGTGTGTATTTTTTTTTTTTTGTGCGTTTGGTGTTACAGTAAACTCCAGCTTGGTGTCATTAAACATCTTAATTATGCTCAGGAACGGAATAATTACTTACACTACATGCTTGCTACACAAGCAACATGATGCATACTTTCACACCACACCGTTCTGCACAATAATAGCTTTTCATTGATTCAAATGTTTTAAAAATCGAGATAAACTATTACATTTCCATTAGTCGTCCATCCCTACTACTCACCAAGAATCATGACAAAGTTGCGAATGGATTTCTCACGAATGGTTCAGGGAGGCGAACAAGTAAAATGTTGTTCATAGAAACAAATATTTCTAACCAGATTTTTATGTTTTGTATAAAAATTGCTTCAAGGGAGCAGCAGCCCCAGTGGATCCCCCATAATCACTTTGGGAAGACAAGCTCCAAAGCTGGAGGAGCTGTGCTTAGCGGCGACATATATGTGAAGTCAATGTGATGGTCAATGTGTCATGCAAGTCACTGGTTCTCGTACATACAAGCTGCCGTCTTCATCAATGCACAAGCTATTAATCCCACTGGGTATGTCAGCCGATTTGCGATGTCATTGGCTCAGCCCAGGACCACAGCTAGTTAATTGCCGCCCAAGGCAAACACTTTCCAGGTTGTAATCTGCACAGTTATCTGTGAATCATTGCACATTTTCATTCATGAGACCTAAACGTTACTTTCCCGTCTCCAGTTCATATCCATATTTGTCATCTCTGACTTTGACATTCATGTCATCCAGAGGCAGGATGATGATGTCTTTATTTCATCATTGCTGTTGTAAGTGCATAGCACTGTATGATGTTGGTTCTTTTATGTGGGGTTTGGAATCTGGCATTGATTATCCTTGAAATGATCGGTTCCCAGTTGATGAGGGCTCACTGAGCTATTTTGAAGAGGATTAGTGGAACAACCTCTGTGTGTGGTCCTGGGTCGTTGAGATGGGTACTCTGAACAGCTATGGTGCATGGGTAACAAACTAGTCCCCCCATCTGAAGGGAGACAGAGTGTACCCTCTCATCCACCGCGGTGAACCCCAACGTACAGGCACCAAGCTGGAGGGCAATAATTATGCCCATACCTGCTCAGCGTCACCTTACCATGGGCATTTCCAGAGTGTAAGATTGTCCAACACCACTCAGGAGGACTGGTTCCTCAGCCCTTACCTGTGTGTAGAGGCAGGCACGATTATACCTAGTCGGAACTTCTCTGCCTCACACACCGATGTGGGCTCCTTCCCTGCCAGAGAGGTGACATTCCATGTCCCCAGAGCTAGTTTCTGGAGCCAGGGATCGGACCGCCAATGTCCCTGCATTATGCGACTACCGAGCTAACAGGGATCCCATCCGTTAAGTGAGTCTAGGCAAATACCCAACAACTTGCTCTTAATTGTGCATATCAATGACTGCAAATGGCTTTCGACCGGTGCAGGCAGGCTAATGCGGCGAACTGACAAGCAAACATCAGACTTCTATAACTGAAGGATACAAGCACAGAACATGAACTTACTCTTTGTCATGAACTCAGCGATGTCAAGAACATCAGGTATGGGTTCCATATGGCAACTTGGCTTTTATTTAGCTCCACTGCTGTATGATGTGACATGATACTGGAAAGGTCCATGCAACATGAGACAACTTCTTATCCATCCCTGATCTACCGCTTCTCCGGGTTGGGTTGCAGAGGTAGTAGCTTCAGCAGGGAAGACCAAAATTCCCTCTACCCAGCCACTTCATATAACGATTCCCGAGAGATCCTGATGTGTTCCAAGGCCATCGTTTAGCGTGTCCTCGGTTTGTCCCTGGGGCCTCCTGCCGATGGAACATGCCCGGAACATCTCACTTCTTATTATGTTATATCTCACAATACAATAAAATGCATCTTTATTTATGTAGCACTTTCACAACAGCTACAGCTGTAACAAAGCGCTTTATAGAACAGTTGACATAAAATAACAAAATATAACACAACACATAACATAAGACATGGACATTCATGTCATCGTAACCACTTTTCCTGCATACACAATGTTGTTTGAGGCAGTTATACATGAAAGAGGAGAGAATCAAAGTGTCCCCAGTGGATCAAGAGATGTCATGCTCAAAACGTGCATGACATTCCGCACGTCTTCTGCAAGCTAAGTTTGAAAGTAAACAAGAAGCTGTAGCTGAATGCGTAACATTAGACATTAAATATCATGTTGGAATGAAAGTGTGCCTTTTTCACAACGCCTACGTACTAGTAAACATGCACTCAACGGGAAAATGTTGAATTTTTTTCCTTATAACCCTGTATTAGACCGTCAACTTTGGATCTTTTTTATTGACAAAAAAAAAAAAGTGTGTGTTATTTTTGAGAAATCACAGCACTCCTGCCATAGCATGTAAAACGAATTGCACAGAAATCCCATGCGTGCCCGGTTAGTATATCACATGTTTTTGTGAACAATCAAGTTTGCATTTCATTTTTACACATGCAAACTTTTACGAAACCGGCCGGGCCTTTCTTTGTAGCTTTTTTGATGATCCTGCTGCATGGTAGGAATGCCATTGTTTCAAAATTTATTCTTTGGACAAATGATACGGCAGTCCGTGAAATCTCTCGGGCCTGATATGTGTATGTCAGTTAAAGTAAGTACTGGTTGGATAGTATATTGAGTGAATTGGTAAATTGTCACAATGACCATCAGCCCTTTATGTATTCCAAGTTAAGCATTTGACATACCAATTTATCATGCTTAGCATCAGATATGATTGAACAGCCAGAAATAAATACAACTAAGACTATTCTGATATTCTTATTCTTCGCAAAGAGGAAGGGCACTGTGGTAGAATGCACTTTTGTCCATTAAAAAAAGATGCTGCTCAGTCAGGGTTTTTGAAGCATCCTAATACCACAAACTTCTTCCAGTCAGAGCTCTTCCATATGGTACTGCACATAATACCGGCATGTTTTTTGACATGGTACGAAGATTCTCTCTCATCTTTTATCTTTTTACGTTTTGAGAATTTCTCCATTGTGAGACAAATAAAAGTTTTCTTATCTTATGGAATCATCATCTGTGGAAGGAGCTAAGACGCCTGTGTGCACTGGGAGTTTGGTAGTGGGCAAAGGCAGTGACCTTGGCAACCGATCCTTGGCTCCAGCGATTGGTTTTAGGAATGTGGCAAGTCACCTCTCTGGCAGGGATGAAGCCTAAGATGATGAGTGCGGTTGAGAATTTCCAACTTGATAAAACTGGCTCACCTCACCACACAACTTGTTCTTTACCAGTTCTCTTGAGAAGGGATGGACTCTCTTCCACTCTGGAGTTTCCCCCGGTGAGAGGTGACAAGCAGATGAACTTTAAGCACCCCAACTCGGCATCTCTACTTTGGGGTTAATAGACTTACGTCCTTGTCATGTATCATCAATAATGAACACACTGTTGAACTGTAAGGGTATCCTGATGTTGTACTTGGCACCAGGACAACCTTGGTCATTTTTTGATAATCGAATGGACGGATGGATGGACAGTACTAAATTGCTATGACAGTATTGCGATTTGGAGGAAAAAGTGACATGATACTTGTATGTGCATGTTTTCAGCCCAAACTTGAAAGACATAGGAAGCAAGAGCAGCATGTCTGTAAAAGGTACAAATACAAACCCCCTTTACTATAGAGTAAAAGTCTTGTGGCTTACAGAAAGGCAAAACGAGGCACGTCTCTGCTCATCAAACTTTGCTTCAGTGCTCCATATGAAGAAAAATAAATAACTAATGTAGGTAGTTATAGATTGCTGTAATTCTACAACAACGGGGGGAAAGCCATTGAGTGTAGATCGATATATATTTTTATTTAAACAGACGTGTGACTAACCACAGCTCCGACTGCCCTGCGGTAGAAGTCGACATTCATCCATACAAAGGGCACACCGCATTACAAGGCGCACAGTTGATTTTTGAGAAAAATGAAAGGATTTTTAAGTGCGCCTTTTGGTTCAAGAACCTTTGTTTGCTGTGGAATTTCTCACTAGCTTTGATGAGAAAAAAATGCTGTCTAATAAGGGAATATTTTAAGTTGGTAAATAATACTGAAATGCTATGTGCTTGTTCAGGAAAATCGAGATTCAGAATACGTTCAACCAATTGCTACTTTTGTAATTAATCTAACTTGGCTGTTTGGATTTCTAATGAGCCAATCAGGTTTAACTTTGCTTAATACTTCATCAGTAGTTGGATGATACTATCCATTGTTTCTCCTCCCATGTACATATTTCCATTTTCAATGTTGTTATTGGCGAGCAAGACCTATCTATTTAGCATACACTGAAACCTGGCATAGAAGTTCTTCACCATTTGATTATTTTTTTTCCTGTGGAAGTAGATTTAAAAACTGCTGAAAACCTCACCTATTCACACTGAGTTGCATATTTTCAATCTTGTTCTTATTTTTTCTTATCAGTGACATCACAAGTTGCCATCAAAATGCCCTGTTCCTCTCAGGTGCCACATTAGTGGAAGAATAGCAAACCTTGGCGAGCAGCTAGTTCGATTAGGTCTTTTATAATTAGATAGATGACTTGAGCTAGACCGTTGCATCGCTGTGACCTTTATCCTTGCTCCGCCTTCCTTATCTATGGCACTCTTGGCACACATACTAGTTGAATCCCATTAAGACCGTGTCACAATGGCAAGGCAAAGTTGGCAACTCAACTAGCTCACCAATCACATGAGCACCCAAGACAAATTAATAGTCGGAACTGTACAGATAAGACCTTCTTCCGCACCGGCTATACCAGGGGTGTGAAACTCATTTCACATTCTGAGCCGCATACGGCCTCGGTAGATGTCAAGTGGGCCGGACCATTAAAATGATAGCATACTATACTATAAATAACCAAAATATCATGTCTTTGTTTTCGTATACAGTAAATATTCCCATCCCCGGAATTCTATAGAAAGGAATATCCTTCACCCGGAATAAAAACCTATGCATTAACATTTTGACTACGATATTACGTGTTACCGGAAGTTGCGTAAGCGGAAATTCCACAACCCGTAACCCGGATGGAGTTGTAATGCCGCGGGAGTTTAAATACACACAACGCCCACCCGATGTGACGGAAAAGACTGACGCTGAAACAAGTTTTCACTTCGCGTTTTTCGATCATCAGATTCTAAATGACGACGTGTAAGTGAGTTTTTATTGCTGTGCGTTTTACTGTAATTGTGAATGACTAACTTTATTCACTTACGTCCTGGAGAACGCGGCACTATCTTAAAAGCAGCACCCACTCGACATGACCGAAGAAACGTGTTCGCTTTGCAGTTTTCATTCATCAGATTCGAAACGAAGACATGTAAGCGACTTTTTATTGGCGTGCGTTTTACTGTAATTGCGAAAGATTTTAACTTTATTCACTTACGTCGTGTAGATGATCGCATCGAAACGTAGAAGAACTGTAACGACTGGAGCGGAGCGAGTGAAATGCATCCGTTTGAGCAGGCTGGACACAAAGTTAAAAAGATCCAGCAGACACTTGGAGTCGGAAAGACGCAAATTTACGAAACTTTAAAAAACAAGGCATCGATTCAACTCCTGATGACAAGCCACCATCCAGCAAGGAAGCAATGCAAATGGCAACAAAAATCCTTCAGTATGCACAAGAATTACCAGACATCAGTGATCAACGGGACAGTTACTTGCAACTAGCAAGAAAACTGTATGACACGCAGGCAAACATTGTCATAAACCAAAGAATGCATCCAACAAAACAATCCAAAATACACATTTTTTTCCCCAAGACAGAAAAAAATAAACATTAAAATACTGTATGTATTTTACTGTTGTGATTTTTTTGGGATACACCTGTATTGCAGTTTTTGTTATATAAACAGTTTTTGGACAGTATATTTTTGTATTTTATTGATTGTGTTGTTACACATGCATTTTGTCAACATACTTGCAGGTTCATAAAGGACATGTAGCATGCTCATTTCCCAAATGAGGAATTTCTGTTATCAGGACAAATTGGACAGCGCAAACACGAGTCCGTACAAGAGAATATTTACTGTAGTGAAGCACAAGAACATTAGGAAAATGTTGAAATTGAATAAACATACAGTATCTTTTACAAAACATTTCATGAAACACCTTAGATTTCCTTAGACAAATGTGCAATTTACTTTGATCATTCACATAGAGTATATGCATTGTAACTGATCCCACTGATTGTACAAAGGCACATAACTATATATATATATATAATAAAATATAGTAATACATTTTAAGATTAAATGAAATTTATAAAGAAAGGAATTTTTAAACCATTTACACATGTACATATAACATCTAAATTTAATCCCTGCCTACACTTAACAAACTAAGGAGAAAACAGTGAATTGCATCTTATTAAAAATATCCATTCTGTGTCTTTTTTCACGGGCATTTTTTCACTTTTAAATTATCCTGTGCGCTTGATCAAACTCCTCGGGGCCGGTTCCAGCCCGCGGGATGTATGTTTAACACCTCTGCGCTAGACTAAGGCTCCACAGACGTGACTCGATCTTTCTGGCAATTATTAAATAGTTCAATCGAAAATATACAGTCTTGTGGAAGTTATTGTTTGTGTCGCGAGCATTACAGATAAAAGACAGACTAACAGACGAAAGTTTTCCTAGAACTGTGCATGCTGAAGCAGCCTGAATGCAACAGAGAACACTGTGGATCTCTACTGACAGTGGTAGAAATTTAACAACTGATTAGCTGGTAATAGCTAGCTGTAGTTAAAAAAAATTGAGTATTCTATGTATCCCTGAGTCAAAAACACCAGTGTTCTACCATGTATGGTTCTTTGCTGCTGCTGTTGTTGTTGTTTTTTCAAATCATCAGAAGGCTATTTTTTTTAGGGTAATGTTGGAGGGTAGCTTAGAAATTATATTAAAATGTTTTGGGATCATGGTCCAGGGTTTAAAAAAAAATTATATTTGGATGATAAAGGCACTTCAATTACTCATACATTTTGTTGCAGCTTCAAAACGAAGCCTTGGCACGAATAGCAAGGTTCCCTGCATACTCATAAGTGATTTTCACATCATCTCTGTAGTGACTCACAGAAGTGGTTTTCATGCTGTGCAAAACCTCTATCATGAAAGCAAGTCAAAATTCTCTCAACAGACATGTTTCCATTCCATTGCACTCAGAATGTTTTTCTCCTCCATTTACTTTTAGAGAAGGAACTCACTGCAGTGCCGATTAATCAGAGGAATTTAATTAACTTGGCCCCAACACACACATCAAACTAGCAGACAAGACAGGCTATAAACTCAGCCAATTATCTCTCGCAAGAGCTAAGGGGCGATGTCCTGGAATAGGCTGGTTAGGGTGTAGGGTTCAAAAATCAGAATTGGAAAATGTTTACTTCGACCAAACATGTTCAACAGTTAGAATAACGGAGCTGTATGAAAATGGCAGTGATCCTCTCAGTGGGCTCTCTTTAACTTCCTCACACTCAGACAGGACTGGGGGGGGGCTATTTTGGACACGCACAAAAAGAAAAGAAAATACCAGTAAAATCAGATTTTAGGATAAGCGGTGTATGTGACTATTTGGGACTTTGATGAATCGATTGTAAATTGATTTTATTTATTTATTTTGCAACCATATTCTCTTTCTGACAAATTGTGACTCATGAGGCAACCTGGAAGTGATGAGAACCCGTCAGTGTCTAAAAAAGTATGGCAAGAAGTAAAGCTGCTCAAAAAAAGCCTTGACAATTACCGTCAATGACAAATGCAGTCAATGACTGTTTCTGTAACTCAAGCAAATTCTCCAAAACTTCCTTTGTTATATTGAAGGACTGTTTAATACGGATGGGTCACCAACTGTCCTGATCTGTTCCTCAGTGTGGTCACAGTTGACTGAAGCCCATTTGAATCCAATTAACTTAGTGCAGGGGTCGGCAACCCAAAATGTTGGAAGAGCCATATTGGACCAAAAAAACAAAACAAAAAACAAATGTCTGGAGCTGCAACAAATTGAACGCCTCAGCAAGAAGGCAACACATGCTGCATGTATCTATATTAGCTATATTAGCCTGTTATCAAAATTACCAAGTTGGCTACAAATACACAAGGAGCCTTCCCGATTAAACATTATTTTTCCCCCTGCAGTGCATCCTGCAGAGGGGGGGGGGGGGGGGGTGCAACCTTTTTTGACCAAAGCTCTATTTTTCAATCAACCAGCCTCCCACGATCGACCCGTGACCACACACGCACGCACTTACACACATGCCATAATGAGCAACAGCCATAAAGGCGGCTAAGATGAACGAGGCACGGGACGCACTTTTACAGCGTGTTAACCTTCGTAGCTGACGTGTACCGTTTTAAAATGCTTCTCTCGGTCCTGCAGATTGCCATTCTTTGCCAGTTCCCTTGGTGAATTGGACATGAAACGCCGTTTCTTCTTACAACAGCCACCTGCCTGGCATCCCGCTCTGCTAATAGAAACGTGTGTCGCAGGCTATGACGCAAATCTTCGTTGACAGAAATGTTGAAATGCAATATTTAATCGACATGTTTTTACAGCATTGGAAAATGGTAAGAATGTTTGTCCTCCTACAGAAACCACATTCAAACAAAAAATATATTTTCACTCCGCCATCTTTTTCTATTTTCATACATTTTTAAAAGCTCCAGGGAGCCACTAGGTGGCGCTAAAGAGCCGCATGCGGCTCGAAAGCCGCGTGTTGCCGACCCCCGACTTAGTGTGAGAGGCAGGGTAAATCTTGGACGAGTTGCCAGTCGAACACAGGGCACATATGGAAACTCAACCATTCTCACACTGACAGTCACACCTAATAATTTAAGAGGGATATTTGGGGGGATGTGGAGAAAACCCTTGCTTTTTTTTTTTCCACTTTTTGTGTGCATGTAAGTGTGAGTGATGCTGTGACTGTGTGAGACTGAGAGAGAGGTTGTTTTCCAGCTGACTTTACAGGTACATCACCAGCCAAATTAGAAGCAAGCAAAAAAAAAAATAAAAAAACAGACCGACACAGCCGTGAACATCTCTGTCTTATCACATGCACAACGTACATTACGAAACAGGTTTTATCTCACTTTCAAAATCATGCAAAACAAAAACGATGGTTGACTGGTTAGCATGTCCACCTCACAGTGGAGAGGTGAAGGGTTCGATTCCGGCCCCGGCCTTCCTGTGTGGAGTTTGCATGTTCTCCTCGTCCCAGTGTGGGTTTTCTCCGGGTACTCCGGTATCCTCCCACATGCCAAAAACATGCATGGCAGGCTGATTGAACATTCTAAATTGTCCCTAGGTGTGAGTGTGGGCGTGGATGGTTGTTCGTCTATGTGTGCCCTGCGATTGGCTGGCAACCAGTTCAGGGTGTACACCACCTGCTGCCTGAAAACAGCTGGGATAGGCTCCAGCACGCCTGCGACCCTTGTAAAGATAAGCGGATAAGAAAATGGATGAATGGATGGATGTTACGTCAGGTTAAAGACCAAATCTTATAGATTCACAATCTGACTACAGGCTCTTGACGTATCTGCAGTCATAGATGAAAACAGGACACAATCTTTGTGTTCTGTGTGCTGCCATTTTGAAATCGTTTTCTGTGACACAAATTGACACATAACACATTTTCTGTGTTCTCTTACTTTTTTTCAGAACATGGATAAGACACAGCTCCCATCTGTGACACTGATTGTGGGTTGTGGAGTGTCTTCTCTGACATTGTTGCTACTCATCATCATCTACGTGTCGGTCTGGAGGTGAGAAAATACATCTTATAAATACGGACGCACTGTACATCGGCCTGATAATTATAGGTTAAATATTGGAGAAAAAATGACATCACTTTTATCGGTCCGATGCAAAATTAGGCCGATATTTAAAGCTGCATTAAAATACACTACAGATAGAACCAGCCGAAGTCTCCGAAGGCAAAAGTGAGCCAGCGGAGCTTGACCATAATTTTCAACACCCCGGATGAGATAACTGACCGACAGGACCTCTGTGGTTCTTGTCGGGTCTGGTAAGCCACGGAGGCAAAAAATGGACACGATAGTTTTTTGGGGGACACGATAAATGGTCATTTGCATGCATGTTTCTTTACACGCGTTAACATTCACTCGAGTTACTTCCCTCTCTTGTCTGTCAACTAACTTGTTCACTTCTGTTCACGGTGCTCTTTTTGTACTATTTAATTGCTTTTGTTTTAACTTATAAAAGATGTATAAAACACGACTGGAGATGTTAACAAAACGGGACTGAGTTTATTTATAGGTACTAGATGCATCAGAGCAACGACGCAAGTGAAGAGAGTTCAGGAAGTAAGAAAACATGTGACTGCACATTGTCGCTGACAACATTTTTATACCATCCTCTGCCCGCACTACATTAAGAGGCGGGATTGAAACATTTTCCTCTCTGTCTCTCTCACTCTCTACACAGGTTATCAGTATCGGCCATAAACTTTGTTATATTTAAAATAGCAAATATTCATTTTCAACTTATGTTTAATTGAAATTTGCTAATTTATGGGGGCCACCAATTTTAGATCGTGGCACTCGCAAGTATGCGAATCTGCAAGAATGTGACATGTATCACCTCATTCGTGCCTGCTTTCTTTGCGAAAAACCATACGGTTAAATAATCAACAACGACAAGCCACATATTCGAAACATTTTGTACAAAAGCTACATAATAAACAATGATCATAAGCATTATCATCTACATGGACTTATCGAGTTGTGAGCTGATCTGAATCCCTCGTTCACACCAACAAGATGATGTCCAATGCTTTTAATCTTCGCTGTACTTCCTCCTCTGATGACAGCCGCCTATTTCTGTCTCAGTCATAGTGTAAACACGATCCAATGTATAAATCAATCAGTTTGTTTGTTGCCGCTGTTCAATGGCACGCCGCATTGGCAGGCAACATGCTACTGTAGTTTTGTTCTTCTGGTCTGCAGTTGAGAATGATTTCTCCTAATATGGCATCCCTATTAAATTGAATAATTATTTTTAATTCTTATTCCACAAACACAGCGTTAATCAGAGTAGAGTGTTTTGACTAGTGCAACGTATTCTTACATAAACATTTTTTTGGTTTAGTTCCCCTTAACTGAGAGGTACAAAGATGAACACATCAGTTGTTATGCTGGAGCTGTTGGAAAAACTTACATTGTTGAAAAATTGAAAGGGACATTAATCCATCCCAATTCTGTAGAAGGGGAAAAAAAAATCGTTCTCAACGGTATTTATTTGTATTATTTTATTTTTTTCAAAACCATAGGTGACACTTATATTCACTTACTGTATGACCAAAGCGGAACAAATGAAATTGCGAAAAAGTATTAGAACAGTATTGAACGGACCAGAGACTCACAGTGAATAGGAATGAGTAACATTTTGGATGAATATGTAGCGCCACACACTCCACATTCTTGACCCCAGTTGTAATAGAAATCAGTCAGAACCACTTTTTTTTTTTTGTCCTCTGATTTTCCTGCAGATATATTCGGTCTGAAAGATCAGTCATTCTTATCAACTTCTGCCTCTCAATCATTTCTTCCAATGCCCTTATTCTCATTGGACAGACCCAAACGAGAAATAAGGTAAGAATGTTGTTGGGGGTTTTTTTTCTTCATTTAAATCAAGAAAAAATGCACAGTATTGTTTGATCACAGTGAAACATTACCATATGTTTTTATTCCCTGCTGTCCCAGGTTTTATGTACCATAATAGCTGCGTTTCTTCACTTTTTTTTCCTGTCATCATTCTGTTGGGTCCTGACGGAGGCATGGCAGTCATACATGGCAGTGACAGGTCGTCTAAGGAATCGAATAATACGCAAGCGTTTTCTCTGTCTTGGTTGGGGTCAGTCTTTTCTTATCTCGCTACCATCCATGTTTCCATTTTAATAGTTTTGCAAATCTTTTGCATCCTAATATTCCATTTGTTTCTTCTAGGACTCCCCGCCCTTGTTGTTGCAATCTCAGTGGGCTTTACCAAGGCAAAAGGCTACGGAACACCGAGCTAGTAAGAATGGTTTTCTGTAGATGATCTATTGTGTGCGGTATCATTTTTCCTCTTTTGGGGCAATATTCAGTATAGTTTCACGTTTCTGTGACTTCTGTGATCTAGTACATATTTTACTTGACACATTGGTTTCAAATAACACATTTCTTTCACTGACTGCCTCTATTTTTAATCTTGCCATGTGTTTCCCACTTTGTACTTCTTTTCGCTTCCATCACTCCACTTTTGATAATTTTGTGAATGATGAAGAGCATTAATAGAACAGTTATTCTGCACCCAAAAATGTGTTGTTTATTCCCTCAGTAGCAGCGAGGCTGACATTTACAGGGCTTACCTTGCATCCTCTCGTTGTATGTGATACTATGGTTGTTTGCTTGCTCCTTTCCTGTAGCTGCTGGTTGTCTCTGGAAGGAGGTCTTCTCTATGCATTTGTTGGACCAGCTGCTGCTGTTGTCTTGGTATTCCTTCTTCTCTCTCTCTCTCTCTCTCTCTGTGCTGTTAGCTTTTAAACACATTTGCATCAAATGACCTCAAAAACTCAAGCCTTGCCCTATATTGTAACTCATCATGTACTGTAACTCTGCAATTTATAGTTAGATTGTCACAATGTCTGAGGGGTTGAATTGACTCGTCGATATGTTGGCTTTACCACCCCGCAATGACAGTTACAGCTTGACTAACTAAATGCCAATCAAGTGTTTTGGCATTCATGCAGGGACGCCTCGCTGAAAGCAACACGTACGTGGTGGTTAACCCTAGGTTTTCCCTAGGAATATTGAATTTCAATGAATTAATCATATGTCTACAATTTTTATTGGGTCTGTGATCTTTGGCTCATGTCATTTAAAGAAAAAATATTCAATTCTCCTACTGTACATTCCACTCACGGTAGGAGCTTAATTGATTGATTATTTATTTGCATTATGCCGATCGTCAGTCATGATCGGAGTATATCTGCATGCTGTCATAATATGTACTGTGTAAAATATGTATAATATGTATTAATTGTATGCCTCTTCTTTTGGCAGGTTAACATGGTTATTGGGATTCTCGTATTTAACAAACTGGTGTCCAAAGACGGCATTACTGATATGAAACTAAAGGAGAGGGCGGGGTATGCCTTATACCATACTTTTACACTGTCACCTTTAACCAGCCTGGTAGTATAGCTCACGAAGGGAATCACTGGGCCTGATTCATCAACATGTTCTTAAGAAGTACATTTGCTCTTAAAAAAAAGGTTCTTGAATGAGTCAAAGTCAGATTTATGAAGAGTTCTTGAACTTCACTTTGAACAACATTTAAATGAAGTATTTTGAATCCTATAGTATGATACAATAGAATGCGTTAAACACATGTTCAGTTGTGAACCACTAAAATCTGTGTAAAGATTTTGTGGAGTGTTCTTCAGAAAATTTACATTGGTTACATTACCTTTTTATTAAAAAGCGCAAATGTGTTCTCAAAATGGTTGGTGAATGAAGCCGCTTTTCTTTGGGTCAAACATTTCAAATTGATTCCAAAAGGATCCTTAATTGTTGGACTGGAAATACATTAACAAATGGAATTTCAGTCATTTATTATGTATAATGAGAGACCACCAAAGTATAATGTTTCAGAAAGGAAAGCACAAGACATGAGAAGTTCCATCTGGTTATCGGTACTGCTATAAAGATGGTGATTCATCCCACTGCTTTAAAAGTATCCAACTGTTCTGTGTATTGTTCTGTGGTAATAATATTCATGAATTCCATCCCATCTTTTTCTCTTTGGTTGTTTCTCGTAAGGGTAAGCAGGGCTTCACAAGAACATTCAAAGAAAATTCGCATCGCAGTTTAGAATGTGGGCGAGATGTAATTACATTATTCCCCATCAGATGAGTACAATGATAAAAATAAATAAATAAAAATACTGACACATGAGGCAAGAGAGAACAACAGACTCATAAACAACATACAGTAGCTGTTGATTTAAAATGTCAGTCGGCTTGTTGGAGGGACCCGACACGTATCATCTTGGCTGAAGAGTCATATGAACACAGACATCATCCACATCGCATAAATGACCCTATTATTTCTATACGTATGTGCATACATACATACATTTGACATGATTACCGCTGGTGTCGAGTCAAAACCCTCTCTGTGACAATTTGGTAGAGTTCATACAGTCTTTTTTTCACCAAACTATGCTACTGGTCAGTCCACAGGTGTGGGTGTTATTTTTTTACAAATTATTCACCAATTTCAACTGTTGAAAATGACTTTTCCCTTTGACGTTGCTACATTATTGGTTGGACAAAGATGACGATTTGGGGTTCCCCTGAAAAATGATGATTTTGGCGGTACAAAGATTCAGCCCGATGCCAGCGATATGTCTTAATACGTCTCATAAATGTGCACACTGCACTGAAATGATGAAGAAAAAAACCCATACTAAATTTGATAAGTTGAAATCCAAGTGGACAATTGTAATAGTTAGACATGCAGTCACAAATACTCCTTTGGGACTACATTTGAATAATTTCACTTCTAACCATCCAGTAAAACCGTGCACCCTGCTCTCCTTTACATGGCAGCCTATTCTGTCCACTGGTGCATTGTTGGCCCATTCAAATACCGGTACTTTCTTCAGTGATCTTTTTGTTTACCTGCATCTGTTTTTGCCGTCTGAAATGTCATTTTTGAGTTTGCACAGAATCCCCTCTCTCTCACTCAGGGCTCCTCACTCAAGAACATATCAGCCTCAGAAGCCCCTTCCCATGCTATCAATGACTGGGTAATCTTTTCGATGCCCCTCCCATTCACTTCTAAGAGTCTCGGTTCTAGCCTTGCTCATTACCACATCTGCTAAATCCTATTGCAAACATCCAAAGTTTTCACAATATTGGCCTTCCTGCCTCCATATCATGTAATTCATCCTATCCCGTAGCTGTGTAGAACATAACTCTTCTGTCTGTAGTCTTTGTAGACAAGCCTTTGCTACTAAATTCGCAGCGCCAGCTATGGTTGAGTTGCATATTCAAAACCTGAAACATAATTTGATGGCTGCATCCATGAAAAGAAAAGAAAAGAAAAACACCTGCTGTGTTGATGGTCAATTGGTTGCAATTACTGCTTTGTCATTACACAAGTGGGTAATGTTTAAGCGTTGCTCGTCAACTATTTTCTGATGCAAGGCTCCAGTTGAACTTTTTCCCCACCTAAATAAAAATTGTAGTCACACAAGCAGGATATTTTGGGGGCATACACTCTAAATTGACTTGCAAACTAAATATTGACATTTCCTCTCATTATATTACCAATAAATACTTTGAAGGTAAATGTAGAAACTGGGTTAACTGTGACATAGAGGTGGGGCGGTATTTGTAATTTAGGCTACGGTCTGTACTTAGATTTTTGGACAAAGGTTTGATACATTTATGGTACGTGTTTTGTGTATAAAGTAACCAGACCTCACATCGCGGACCACAGAAAAGGGCTGCAAAGCTTTCGTGTTGTTCTCCTTTCTTCTTCTTTTAGAGTTACTATCAGTAGGTACACGTGCTCACTTGTGCGTTATCGCCAACAGTTGGGTTGAAGTGTGAAGCAGAAGTTTGCCAGCAACAAAAATTACACTGGTCTCCATAAATAAATAAATAAACACGGATGCCAGAAGAGTTGTTTTTTTGTTTGTTTGTTTTTTGAATTCACCTGGTTTAGAGGTCATGAGACAGTGATTCATTCTGCAATGTTGGTCAGTATTGCACATTGTTACTTGCTTTGCACACCATGTTTATGTCACAGTCCAATGAACAATTTGTAACTCAACACATTTGAGTGAAAGAATGGGCTGGCTGTGTTGCCAACTCACATTTGGCCCTTGAGGGCCCCAGTACTTTTTTCTGCTTTCAATGCTCCTTATTATCAGTGATATTTTTAGTGGGTGCTGAAATGAAATAGCCATGGGTATCCATTGGGCCTGTCTACCACAACAGTCACATTTCGGCCTTGTTTTATTAAGATCCAAAATAGCGATATGTTAATTCTGAAAGATTACATACACTTTTGGTGGGAGTGTTGCAGATAACCATCTTTCACTTAGATTCCATATAGTGGGCGTTAAATTGAATGCTCACCCACTCTTTAAAGATTGCACATGTGGGCTAGAGGCCTGAAAGTGATAGAGATTGCCATATTAACGTGTTTGGCACTTTGTGAAAGCGCTACATCAATAAAAATGTAGTGTATTAAGTAGCTGTTTGGAAATGTTGTTTTTTTTTCACATGGAAAATTTGTGAGAGCCGTCCAAGTGAAGCATTAAGTTTGACCTGATGACTTTGAAAATGTTAGTGGAAGAGAAAAGAAAACCACATACTGAAATCCAAAAAAGAAAACTATCGTTCCAAAAATTTAGAGGAAGCCTGCAGCCACATGAAAGTCATTTCTGTTGTATGATTTCAAGTAAATTTGTTCGAGTTCTGGGTAGTTGGTATCTGCCCATCTTGCGTAACATTGCAATTCAAGATTGGGACAGCACATCTGAAAAACTGTCCTGAGAGATTCCAGCACCAATTGTCACTGTGTACCTAAATGACCAAGATGCCAGCAAATGCAGTTTTGAAATGAGTTTTCTGACCAGTGATAGGGCTTGACCCCTTCTTGTGACTGAGTTCAAGTCGGCTTTAAATAGTTCACAAGCTCCCAAATTGCATTTGAATAGAACATATGTCAACAAATGTTTACCTGAGCAGAAAAGTTTTCCCCGCCGCCACTCATTTTGCCTGCACTACGTTGTCACCGCTTTACATGCGGAAATAGAACCACACAACTAATGAGCGAATTAACCTCATATCAGTATCTCCAGGATTTGGGGCATGATATTTTTGATTGTTCATGACTAAAATTCCCAAAGTTGGACCTTTAATTGTAAGAAAATCAAATAACAGATCATCATAGGCTCTACGCAAAACTTGGTTGAGGTACCTTTTGCGGCAACGACAGCCTCAAATCTTTTTGAATATGATGCCACAGGCTTGGCACACCTCTCTTTTGACAGTTTTCCCAATTCCTTATAATACCATCGCTCAAGTTCCATCAAATTGGATGGGCATCGTCAGTGCACAGCACAGATTCAAGTGTGGACTCTCACGAGCCCACAAAAGGACATTTCAGTGATTTGTCCTGAAGCCACTCCTTTGACATATTGACTGAGTGCTTTGGTCTTATTTCAAAATTCTATTTTCTGCTGTTCTCAAACTTTGCCCATCTTAGGACAATCAGATCTAAACATTGTCTGAATCCCTGGTTCAGTCCTCATTCATCTGAGCGTATCCATCAGAAACACAGACTGAGGCAAAAAACTAAGACCTCACAAGAAACCTATGGACAAGGAGTAGATACTCAGGCTGTAAGTCAGGCATAAACTGGTTACTTTAAACCAGGGGTGTCAAACTCAGGTCCTGGAGGGCTGCTGTCCTGCATGTTTTCCAAGTTTCCCTGTTGCAAAACACCTGATTCAAATGATCAGATCACCGCAAGCTCTGCGGAAGCCTGACATTGAACCTGTTCATTTGAATCAGGTGTGTTGCAACAGGGAGACTTGGAAAACATGCAGGACAGCGGCCCTCCAGGATCAGAGTTTGATACCTCTGCTTTAAACAGTAGTAGTTCAGAAACACTGCAAATCATAAAATATTTTGGAACACCATCAAGGCCCAACATTACCTCCCCTCTGTCGTGAAATCCGTCACAAACCAACCTAAGATGGTTTGTGCCTTCAACAAACACTTTATCAAGGCCGTGGGTGTGCCTATAATAAGTCAAGGCAAAAGAAAACTCCCTAAGTCTGTTGCTGTCTGGCAGCATATGAAAACCTACCACAGTAATAGGCATACTTGTCCTTGCGTCTCTTGTAAGGCAACATCATTCTTAAGTTATTATTATTAGCAGTAGTAGCAGAAGTAGGACTAGAAATTGCAGGAGTAGTACGAGTAGCAGTACAAGTAGCATTGTTATTATATTTACAAACACTAACGGTGTAGTGGTACATTCGCCTGACTTTGGTGCAGGCAGTGTGGCTTCAGTTCTCATTCAGTAATGCTATCAATTTGAGTGTGAATGGCCGTCCGACTCCATACATGCCGTGTAACTGACTGGCAACCAGCCCATTGTTTTAGAGGAGCGCCAGGCCAAGTCCTGGAGTTGTTGGAGCGGTGTATGTTCAAAGAGCCATGTTAGCAGAAGAATGGCTAGTGGTAGCACCCATCCGATAGCTGGCTTGACAGCGAGCGGCAGTTTGATTGGAAGACTCGAGTTGAGACCTTGCAGGCGAAGGTTCCTGCTGCTATTGACACCCCAGAAAGTAGGATGGAATTTAATTTATATATTGTTGGCAAAATGACCGTCAAGAAATACTGTATAGGGGTGGGGAAACAAACACTTAAAAGGAATGATGACCAAGCCATGAACACTGAACAATTGCAGTAAGCATAACGTAATGGCTACAAGTAACACAACTAGTACATCTCTCTGTTACATGAACACGTTTGAGTAGGTTTTTTTGTACTTTTGACATTCTGGAAATAATTTATTAGGTCCGTACAAATGTATAGCATTTGCACTGCAGACTAAAGCAATCAAAAGTTAGATGATGCATTTAGAATTATGAGTTTGGTTCACTGACACTGAACACAGTTAGTAATTTTAACATAAGCCAGATAAGACACAAATAAGATAAGATAAGATAAGATATCCCCCAGTGTGGGACAAATAAAGGATATCTTATCTTATCTTATTTGTGTGTTACTTTCTTTTTTCTTCTCTCGTATGTCACAAAAAAAATTCTAAAATAGATTTCTTGGGAGAACATAGGAGTTCTTCAGTTGCACATGTACACACTGCGACACCCCCCCCCCCCAACACACACACAAATGTACCAATACACTGTTGAGACACCTAGTCATTACTGTTTGAAGCTTTGTGATCTCCCTGTGCTTTCTGATGCTGTCATTTTAGTGCATGTCTGTGCAGAATTCACATACAACTGATGTGAACTTAATCAAATGAGTTTGTTTGCAAGTGGCTCAAAGTGGTTTTGGCCTGCTTATTTATTACACACTTGTGTTTGGATGGAGGTAATAGGAAATAAAGAATACAAATTGATCAGCCACAGCAGTTTGTGTGTACCTTCAGGTTGTTTTATATTTCTGCAGAATGGAAATACATTTTCAAGTTGATTCCACTTTCATGATTTTTGTGTTACTTAAGGTTCAAATTGGAACCATGTTTAATTAAGTTAATTTATTCAGCATCCAATTAAGTACACAGGAACATTTCAATTAGGCAGAATTCTCCCTGAGAGACCGGCTTCATTGCTGTCTGCACTCCAACAACAAATTAATTAGACCTCATAAAATTAGGCAACACTAAAACCATTCAACTTGAAGATAGGTTGAATTTTATGCTGCAGTAGCTTTTATCCCATCATTTTGATTCAAAACATTGACTGCAGTGTGAGTCATTTGACCAGTGGGCGATTTACTGCAAAAAAAAATACATACAGTATATATATATATATATATATATATATATATATATATATATATATATATATATATATTATTAATTTCTTTGGCGGTAAATCAAATATATATCTTTTTTTTTCAATTGCTTTTTTAAAAAAATATTTTGCTGCCTACAGCATACATTTAGCAAGTGCATTGCCCTTTCACTTGAAATTAAATTTCTTACAGGATGTGGTATTTCATCAGAGCATCCGCAGGCTACAAATTTGATTTCCCTCCGTTCGTTGGTTATGATTGTTGTTCATCAGGAAAGTTAACAGGATCGTGAGTGAAAAGATCCAATATCTGGAGAGTTCTATTCAGTCTGGTGAAAACAGTTCTATCACATAAAAACACACTGGTGACTGATGATTTAGGCTGTGCTAATGTACAAACCTAATTCCAATAAAGTTGCGACGATGTGTAAAACATAAACAGGTACCCACCTGTTCCCAGTTCCCTGTGTGATGTTCTAATCTTTCTTTTTTGCAGCCTGTCCCAGCTATTTTGGAACAAGTTGCAGCCATAAAATTCAACATGAATGATTATTTGCTAAAGACAATAACGTGTAGCAGTTTGAACATTAAATATCTTGTATTTTTGGTGCATTCCATTAAATATAGGTTGAATATGATTTCATTGGATTCCGTTTTTATTTATTTTCAACATACCATCCCCACTTCATTGGAATGGGGTTTGTAAAAAGTGATTACTTTTAATGCATAAAAGGACTTGTGAACAGTGACTTTGCTTCACGACTGTGCTATGCTGTACTGCTCTGGGTTCTGTAATGTGATTACAGCCTTATAATTCCTTGAGGAAGCATGGAAGAATTTTCAGCTCCACGGTGTCTTAAAATGTAGCAAACAATCGGAATTGGAGAGTACACTAACATAAACATAGAAAGCGTGTTGCAATATTCCAAGTAAGAGGGGTTCGATCTGGTTCAAAGCCAGCACGACAAACACACAGTTCCTCTTAAATCTGAAGTTCAACTTCCAAAGGGCCCTTTTCTCCACTCTTTTTCCGACTGTCGCTTGAAAGTGGTGTGTTTTCACTCAGCCTCGCTGTCAAGTCATGGGCGAAAAAATTCGGTATGAGTCTGGTATTATACAGTCTAACCCATAACCACATTTACAGAATGTTAACCGCACTGGTGCATGAGACTGGCTTGCTCAGCAACAAATTTTCAGAAATAGGAGGCTTATAAAAGGTGGTCTTACATTCAGACTTCATGGCTCAGCAGGTGATCCAGTGATCCAACTATTTGTACACATGGGATTAAAATGCAAGTTTTCCTCAATAGATGCGCTCTAAATATAGTGTTGATTTTTGCCATCAGACTGACCTGCAGGCATGGATGAGATAACCACCAGGCCTATGTAATATGGAATGTTATGTGGTTTTTATAATGCAAATGAATGGTTAGCTGGTAGAATGTTGAGCAGCCAGTGCAGAGTCCCAAACCCCCCAGGCTTACATAATATATATCTCTTTTTTTTCAGGAAAATCAAATATGTGAAGACAGTCTTATCCCTTCCTCCATCTTCTTCCAAGTCATATAGAGATAAAACCAAGAAACACCAACAGTCTGAGCTAGCCCACAACCCTGAGAGAGAGAGTGTGTGAGACCACTGTGACTCACTGTTTGCGTGACTGCTTTCTTTTTGTGTGCTTGCATATGTACATGTACATTTGTATGAATCTGTGTATAGGTGCATTTGTATCTGTTTGTGTTGTTGTTACAGCGTGTTAATTTGACTTTGCAGTCAGATGACAGTGCCACTGTACAATATGACGCTCAAATGTGCCAAGTGTGGAGTTATCTCGTCGGCTGACGTATCCGCCACAGCTACCAGTAACGCCATGTTAGTTCTGCCAATTATTTTTCCTTAACTCTTCTTGCTTCTATCTTCTCCTCAACCTTTCTTGTTCTCCCTCAATTGATTGATTCTGTTTTCATTATCCGATTCTTTTTTTTTTTTTTTTTTTTGTCAAACTTAGCAGTATATACACCCAATTCAGAATATGTATTTGCCCCTCCAACAGTACTGGAACAGTGGCCCAAAATATTTTCTTGTGCTGACAATTTGAAACATCTGGTTTGACATCAAAAGCTGAATATGAGACAAGAGATCAACATTGAGCTTTTATTAACTGGAATTTTGTTTGTAACAAAATAGATTTTTTTATGTGAGCCAAAAGAATGGAACAGACTTAAAATAGTTTAAAATAAAGCTGATTTATATAATATTTTTGCTAGCAATATCTGTGTCAGGGTTGTGAAAAAATTAAAACCACCACACTTGGCATTCTACGTTGGTGCAAGTTTTAAGTCCAGGCTTTTGACGCATTTTTTCTTTTTTTTTTTTTTTTTTTTTTGCGAGGTGTTACTTCAGTACTGTACCCTCTTCTACAGTTCACCTCATGCTCTACAGCAGGGGTGTGCCGATTGTGTTGTTCGCGATCGACCAGTATCTCACTAAGGGGGTGGAGGTCCATTGCATGACTTTCCCTCAATCACTGTGAGCCCTCTCAGTTTTATGCTATTGATATAACTGCGATGAATGAGAAAAAAAAGTAGACTCCTTCCTTTTTTGCGTTGTGAAAATTGTGGGGCTGGGTTTGGGGGGGGGGGGGCGGTGAGAGTCACAATTCTTGGTGATGTACATGATAAGAGTTGTAACAACCCACATTTTTTTTTCCTAATCATGTGTTGGATCACATGTTGAAAATGGGTTAAGATGTTATAAATCTCTCTGTGTACCCCATTTCAGGTTTTCATAGACCCCTTTCTGGTTTTCATCTTGTTGACACCTCAAACGCGTATAAATGTAATTCCCCCAACCCCCCACCCCCTCCAAAAAAAATCTGAAATTAATCATGGACATTCAGAACTAGTTATTGTTTCTGCAATCAGTGTAGTACAGTGGTATCTTACATTACTTTTGCTCACATAAAAAAACAAACAAACATTGGTGAGGTCCAACAAACGGTGCAGTCTTTCAACTTGTCTATCCTATTCAGACAGAATGCCTGGAAGTAAGATCTGAAATGATGAGCTCTTGTCTCATATTTATCATTGGATGTCGAACTTAAATCTTTCATTGAATAATATTCATTATAAACAAAATAAAAAGGTACTGGCCTAACTGTTAGATTTTTAATATATGTTTAAGGGGAATCAAGTTTGGATTTGAAAAATGATTTTATGTGTGTGTTTTATGGTGACAGACAAACACATTCATAATCTGTAAACAACAGATTTTATTAAAAATTCAGTGCATTTCATGGACGTATGAATATATGTGCTATACATGTTTATGAACAGTGTATACCGTGTGTGCACTGAAAAGAAAAGATTTTCGGTTGCACATTATTAAAATGTGTTCAACTAATGTATATCATTTCTTTATTTTTGAGGAGGACACAAGAACATTGCACAGGTTTACCACAATTTAATCATGTGCAACCGATGTACATCAAATGAAATAAATCCAGAGGATCTTTTTTTTTTTTTTAATTTGTGCGGGTGTGAGTGTGTGCATGTGTGGTTGTTGATGTGTATTTTATTTTTAACTGCATGATCTGATATTGCTGTGTTGGAACAAAGGACTGAAAGTCCCACTATGCCATACCTATCCCCATCTTATTTATCTATTTATAACAATTACAATGAAAACTCTGTGCTTTGTGTATTTGTGTTTTTAAAAACGTGCACATGTACAGGTATATGTATATATATATATATATATATATATATATACAGTATATACACGGTATATATAAGTAAGTAAGCAGCTTTTTCCCAGATAACAATTTGGCACATCTTGATGTGGCTGATGCTTTGGGACCTGAATCAGTTCACAACAGTGCATCATCAAGCCTTAATGGCTTGAAATGTTCCTCATGTGACTGAAATCATTTGAATTTGAAGGTGTTTCCAAACTTTTGATCAGTGCTTTATTTGTATATCTAACTAATGTGGCTCATCAGCAATCAATCACAGGGCTGACACTTTCAAGATGGTAATTTACTCCCAGCATTGATACTCAGGTAAATTTTAAATATTGTGATTACTATCTAATGATATGTGATATTCAGTACATGCTGGGTTTCGACACTGGGAAACACTACGGAGAGAAAAAAAAATACCCACAAATATGGGGAAAGCATACAAACACAAAGGCTAAAATTAATGTTGTTGCTCAGTTCAGCTGCTCTCAAAATAATTTCTCGGGCCTACATCGAGTTGTCATTGAATCGTGATTAGAATGATGAAGCACTTTTTGGTTCGGTTGGCTTCATCCAAATAATGACACCCAAATTCCAAATGAGGTCAAGGAATACAAATAATTTAACAAAGCACTTTTAGGCAAAACTGTTCCTTGTCATCATAAGATTTCTGACATTTTTTTTAGTAAATAGTAAAACAGTAAGACTTCAGTCAGAGGTTCAGTCATCCAGCACGAAAGAAATGATCCAAATTGTTACTAATTGGTTGAGTCGTCATCCAACATGTTTTAGGCTTTGAGCCATGCAAGGCACAGTAAAACACTGGAGTTCAAATTTGTAATAGTAATGCAATGACCACTGATCTACTCATAAGACAGGTCAACCCAATATAAGACTACATGTATTTAAGATGTAAAGTAGCATGAATAAATACTTCTGCAACACCCATTAATCTTCGATCAGATACTCGACATTTTAGGTGACATTGCAAGTGGTAGTGATAGTGGTTTCAAGACTTCAATCTAGTAAACCACTTGTTACTGTTTTTTTCTTCTTCTTCTAAATAGCTGGTTATTATCCATTCCAAGCATACAGATATCCAGATATGATCATATTAACGTTATGTTGAGTAGAAAACGTTGAAAGTAAAAGGGAAGTAAACAAACAGGAATGTTTGTGAAAAAAAAATCAATTTAGGACACCTCTTTAGACTATGCCTCTGTCCTGCTTGTCCTTCTCTGCTCAGTCTTTTCTGTTCTTCTTTACATTCTGTACCAGCCTGATTATACCCGTTTCCCCTCACTATTCACCGTTGTTCTTCCTTCTCATCCCTTTAAAACTACAGTACCTGTATACCTTCTACAGTTTGTCTCAGCATACTGGACCATACATGCATGGAATATATGTAAATACCAACACATATATTGGAGTATCGGATGTATGGTTTGCCTGTGGTGGTTGTAGTCCAGAGAATGTGTTGTGATGCAGTCATGCACTGTTGAAATGGAAGGCTCTAATCATTTATTATATTAAATATATATTTTTTAAACAAATGAAATGTTCAGGGGAGCTTTGATATATGCATTTTTAATTTTCGATCATGGGAATTAACTGTGTTTTGAACATGAAGCAAGCTTTTGGAAAACAGTAGATCAAATCATCTGCTTTCTGGATTATATTGATGAAAGTACTGTCAGTGACTGCTCTCCTGCTCCCATTCTGCAGGGCCTCACTGTGGAGCTCCTGCGTCGTTTTGCCCCTTCTGGCTCTCACATGGATGTCAGCTGTACTTGCCATCACTGACCGGCGCTCTGCACTATTCCAGATTCTATTTGCTGTCTTTGATTCTATGGAAGGCTTTGTCATTGTAATGGTGCATTGCATCCTGCGAAGAGAGGTATTTTGACACCATCATGGCAACTACAATGTCAATTTTCACCGTCCTATTTTTGTTTTTGTTTTTTTCTCAAAACAATTGTGACTGTATTGCTCTTTTAATGGTTTGGGTTCATTGCATTCTCCTACTTTGTTGTTAGTCCTAGGAGAATAATTTCTAAAGGTTTTGCACTCATTCCTTCACCACGCTCTTGCTCCCAAATGTCTCATTAGCATTTCGGAGCCATGGGGTGCCCTTTGTCAGGTGCTAAAAATTTTTTAGGTCCACCCCCAGCTAGCAGACAGCCTATTCGGAAATATGTATTCAGAAGCACACAGCTCAAGCCCAGTCACTCCTGATTCTTTGTCATTTAGGTTTGCATACAGCATCATCATTAGATGAATGACAAATTATAAAACTGCTTCTAATATATATACATCCAGCACACAGAGGTGATTCAGAGATGTATTTATTTTCTAGATTAAAATAAAAAGGTATTTTAACAAAAATCTGCTATACTGATTATGATCCGCCAATGGGAAACTCATGTCACTTTAATAGGATTAGCCCCCCCGCTTCATTATCATATTTAGGGACATGGGTGAGCTGCTGGAGCCTATCCCAGCTCACTCGAGGAGAGAGGCGGGGTACTCCCTGTGCTGGGCAGCAGTCAGTCACAGCCTCATACTGGCAGATAGTATTTCACAGTCACATTAATACATGGGCAATTTAGTTTTCCAATGAAAATGGTAGCAAAAGCATAAATATTTTTGGGAGGAAGCCAATGTTGTCTTTTCAGTTGATCGTCTTCAAATTCCTTCCTATTACATTTGCGTTGTCATTCTCATCTGCATACCAATATTATCATGTGCGATAATATCATTGTGGTCTGTGGGATCAAGAGATAAAGTTATATTCCTTTCTATTTACTTTCATATTCTTGTTAGCGTTCTCGTTTTCCTTCGCATATAAATGCTAACAGGTATCCGTTTTTCTCATACTGGAGCTGGAACTACTTCCAGCTTTTGTGCTTAAAAATCACGGAAAATGACGTCCTAATAACCTAATGTTGTGGTTGCCGGATAGATGTAAACTGAGCTCTTCTGGCGGACTATTTCCAAATTTACAATGTGGGACTGAACCGGCGCAAGGTAAATGACATAGCTCGCTTCTAATAGCTGGTGGCTTGTTTACAGCTGTTAAACTGTCAACCAAGAGAGCATTTAGCATTAGCCAAAGTGATCACACATCCTATGTATGGTCTAAACCTAGCCTAATAGTGCTAAATCTATCAAATAAACAAATGGTACAATTAGAATAAACTATTTAACATACAATGCTTCATAAAAACAATGCGCCTTATAATTTGTTTTCTTATGACTGAATTTTGTTTTAATTGGACACGTTCATTGATATTGCGGATAATAATATGATGCGCCAAAATGTCCGTTAAATACTGTTTTTCGATTTCAGAATGTAAAAGGCCAATATAAAATATCAAATAGGACACATCACCTTGATTGCTCTTTATGGTTAAAACAGCTAGCCATTGAAGTTGGGCTCATCCAGAATTTAGAAAGGGTTGACCATCATTTACATCAAACACCAGAAGTAAGGCCAGGAGCTTTATTGTGTTAAACAGGTTCAGGAAGCAGTAAAGTGCCGCGTGGGAGACCGCCAGGAAGATGGTAATGGGGATTCTGGTGGATCTTTCCAGAATGGACATGCTCAGCTTGTGGTATGCTTATGGATTTTTTTTCTGGAAGCTCTTTTCAAAATGTAACAAAAGAAATTATGACCATACTGAATATATAATTATTATTGATGTGATTCATTGCCACTTCACAATCATTTGACTATTTATCTGTCGGCATGCTTTCCTGCCTGCCTGCCTGCCTGCCTGCCTGCCAGCTTGTCTGTCGACAGTTTCTCTGGTTGATCCATAATGGATATTTAAAAAAATAAAAAACATTCCTCTTCATATTCCATTTTTTTAGTTTGGACACGCCTACCACCATTTGAAATGCTTCTGATTAACCCTGAATGGAGTTCAGATGTTCTAATAGGCTTTTCTTGACGATGTTATAATCCAGCACAAGCCATGATCTACAGAGATCTTCCACAGCATCAGAAGTATCTAATTTAAAGTGTCAGTCAGGAAAAGGGAACAAAAGGATTGCCAGTACATTAAATGCTGTACACCCTGGAACGTAGCAAAGACAATAATCAAAAAGCATTGTAAATATATTACAACATTAACATGACCGAGAACTGGATGTCCCTCCAATAATGATGAAAAGACGAGACGACAACTGGACATTGAGGCTGCCTACAGGGCGACAGCAACATTAAAGGAGTCTGGCAAGAACATGTCTAATACATTTTGACAACAATCTCTTGTGTGTTATGGAGCTGGGTAGCAAGATACCTTATTTTACAGCCCAAAAAAAAAAAAGTTTAAAAAACACACTTGAACTCCCCGAAATGTACGGGTATGTTTGGCACATAAACAACACTGCTCATCATGAAAAAAACCCCCCCAAAACACCACACCGACATTGAAGCATCGGCAGCTTTGGGGCTGTGTTTTTCTTGGATTTTAGTCATAGTGTGGGGTATATTGGATAGCTTCAAATAAAACTCAGTGTAAGCACATACCTGTACATTTCAGGCTTCTTCTTTTAGAAAGGAAAAAAAGGTCATGAAAAGCCTCCTAGAACAGTGTAATTATTTGGCGTTAATCAGAGGCACTTCAAATAACTCCCATTTCACATGAGTTTGAATGTGATAAAAGGTGTCTATCTCAGTTGTTTATATTTACTTCCCTTTTCAAATACATTGGAAAAAAATTAAATTGAGTTGGACTGGATATAGGTCACATTAATGATAGAAAAAGTTTTTTTTGATGATTTATATAGGTATCACTTTTTTATATCACAAAAACCTGACATTTGAACAGGGATGTACAGACTTTTCATGTCATTTGAATCAGCTCATATGTGTAATTTCTTGTTATTTGTAATCAATTATTTTTCTTTTTACATTTTGTTACCAGACTGACTTTGAGAAGGATGTTGATATGGCTTGCAGATCAGGTAAATGGGTCTTGTACATTCATTTTTGCCCTTTTGAATCATTTTGAAAGATTTTCTCAACTGGATCATTTTCACACTTTTAATTCCTTTTGAATTTTTTTCTGAACAGACAAGGGGTGGGTTCACAAATAGTACAAAAACATTTTCAGGGCATACCTCCTGGCCTCTTATACAAATATTAAACCAGTGGCACTGAAACCAAAATAATTAGGGATGTCCCGGAACTGGGGTGTGACCACGTTGCTTTCAGCTGATCGGTAGTGGTGCAAAAAGATCATATTTGTGAAATTTTATAGGTCACAAAGTAACCAAATAATCAAAACCTATTCATATCTTGACAAAAGGAACAGTAATGGCTTAATTTTACATTACACATTTTGTGAATTTTTGCGGGGATAATAGTCAGAGTGCTAGCGGAGCCTCACACACGCACAGAGGCACGTCTGCGTGTTCACAACTGTCTCCCTCAATGCTAAATCATTAGGCAGTTGGAAAAACAATGGCATGCAAACTATGCAAAAACACTCTGGGTAAGCCAAAAGATACTTCTGAAATAGCCTAAGTCTTCCTTGCCTGTTACAGAGCTGCCTCACTGAACGGCAAAAGAGTTGAGAGCGCAACAGGCAGGTTAGCAATTGTGACACGTCAAAACGACGTGACTTTAAATAGAAGTCGAACTTTGAAGTCATCCTCTTGCTAGCTCGTTCCATGCTCCTTAGCCAATTTTCCATATTTTCCTAGCCTGGCCTCCATTGCAGCTATTCAAAATAATAATTGTCATTGGATGATGTGGCGGCATCGCAAATTACAGCCCATCAAATGCATATAAGATTTCACACTCAATTTTCCGGTTTAAACGAGATTGACACCGCTGTTCACCGCCAAGACATAAAAATACAGCCCCACCAAGCCGCCAACCCCAAGGTGGGGACCACGACTGTCAGGCTGGGGGTTCGGCTGCGGCTAGAGGATGTCTTCATCACGGTCAACACCAGTAGATGTTTCCGTTGGGTATGCTTCGCCCTCCTCTTGGAGACCTGGCGACTTTGACCGTGGCGACTTCTCATTCAAAGGAATGACCCAGGCGAGCGGTGAATGCCGCTCGCTAAAATCTGTACCACCAGCTTCACTATTTCATCCATTGTTACATAAGAATTTATAAATATGGTTAAGTACTGTTGTAAACCCCGATAGATGTGGACTGTATATGCTGTATTTTTATGACTTGACGGTGTCTGGCTTTCTCTCGCTCACTTAAAACATGGAAATGGGCATCTACAGTGCAATTCCTTGCTGCATCATTTTAGAAATGTTATACATACGCCGGCCAATCATATGACAATGTCATGACCCTGCTCGGCCTGCGTTTTAGAACCAGTTGAAAGGTGGAAAGCGGTTCCATTGTAACTGCATGGCTCCCAAAAACTGAAATGGAAAGGTGACCACACAGGGATGAGTCAGGCTGTTTTGGGGTATGGAAAAATAAACGCAAAAAACACTCCAAACTGTAGTTAACAAACTCTATGACTTTATGCAAGCTCTGCTCTGACCACAACCCTATCGAAAATAATAATTTCTAATTCCTCGGCACATCTGGCAATGCCACGACAATATTCCGCAGCCAATTGTTGCAGATTTTTCTTTACTTCTACTGTCTCACATTTTCGATCTACCATGAGTGATTTTTCTCAACCTTGTCCATCTTAAAATTATGAGTGTTTTTTTGTTTTTGACTACTTAACATCAGAGTGAATAGCTTTTGTCCAGAGCGCACATGATGAGAACAGTTTGAATGGAGTCATGAGTTTGGACTCTGGAATAAATTATTTTGATTATAATTGATCTCAAAGGGATATGTCAGAAGCTAACCATCTCAAAAGTTGACGAGCATCACGGGATGAATTGTGTCAAACTTTAATGTACCTTGAAAGACTATTTCTTTTCGCATCTTTCTTGTCTGCTCACCTAGGCACTATGAAGCACTCCTCCCTCCAGGGAGAGGAAAAGCCCACTTCCGGGGCTGTAACCCTTCAAAGGGGATCTAACTTCAATACAATGCCAGCCAGTATGGCCAAGGTCCATCTCCAGAACATGGCAGACTATACCAGCCACACACTGACTCTACGCAGAGAGAAATGTACCACTAAAGGAATCAGCACTGAGTTGCCAGGTGCCAAATCCATTTACATATGTGACAGTGAGCTCTTTAAGCAGCTAGATGGTGACCTTCCACAAAGGAATGGCGAAGGAAGCAGTTGTGAGGGCACTAGCAAAGCCCCAGGGCTAGTCCTATTACCAACCAACAACACAGCTACCCTAAGGCCAGCTAAGGGCAAAGAAGAGCATCCAACCAAGTACAACATTAGTGTTGAGCAGCTGCCTCAGACAAGGCTCATCCACCTGGCTAACCCTGTCAGTGGTGAGCCAGTGCTTGGATTCGGACTGAAGAGCTTGCCTGCTGACCAGGTCAGTGTGTCATGTTCAGAGAGAGACTCACCTGCGCACAACCTTCAAAACCTGCCAAGAGACTCTCAAGTGGACAGCAGCACCTGTAATGGAGCAGAATCTGGAAACTCTGTTATGATGACCAAGAGTGAAACTGTTTCTACGCTATCCACAAGTTCCCTGGAGGTGAGTAGACATACTTCCATAATCTTGCCCAAGCAATACACTGAAAAGACACAGCCTCAAAGTTGTAGCGTATTGTTTTGCGTATTTTTAGCCCTTTATTGGGGAAAAAATATCTCTAAATTACAGCTAATTCGAAAAAGCCAAAATAATTTTCGGATTTAGCGACATCAAAATACCCTAAAACCGTTGAAACTTATTTTGGAACCAAAATATTTCTTGACCACTGTTATCAGAGAGAATAATATGAATGAATAAAGATTCAAAACATACCAATAACGTGTAAATGCTTTTAAACCCAGGTTAAAGATATGCTTTTCTCATCTACTAGTAATCGCTTCGCGGCCGTGTGTGAAATGGTTGGGATGACAAACATCAGAACGCACAAATCTGAGACCATAGTCCTCAGTCATAAAAGAGTGGTTTGCCTTCTCCAGGTCAGGGAGGAGATCCTGCCCCAAGTGGACAAATTATCTTGAAGTATCTTGAGGTCTTGTTCATGAGTGAGGGAAGGATAGAGCCACAGGCGGACCGGTACAGCGTCGACTGTGATGCTCTCCATGGGTCTGTTGTGGAATAAAGAAGGAGGTGAGCCGAAAGGCAAATCCCTCAATTTACCAATCGATCTACATTCCTACTCTTACTTATGGCCACGAGTGGAGGGTTGTACCGAAAAAAGGAGATTCTGGATACAAGCGGCCGAAATGAGTTTCCTTTGCAGCGTGTCCTTGGAGATAGGGTGACAAGCTCAGTCATCTCGGGGGTACTCAGAGTGGAACCGCTGCTTCTCCACGTTGAGAAGCGCCAGATGAGGTGGTTTGGGCATCTGGTTAGGATGCCTCCTAGACGCCTCTTTTGTGAGGTGTTCTGGGCATGTCCCACTGGCAGAAGGCCTTGGGAACGATCCAGGACAAGCTGGAGAAACTGTGACTCCCGGTTGGCCTGGGAATGCCTTCGGATCCCCCGGGAAGAGCTGGAAAAAGTGGCTCGGGAGAGGGAAGAGTGTGTGTGTGTGTGTGTGTGTGTGTGTGTGTGTATATATATATATATATATATATATATATATATATATATATATATATATATATATATATATATTTTCCAAGATGGCGCCCGAGTAGGCAGCCTTCGGCAAGTGCTCTTCAAGAGCGTTGCTTTTTTGTTCTTTTTTGGTGTTTTTGTCTTTTGTTTTGTCACACGTTGATTATTGTTTCATCGTGTGGACCTGATAAGGACTGTTTTCAGCGTTTTTTGGCCACGACATTCATCAAAGGAAAAGTATCTGTGCTTGGTGGTTGCGCCTTCTCAGCAGCACGCCTGTACCAGCACAGATTTTGATTGGGAGGAATGTCGGCGCCATTGACTGTCGGTGCTGGACAGACCTGGGGCGCTTGTGTTTTTTGCGCCTGTAATGGGCAGCATTTTTCACAACCCCGTTTTGTTCAGTGGATATGTCGGCGCTGTTGAACAGTCGGCGTTGGTGCGGCTGGATGGATGGCTGCTGAAGTTGAGGATGAGGAGAGAGGTGCGTTGGCGCAGAGCGCCGATGCATATTTGGAACCGAGAGTCGCCGCTTGGAATTGAAATGGATTTCCATGGGACAGGAATCCAATCTCTTTTTTCGTCAATGGATGCTACAGCTTCTTGTTGACTTTGAAACTTAGCTTGTAGCCGACGTGTGCACATTTTGAGCATGACGTCTCTGATCCACTGGTTAAAGGACACTTTGATTCTCTCATCTTTCATCTCAAACTGCTTCAAACAACAAAGCGTGTGACGGAAAAGTGGTTAGGACTGCACGACTGTCCGTGTTTTATGTTATGTGTTGTGTTTATTATTTTACTTTATGTTAACTGTTTTGTTAAGCGCTTTGTTACAGCTGCCGCTGTTGTGAAAGCGCTATATAAATCAGCATGTATTGTATTGTATTGTGTGTGTAGTCATACCTCAGTTTTTGACCAAAATCCGTTCCAGAAGGCAGTTCGAAAACCGATTTGTTCGAAAACCGTAACCACGCTCTTTTTAAAAAAAAAATCTTTATTGAACACGTCTGTTCACAATGGAACGCTACACGAGGGCGAGAGGAGTCAAGTGGCTCATTCAAGTGCGCTCAGTTTAGTTGAGAACCAATTTTCGGTCGTAACCCAAGGCATAAACAACTCAAAATTTTTGGTCGAAAACTGATTTGGTTGGGAACAGAGATGTTCGGAAACCGAGGTTTGACTGTGTATATATACTGTATATATATATATATATACAGTATATATACACACGCACACACACGCACACACACACACACACTGTATATTTATAAAAATGATTTTAACATTGAATTGTTTGTTAAATCTGAATGACATTAAAAAAAACTGACTTTATGAATACAGTGTCAAGCACCAGTCTGTTCCCAGTTAACTTGAAACCTAGTAGAATAACACTTCAAACAGCCATATTTATTGATAACATATTTATAAATAAAATTGACTCTAAAATGGAACGTGATCTTATTATTATCAACATAAGTGACCATCTCCCTGTCTTTGCATTTTTTTCCATAATGATTTTGATTAAAAAAACAAAACAAACAAAGTTAACAACTCAAATATCAGAAATAAGACAAAGAACACAATGTTCCTTTGCTGCTTTTAAGTTAGACCTAGAAAATCCAAACTGGTCTGAGGTTTATTCAAACGAAGACCCAAATATTGCGTATGATGCAGTTCAGTCCACTATAATCTCTTTATATGCGAAACATTTTCCATTAACTAAAGTCACCAGGTAGTATAAAGTCTTAAGTAAGACGTGGTATAGAGAATGCATGTAAAAAGAAAAACATTTAATGTAAAACATTTATAAAATTGAGAACTAAAGGCGCTGAAAGAAAGTATAAGACCTATAAAATAAATTTGTAAATATTATAAGAATAAGTAAGAGAGATCGTTATCATGCATTATTAGAGCAGAACAAAAGCAACACCCAAGAATGGAAAATACTAAATCATGTAATCAAAAAAAGCTCTAAAAAAGTAGACAATCCAGAATAATTTATAAAAGACACAAATACTGTTGTTGATAAAACTGCAGAAATAGCGTATTTTCTCAATATCGGTTGTAACCTTGCAAAAGAAATTCCTGAGCCAATAAACACGTTTGAAATGGATCAATATCGACAAAATAACTCCTCCACCATGTTCCTGTCAAAATGTTTAAAAAAAAAGAAAAGTCCATGGATTGTTTTAACATTAATATGACATTCGTCAAAATATTATAGAACATGTTGTGCAACCTTTCAAATACATATGGAACTTGCCATTCAATGCTGGTGTCTTTCCAACAAAAATGCATATTATGCATGCATATTATGTAATATATATATATTTTTCTTCTTTACCCCCCTCACACCCCCAATTTTGCTGCTGTAGACTGCAAATTTCCCCAATGTGGGACAAATAATGGTTATCTTATCATATCATAAGCGTACATGCATTTGTATACTTGTGTAGGCCTATATGTTGACTTTTTTCCTTTTCTCAGATTGAGATCAACTAAATGAATGATCTATTATTATATTAATGGCAAACAAGTTAAAATTCATAAAGTACAAGGGGTAGGACTAGATTGATGTTTTACTTTTTCCTACTTCCTTTGACCATCTAATTTGTGCTGAATGATGACTTTTTTTCTTTTTAAATTTTTTTTAACTTCCCTTGACTCCCTGCCAAATTTCTGTTATATGTTTGTATGTTCAATAAACAAACAAACAAAAACAAGTGACAACACAAGATGCTGGCAGTGTGTCGCCTTAATCAGATCAAACTGGAACATTTCCGTCCATTTAAGTATAGCCTCTGTTCATGGGAATATTATAACCATGAGACTTTACATTGTATTTACCAGCATTACCCAGATTTGAAGACAAATCAGTAGGATTTGTGTATTGTATATGTATCAAAGTTATTTTTGGTAGGTTACACATTCTTTTGTCTCATCACATAATATGCACTTTGATATTTTTCTTTTGTTTATCCATTCATCAGTTTGATACATTTGACGCATATTCCAGTCACCGCTTTACCGATGCCTTAAATTCAACAACAGTCATCTTATTTCATGGGTGAACGAAACTGCATCCAAAAACGTAAGCAAGGATGAACATAAGAAACCCCTTGGCGGTGAAACAGTTCGAGTTTAGTCCAGTTTATAGTGCTGACTGCAGTCGCAAGATGTGGCAGCGGAGTGAGCAGCACACAGTGGCCCCAACATCTGTCTGCTGGTGTCTTTTCACTTCAGGGCAAAACACACTTCCATAATGGCGTGTGAAGCAGCAGTTGCCAGAGCAACTGGGTAGCCTGAAGGTCAGGTTTTCCCCTCTCTATTCGGTGACAGCTGACTTAAAGGTCATTCGGTCACAATCTGTTAAATGCAAGCTTTTGCCAACGGGGCTGGAATGACCAGCGACAAACATAGTTTTCTCCCTTTGCCATCACTGTGCTCCTATGAGTCGCCAAAAATCCCTTATTGACTTTCCACCAGACTGAAATGTATTGAGGATACTCAAGCATTTGTCTTCTCAAGTGGCGCATAATATCATTACAAGTCATTAATCTGTCTGTATCATCTCCTCCCACCAGAGGCGAAAATCACGCTATGCAGAGCTTGACTTTGAGGTAATTTTAGTCTCTTTTATTCATACACAGAGCTTCGATTTGTCACTTTTGTATTATAATCTGTTGATGTTTGCAAACATTTGTTCAAAATGGCGCTGCGAGAGTGGCTGCCTTTCCAGCAGCTCCTATGTTTTGTTGTTCTACTTCTTCCTTTCATAACTTTGCTGCTGTGAATTGGGAATTTCTCCATTGCGAGACTAATAAAGGTTTTCTTATCTTATCTTATTCACTGTTAGGTATGAAACGTAATTAGAGAGATTAGAGATGACTAAGAAGAGGGCGAAGTGGAATTGATGGGCGTCTATGCTATTTCCCTTGTGCGTAATGTACAATCTTCTTGTGTAGAAGATAATGCACACCCGGAAACGCCACCAGGACATGTTTCAGGACCTGAACAGGAAGATTCACAGTGCAGACATGGATGTAGAGTCTTCACCTGTTGATGCCAAAGCTACTAAAAGATGGAGCGTGTCCTCTGCCGGCAGCGACAAGACCAACATAAGTGTAAAGAGTTTGACTTTATTCTGTTCTACACCCCACCCCTCTAACGATGTTCTCCTTTCACCTAATACAAGCGAAAATCTGAAACGTGGGTGGAGTTTTCTCTTGAAGTCAGATTCAGTGAGTTTTCACGTCAACTCAATCGATGCTGTTGAGGAGCTTTACAGGCCCACACGAAGCTGTGACCGCAAACTGGCTTATTGTGCTGTTGTCCCATCTTTCATTTTTTTCTGGTTCACCCCCCCCCCCCTTCTTGCAAGTGTTTATCATTGTCATTTTAACTTATTTGTTCCCATGCTGTAAGAAAACATTGACTGCATGTTGATTATAATTATGTGTGTTATTATCCCTGGTGTGGGGAGATCAAGTTTCCTTTCATGCGAGTAGAAATGATTGGAATTGCAACCTTGTTTTGATAAGTAATCTGTCATCTTCATTTCACTTTAGAATTTCATTATCAAGGGTAAACAACACCAGTTCTATGTGTAAGGAATTATGGACAGATTGGTAAATAAGTGCAAGGAGGCAAGGGGTGTCACCCATTAAAATTTGTACAGTGACCATTTAATAGTAATAATCAATATTAATATTATTATTACATAAGCTAGTGAAAAGTTCCGAGGGAACCTTCATCCGGTCCTTTTTGTCTTTAATGTCCACTAATAGTAATTACCAGAAGACTGTATATCGTCTGTTGAACTATTTAATGCAGGGGTCCCCAACATGGTGCCCACGGTCGCCAGGTAGCCCACCAAGGACCACATCAGTAGTCCACGGGGCTGTTCGAAAAATAGGTCAGGACATTATGATTTTCTGGAAATGTTATCCAAGTGATCAATTGAAAATGTGAACAATCGAAGAGATTTATTGAAATGTGTAGCATATTGCTATTTATCTGTTTCCTAATTATTGTGAGAAATAATGAACACGATCAGTGTCTTGGCATAAAATAATGTCATAATTTGGGCTGTTACTGTCCCACGGATTATTCATTCGATTACTTGGTTGGTTAATCGCCCTGCCTCTTATTTCAAGGCAAAAAATTTTGGTCAATCAATGGCATGGGGTCTGCCAAGTCCATGTGACTCCACGGTCTTAACTGGTTTCAACTAGAAATGTGTGCAAGGGTATAAATAGATAGGAAGATGCGCAGAGACTGGAGAAAAGGTCACCGCAACATCACATCCTAGCTCCAGTCACCTATCTACTACTGTGCCAAAGATGCCTAATCTAACACGAGATAAAACAGCTGCCAAGCTCGAACTGCCCTATTTGTGTAGACTGATGAACCCTGCCCAGATCTCAGATGACACGTCTTTTATGACCCTGAAAATAGTCGTATTGTTTAATAGGAGGTCATTCCAAAGGGAGGGGCTGGCAATGGAAAAATCTCGAACCCAGGGGTCCCTAACCACCGGTCCCCAGATCGGGACCGGATTGCGACCCATTTGGTACCAGGCAGCACAGAGACAGACCACGATCTTTTTGTTTTGTTTTGTTTTTGTTTTTGCTGGGCAACAGTCCTACACACCATCCCCATCCAATACCACCCAGCCCTTACCTTCCAAATGGCAATGTAAATAGGGCTGGGTGATTATAAGATTATGATTCGTGATATTACGTGACCAGTGGCCAGCTGTGAGCATATTTACGCCATTACGGCCAATTATGCCAGAAATATGTGCAAATTTAGCGGATCGAACATCCCATTCCAACATTGGTTAACAAGTTGAAGTAAAAAGAATCTGCCAATAAATAAAAGAAGAAGCAGTACACAGAAAGTAATAGTAACAAATTAATGACACGTACGGGTACATCTAAACGTGCAGCTGATGAGTGGCCATGACTTCCGAAAATGAAACTGCTTTGACAAGAGCAGTTCCTCCCCTGGTGGTATCTCCAGAGCGACGGGGTGGAGGACACTGTTGTGCGTGGGATGTTGTCAAAAACAAGACAATACAAGAAACCTGTTGAAGTATTTGAACAAGTAGCACCCAAGTGACCAAGTGGAAAGCATGAAAATGCGAGTTTGCACAGCCTGACCACGTAAACATGAGCAGTTTAGTCACTCATAACTTGCCGGCAACTACCAGATGAAAGCAGGAATCAATTGTGTCATCTTTTGATTCATCGTGTTTGCAAGTAGCAATGATGCCAACACGATCTATAGGATCATAACTTAAAAATTATAATGTTTACATTTAAAACACATTCATTATTCCTGATTGGTCCATTTTTAATTAGTTTACTGTGTTATTTTATGTGTTCTACATTTGCTGTACTGTTAAAAGGAATGAAAAACGTGTTTAAATATTTAATTACTCTATAATTATGTTTGTTGTCAGTACCATTGCTTTAAAATTGAAATGCGATTGGGGCAGGGGGAAAATGGTTGCCAGTCCACGAACAGCTTGTACTCAACCCACCTGATCCGTAGCACAAAAAATGTTGGGGACCACTGCTCTCACCCCTCTGAACCTCCACTTAGTCCGACAGTACCTGGTACTCAGGATATAACATGCAGTTCCCAAATGATCTTATTTATTAAGACGAAAAACACCAAACATATCTGACCCTATGTAAGTAAATGGCTGTGACCCTCTTGGCAGCAATAACTAAATCAAGCAATTCAATCTTTCTCGTCACACTGGAGGAAATTTGTCCCAATCTTCTTGCAAAATTGTTTTAGCTCAATCATAACTCAGCATAAACTGTTCCCCTCTGGTCATACCACAGCCTTTCTCTACATTTAAGTCTAGACTTCAACTTGGCCACTCCAAAACCTTAATTTTGTTTATTTAGCCAGTCAGAGGCGGACTTGCTAGTATGTTTCAGCTAGTTGTGATCCTGCATCCCTGAGCACTTGACCTTGAGGGCACGAACTGATGGCTGATCTATCACCTCCAGGATTTTTTTGCGAGACAATAGAATTCATTATTCCCTTCATCATAGCAAGTCGTCCGTGTGCTGAAAGAGCAAATTAGCACTCTGCCACCACCGTTTCATTGTCTAAGATGTTCTTTTTATCAAATATAGTGTTATTTCACGCCAACTGTAATGGTGAGACAAGCTATTTTCTTTTCTTATTCTTTTTTTTTTTTTTTTTTACTTGGAACACTGCTACGGATGCCATTTTTGCCCACTTTCTTTCTTTTGGTTGAGTCATGATGACTGACCTTAACTGAGGCCAGTGAGGCCTGCAGTTCTCTGGATTCTTTTGTGACCTGCTGGATGAGTCATTGTTGCACCTTTGGAGTCATTTAAGTCGATTATTCCCGGGAAGGTTCACCGCTGTTCTGAGTGTGGTTTGCTAGAATCCCCAAAGCCTTTGGAAAGGGCTTTGAAATCTTTTCCAGACTGACTGGCTCGAGATCACTCACTTCGGCCTACGTGTTGCCACTCTAATTGAACTGTGGTTAAATATAGTTAACTTGTGATTGAATGGCAGTGGGGATTTAGGTGAGGAAGACATGAGAGAAAAGGTGGGTGGATGTTCATAGGAAAGAAGTTGGTGATTTGCTGAGGTTATTGGTTATTGGTTGCTTTGAATGTGAGGAGCAGGATTTCATCCATAATGCGGTGAGTAATTTGCAAATGAGTTGCTGTAAAAACAGGTGTGACCGGTGTGAGGAGACTTGAGAGTGTGCAATCTGAGTTTTGGAACAACTGCATTTGTTCTGCTAGATTCAATGGGTAAATCAGTGAGAAGCGAGTGACAGTAATCAAGAGTGCATGTGACTAATGTATGGTAATATTGTTTAGTGAGAGTGTTGGGTTCTTAGATATTTTTTTTTAACTTTGAAGCTAAAAACTATAAAAGTTCAATTAAAAGCAGCTCCATTAAGATATCATTGGTTTCAATTTGTTGCGTTGGGGTTTACGATCTCAAATATCAAAAACCTCAATCCAAGGTAAGTGGGAAAACATGTTTTGAATCTGGATTTAAAAGCATTTACACTCTGGGCTGACTTCACTGCTATTGGCAGCGTCCATCTGCATGCAGCATACCAACTAAATGCAGCTTCGCCATGTTTACTTTAAAATCCGGGCTCCATGAATTTTTCCAACACTGCAGATCTCAGAGCCCTACTGGGTTTACATCCAATGAGCATGAATTTGACGTATACACGAGCCAAACAATTCAATTATTTATAGACAAGTAGCAGAATTTTCAAATCTATTCTACAGCTCCTTGTGAGCCAGTGTAAAGCCTTTAGAACTGAAGTGATATGATATGATCTCTTTGCTCTGGTCAGAACCCAAGCTAAAGCGTTTTGAATGAGCTGCAGCTCATTCAATAAGCTTTTCAATGCAATAATCAATTATACTGGAGATAAAAGCATGCATATGTTTCTCCTGGTCTGCTTGAGCCTCCAACAATTCAGTGTGGATCTGTTTTTAATCTGGTGAAAAACTGTTTTGGTGATTGATTTTCTATGATTGCTGAAAGTCAGGCCCGAGTTTATTTGAACCTCAAGATCTTGGACTCCGTCTTTGATTTGTAATGACAGTGACTCCAGGTGTTTTCTAACAGACATCCTCCTCTCTTATTTGCCGAAAACAATTACCCCTGTTTTGTTTTGGTTTAGCTGAAGCCAATTTTGTTTGATCCAGTTGTTTATTTGCGCTAGACAGTGACACGGCACATTAATTGAACTGCTGTCATTTGGGGACACAATGATGAATATAGCTGTGATTTGCATAGCAATGTTAGCCAACATTGGCTTTCTGACATTGGCTTTCTGAAGCGTTTGACCCAAAGGTAACATGCTGTATACAAACTGAAAAAAGGGGGTCCAAGGACTGACTCTTGAGGGACCCCACATTTCATGGCCATTTGATCAGATTCAAATGGAGGATTTCCAGTATCTTGAGGTCTTGTTCATGACTGAGGAAAGAATGAAACAAGAGATCGACAGGCGGATCGGTGCAGCCTCTGCAGTGATGCGGACTTTGTGTTGGTCTGTCATGGTGAAAAAAGCATTGATCCACAAGGCGAAGCTCTCAATTTACTGGTCGATCCACATTCCTACCCTAAACTGTGGTCATGAACTTTGAGTTGTGACTGAAAGAACAAGATCCCGGATCCTTTGGATGTCCAGGCTCTCACCTTGAGATAAAGTGAGAAGTTTGGTCATCTGGGAAGAACTCAGACTCCAGCCACTGCTCCTCCGCATTGAGAGGAGCCAGATGCCCCGGCCAGGAGCAGGGCGGAGCATCTGTTTAGGATTCCCCCATGATGCCTTCCTGGTGAGGTGTTCTGGGCACGTCCCATTGGGAGTAGGCCCCGGGGAAGACCTAGGACATTTTGGAGGGAGTCTGTCCTGGGAATGCCTCGGCATCTCCCCAGAAGAGCTGGATGAAGTGGCTGGGGCGAGGGAAATCTCAACTTCTCTGCTAAAGCTGCTGCCAGTATGCCCCGACCGTGGATAAGCAGAAGTAAATGGATGGATGGATGGATGGACAAAAAAAAGAAAAGCTCCTTCACTGAATTCAAGTTAGATTACACTGACAGTCATAAAGCATGGTAGCACCAGAATATGGGGATGTTTCTCTTGCATTGGTGCCCTTGAAATGGGTGTTTTAACAAGACAACAACTGCAAACACACAACATAATGTTATTGAGTAGCCAATCCAATCTCCACACATTAGTCCAACCGAGAACTTGTGAGTTGATGTAAAAAATGCTGAGGAATTGTGGAATGTTGTTCAATCTTCCTCGGCTGGAATACCAGAATTTGGTCGACTCCATGTAACACAGATTTCAAGCAGCTCTCAGGAACTGTTGTATACTGTACAATTAAATATCACTTCAGTAGTTTGGCAGGAAAATTTTATTAAATTCTATTTTTTATTAGATACCTCAATTGTTTAGGGTAAAAAAACAGCTCTGCAGCTCTTTTCCACCTCTTCGCGGAAATGTTACCATTTTTTTCCCTCTTTATATTTTGAAATTAAAACATTTCCATGTATGGAAATAAAACCTACTATGGAATTGGGGAAATGTTGGGGAATTTGTGCTCTGTTGATCACATGCCACACAATTGTATATCTCAAGAAAATACTATATAATAATAAAAATAATAATTAGCAAATGTGTTCTCTTTCTGTTATTAGGATAAGCAGCAGACTCCAAGTAAGAGGGTGTGGGAGGGCATTCAAAAGACCCACTCACCTCCATCTTGGGGAAGAAAAGACCTGGCAACAGCAGTGACCTCCCCTTTGGAGATGCAGACGGTAGAGTGGGAGAAGACAAGTGCAACTATTCCTTTGGTAGGCCAGGATATCATGGACCTGCAAACGGAGGTGTGATAAATAAGCCGTATTTCCTCGCATCACCTTTCACTTCACTCTTGGACAAATAAGGAACATGTCACATGTACTGGATGAGTTCTACTGCAAATGTGAGGAAAAAGGAGAGTAAAAAAAAGACAATAAATGCAGGACATTCGCATACCAGAACTGCTGTCATGATGTCTTTGTATGTTGTTTCATTTACTGTTTTGACTGTGTTTTCATCAGACATGAACTGCCTCCCTGAATATGGACAGGAGTACCAAACTGCTTCGGGGGGAGACAGTTTGGTCGGACATTTAGTGACTCCATTGTGTATCATACACAAAGGCTATGACTTGTTGTCTAGTATGTATTTAATGGTTGTAATGTAATTAGTCATGTCTTCTTTCTATCCATTCAGTCTTACTGCGTCACTGTTGCACTCTCTTTCTCCAAATCAGCACTGCTGTTTTACATGGCTCAAACGTTTTTCCTCAACATCAGTGATAAATTGAAACATCAAGAATAGTTTGAGGACAGACTGCCGCTGCTATGCTCCTTAAGTCAATCCCTTCGCCTGCACAAATCACCCATATCCTTCTGGCTCCGACATTTTTTTTTCTCCACACTAGCACGGTTGGCACTGGTGAGACAAGTTGAAGGGGAATGTGGATGAAAACAAAATTAAGCGTCCAAAAGAAGAATTGCCTTCTCCTCGAATGACTCCTCTCAAATTCTTGCAGGCTTTGACATCTAATTGGGCTTCGACCACAATCGACCACCCCTAAGGATCGGGGATAGCTCACATCTACTCGGTCAGTACATCCAACTGTGTGGCATTTGTTGACAACGACAAGCAGGCAGGCTTTGTGTTGCTAAAATTCCATTTTTAAAATTGGTCTGAAAAAGGAATATCTATGTTGAATAATTAAAGATACGTATGTGGCTCAAGATATGAATATACAGTATACCGTATGTTGTGATACATAAAAGGAACATGAAAGCACAAGGCTCATTTGGAGTCATGATGTACAGCATTGTAATTATATGACAGAGTTCTACAGAGTGGTTTAAATATATTTCATACTCTGCTTTTGAAGAGTCATTATTAAATATCAAAATAAGTATTATGATATCCTTCTTTTCCCTTTCCTGTCTTTTCAGGATACTGGACTATATGCGTGTTCTGTATCACAATGTAACCTGCGTGTTTTTATACCACAACCATTTACTCTTGGATCTCCTCACTGTTGTCCCCTGTTCTCTAATCTGCTCGATCGCCAGCCTTTCTCACAGAGCCCTCGCACCTCTCCTAACTAGCCTTTTTATTTTATCTGGGGTCATCTGTTTGTTAATGTACAGTTTTCAGAGCACAAAGTGAATGTGTCTTATTTCTAATTAAAAATATATATATATGTACTTTAACCAAAGCAGGTATTGTGAATTTAGTTCTGTGTTGTTAGAGAAATACTGTTTTTTTGTTTCGAGTGTGACAATAGAAATGCATTGATGTACTGTGCATGTATTTAGTACATATTCAGTACAGGATGTATATTTAAATCAAAAAGCCAGCTAGCTATACCTTTTTGTAATAGCTGTATAAAAGCAAACATAAGAAGCGGTTTGCAAAAATGTTAAAGACTAGAACAACATAATTCCCTCTAAAGTAATTGCCACACACGGGTGTGGTTACTACGCTCAGTGCAACATTTCAAAAGAAAAAAAATGCACAGAAGAAGAACAAAAGAAATGGTCTGATAAAAACTAAATTTAGCAGAATTTCAAAGTGTAAGGGACACCCTTCTGTCATCAGCTACTTCTATCGCCTCTCGTTTACCATTTCACAGGTTCTCCTCAACTCACTTAGAATCTGTCGTGCACATGTGAAAAGCTCTGTAAAGTGCCATTGCCGTTTTTATGACATTTCAACAGTTTAAATTGGAAATCAAGTAAAAAAATGTGGGGTTTTTTTGTTTTTTTTTTACGATTATGTGTTCCATGCACCCCCATTAATTGAAACACAGTATTTTGATTATCATTGGATTTGTGAATTATGAATCAAGCAGCAAAATCCACCCGTTTTTTGTTGTTGTGTTTTTTAAATCTATTTCAGGGGGCGGCCATTTTGCCACTTGCTGTCAACTGAAAATGACATCAAAGTGCCTGAGGGCACATCACATGACCAAACCCCAAAAAACAGGTGAGCCCTTCGGCCACAGACTTATGTATGATGAATTAACCCCTCATGGCTGGCGCCAGAGGGCAGGCATCTTACATTGCCACTTTTGTTCATTTTTCATTGAAAACAATGTTATCTATTTGGACAAATTTTTTCCTGATGGCCTTTATTTCATATCATTGTTCTGAAAACAATGTAGGCGAATCTATGAGTTACAATCAGTGATATCCCCTATTAGAGAACATTTATTATCAAAATTTTAACAATGAAATGTGCATGTAGCACTTCTCCCAGACTTAAATGAAATGCATTATTATTATTATTGTTATTATTATTGGTCCAACTGTTTGCCACTGTGGCATTTTCACTGTTAAAACAGAAAATGACATGAAAACGCCACGAGAAATCAATATATTCCAGTTTGCCGCACTTAGTGAGTGGCAACATAAGATGACTGCCAGTGGCTTCACATCTTGCTTAATGTTAGTCTATCATAATAGAAGTCTATGCCTTCGGCACTGTGATGTTATTTTCAGTCGACAGCAAGTAGCAAAGTGGCTGCCCTCTGCGATGGATAACAATGGTGGAATTTATTGCTCAATTCATATTCCAAGAACGGAATATTAACCAGAATGCCGTGTTGGCGCATAAAACATATTGTAAACAAAATGTTTGACTTGGCTTCAACAGGACAATGGTGTCAAGCTGATGATCAATTAAGCGTAGAATGCATAGAATTACTTAAGATAGAGCCATTTTAAGTATCATGGTGGCTACCCTGAGTGAAAGACTGGCCATCCATTGGCCAGTATTTGTAAAAAAAATATTGTTTTAAGATTCACTGTGGCACATAAGTCAAGTATATTTGTGTGGCTCTTTATTACAAAACAGTCAACAGGCTTCAGAAGTCCATAGTTCAAAAGATTGGCAAAATCCTAGTTAAAAGTGCGTTTGATGGCTTGGACCAGCGGCTGTTGTGATGGATACCGGACATGCGATTATGCAGTGGAAACACATCGTAGACAAACTTTACTGCCCTATTCTGGACACAGGTGAGTAGTGCCAGTCTGTAATTGTGGGGATTTTGAATGACATGCGGTACTGTAGAGTAATATAAAAATATTGAAGTGAGTCAATTTTTGTGAAAACTGAGCTTTTGTATTTCATGATGGTTTGCTGTTCAGAAGTTTTGTGCCATCTCTGAATGGAAGACCTTTGCACAAGAAAAAAAAATCAGGAGGTATGGTAAAAAAAATTTCGAATTTGCTGTCCCCCCCACTAGCGGTGATGAATAGGTTCGGCACAATCCATCGTTGTCATTGCCCATCCCTTTTATACATTTTCAGATGAGCTGAAGGACCTTCGAATCAAACCACAAGATTGATCGTCACCATCAGCAGATTTTAAGGAGTCATTTCACCTTTTTTTATGTCAATGGAGCAACTGACAGGCCAAAGCAACGGTATTTTTTGTAGTTATGATAGTGGAATGTCCGAACAGGCTGCTATGTTGCTTCTTGTACAATACTTTACACATACGAGTTAATACACACATCCAGTATAAAAGTGACTACAGTATGTCTACTTGGCAAACCTCATAGATCAGAGGTCGCCGACATTTTGAACCTGAGAATCGAACTCTTGGCTACTGCTCAATGATTTTCATTTATTGCACAATAGTTAGGAAAGAGATAAATATCAAGATTCAACGATTTCTGTAAATTCAATGGCAGTTGTCGGATAGCTGGTGTCCACTGGTGACCCCTGTCAAAGACACTTGCCACAAAGCCAATGTGCCCAAGAACCGAAACCTGTGATGTGCCAAAAAAATGCACACACATGCAAATGCACAGCTTGAATCCAAAATAACATGCATTCATTTCATGCTGACTGAGTTTTTATTTGATCAATCTTTTGAAATGTTTTATAATTGAATACTCCACACTGTCTTTTTATGCCAGATCATTATGGCAGTGCTTCCTTTCATACTTCACTGAACAATTACTGTTTGTTCCTCCGTCAAGTTTACATGCGAGTCAACTAAATAAATAAAAAAATAAACCCAAGTGCTTAAAATGATAAAGTTAAGTAACGCTACATAAAATAAGGTTCATTTGTTTCAGTAATTACTTAAGCAGTGAGTGGGCTGTAAAATTTGTGAGCAGTAAGGTGGGTAATGGTTAACAAATCTACCTTTCAGTTTTGCGTATGAATTATTTGTGTGGAGTTTGAACGTTCTCTACGTCATAGCGTAAGCTTTTCTCCAGGTACTTTGGCTTCACATTCCAAACCCATAAATTCACTGAAGACTCACATAGATGTGAATGGCCGCTTGTCTGTTAGTGCCCTTGTGATTGGCTGGTGGCCACTGCAGTGTGCATTACCTAAAGTCAACTGGGATTGGCGTTTACACTGTAAGAAATGATGATGAATGATCAGATTTTTATTTGTCATTTAGTAAGACATTGCTATAACCCTGACAGCAGACGGCGCAGAGATCTAAATCAAGTGTAACAACTGCAAACTGGTTAAATATGACCAAACAAAATCAAATACATCTGAACATTTCACGAGAGCTCAAATTGTTATATCAGTTTTTACAAGACTCGCAAATCTAATCTTTGCACCAACTCACTTTTAAACTCACTTCCTCATCGCAGTGACATGTAAACAGTCATGAGATTCTTTGAAATGTTCCTTTTTATTTTTGAGGGACACAGTGCTGGAAAAAAACGAAGGCCAGTTTGATGTGATTTCCCATTCTGATTGGTGGTTGTGAGATTTTGGCCAGTGGACACGGCCCGAGAAGTGCATGTGTTATAAGATGAGCATAAAAGCTAATAGCTGATAGAATATGTAGAATTAAATAGGAATGCAATAAAATGGGTGAGAGGACAAGCAGGGAAGACATTTTATAAAAAGGCAAATGCTTGATTTTCAATGAGTCAACATCTCTGTTTTGCTCCAGATTGTGTTGGCCAGGAGATTTATGAGATGGCATTGAGACAGGAAATTATATACGTGATGCCACAGTGAAAACAGCGAGATGAAAAAATGAGACCTTAGACATTTTTAAATTAAAGCAGAATGTATTTTGTATGAACTGATATGGATCCACACCGGTGTTCTCGTTAGATCACCATAATAAGCACTGAGTGGGGAAAGAGCTCCCACTGCAAATTGCTGGACTGGTCATAGACGGTTTTATGTTATGGAAGGTGTATTTTGCACAAGCCAAACCACTGATGGTTGAAAATGGGTGTCAACTAAACAGCTAGTGAGATTTCGGTTTTCTTATATATTCTCTCTCTTTTCCTCTCCTGTTCTCATATATCTTGAGTCTCATAATTTCATTTCACAGTACCTGTATGTGTTTTTGCAAGCTTGATAAATCATTGATATACTGAAGTGCAAGGCCTTGTACCATAATGGGTGGACAATTAGGTGCAGCCTCTTTATAATTAATGCTGGAAATGTATTTTCAGTGAGGTCTGACTTGATTTGGTGTGATTTTTCCCGCTCATGGCAGCCTTTTCTGTGGTAATTCAATTTATAATACCTCAATGTAATTTTTAAAATCATAAATCACTTAATTGTTAAAGGGTATATAAGTGAAGTAAGACAAGAGGGATAGTATTCTGAGCAGTTGCAGGCTGATGCCGTGCTGATGGCTTGAACCTCCCCAGTCGAATGGGCACTCTTCTCCTTTGACATCATAAAGATGACATAGTGTGGGTCCTCTATCAAGAATCCTACTTTGCATGTTCTCAAAATGTTTTAGTTTGAGATGCAAATAAAAGTTTTTGGGGTTTTTTTTTTCCAGGAATTGGGAATTTCTTGTCTGGACTGATTTGACAAGAACAGGCCCTGTGGAGATTTAAATATCCCAGGTGACATGCGAATGTGTCCACGCTCGGCTATTTCATACCAAAGTCACAGAGAAACGGTTCAATCTAATTTCATTGGGTTCTATTCAGCTCTAGTAGAGAATAGTATCTCCATCCAGTACGTGCTGCAGTTGTTTTGTTGTTTTTGGTTTTTATTGAAAAAGGCTCATAGTCAGGCATTACACGGACCAAGATTACTGGAAAAAAAAAAGCTGAAGTCTTTCTCTGTAGAATCTTTTCTACGTCCAGTGAGCACATCTCTGGATGTGATATTATCATAAATAATGTCTACATATATTTTATCATGTCCAATAAAATGCTTCAGGGGCTAAACTGGGCTTACACCGATTTCTGACGGGGCTATAATACCCTCTGGTCCTTGTTTAGCACCTCCCCTGCCTCTAATGCTGATTTAAGAAACTTATAGCACATCTCCAGTGTGCTCGGCAAGTATTGAGAGACACTTTGGATGATGGCCGCAAAGCTTTTGCTGTAAAGGCTCTCAAAGCCTGGGTTGTTTAATTCACTTGGTCTGTGTCGTAGGCAGCATTGACTCATATCAGTTTTGTAGTGTAGTTGTTGCTGGTGTAGTTAGCAACTTAAAGTTTAAATAGCTAACATGGTTCCATAAGTTGCTGGTGTTTCAGTGTTTGCCCCATATTTTGTGTTAATTTAAATGCAAAAAATAAAAAAATTATGGCATGTCCTTATGTTTCAGCTGTTAGAGTCAGATGCAACATGATGACAGTCAGTCAGGTTTAGGTCAAGGTCAAGGCCATCTTTATTGTCAAATATGCTTTATGTATGACATGCAGCATCGATGAAATTTCTTCCTCTCCATCCTCAGTGCAAACATGGTAAAAAAGTTTAAAGAAAAGAAAATAAAAACATTCTCAAGTGAAGATTTATGTGTCTCGTGTTGTTTTGTATTACTTTGTCTTTTTTTTTGTTAACTTTTCTTTTGATGGCGGCGCGGACACCCGCAGCGGCTCCTCTTGTTTTGTGTTGAGAGGGAAGAAATTTCATCTGTGCTGTGTGTTTCACATACAGTACATTTGACAATAAAGTTGAATCCAATCTAATCCAATGTGTCCGAGCAAGTGGAATCTCATGCCACTTCGAAAACGAGTGAGCGTTTGTGCTCCAGCGCTACGTTTAAGAAGGAACTTTTCAAGTACACGAAGAGTCGTAAGGAACTGTAATTCAACATATTTGTGTTCTCAAATCAAACAGGGCTGGCGAATGCCCTTTGAAGTCAAATTGTCAGAAGGATAGCCCACCTTCTCCTTCATTTTGGAGACCTTTTGTCTGAAGGCAGCTCTTCTCTCATTACCGCAGCCCTGGGTTCATAAACTCTATTTTAGATTCAATTAGCTTTGATGCACTGCAAAATATCGAGAGGTGTTTTGCTCGGGCAAAGCCTCAAAGGAAACTACAAAAGGTCATTCTGTTCACTTTCTCTTTGAGAGGTACAGGGAGGTAAATGGAAGAAGAAATGTCACGTTCAATCGGCCAAAATGGCATTTCATTTCTTGCACTACATCACGCTGACCAGACCTATTTTCCCTTTTGTGAAAATCTGATGCCTGGAGCAATCGCTTCTTTGAATTTAACACTTCAAAGTGTAATTTCATGAAGTGTGTTACTATTATTGGATCATTATCGCATTTCTGTTTGCTCGGTGGGAAGAAAGTTTGTAACACCGGGGGCGCGCACGCACACACACACACACACACACACAACACACGCACACAAAACACCTGGCATAATCCTGGACTGTAGGGAACATAGTTGTCCCACAAAAAGTAAAGCCATTCCTTTGCCTGATGAATCTCTACCCTTTCGACAAGGCATTTAGCATATAAATATTGCATTATGCATGCAAATCAGGCAGCCCTCAAGTTCCCTGGGTAGGACTTTATTGACGATGACCTTGGTGGACGACAGGTGTTGGAGGGGGAATAATAGGTCTCCTGTCACCCACAGGTGACATAAAACTCCAAATTAAACGTTAGGACGCCTGGATTCATGTGAACTAAACAAAACGTGAATCACATCGGCAATAAGGTTGACTTTAATTATTAATGTGAATCAAGAGAATGTCATAAAATTTACTGTCGTAGTAAACCAAAAATACTGCGTGGAATACCGAATGAAGGGATATTCAAAGGGCACTACAGTGGAGTGGTGAGCACTTTACTAACCACAATGAGACAGTTCACGAACTTAATTGTGTGTTGGAGAAGGGTGGCATTTGGGTGGATTCTCAACTGAGATTTGTCCCACAGTGTCCAAATTGTTGGGGAGTGTGAGCGTGACTGGTCAGCTGCATTTGGATTTACTTAATTTGGACATGTACATCGGTTGTGCATGATTAAAATGGATTCAACTAATACATCATTTGAATATTCATGAGGGAAAGAGTTGAAAATTACACCAGATGACCACGTTTTAATCATGTGCAAAGTCGTGTATTTTTTTTTCCCATGTGTGTCTTCCTGCGCCAACCATGTGATTGACTGGTGATCTGTCCAGTGTAGTCACACATCTCCCACAAGCCAGCTGAGACTGGCTCCAGCTTGCCTGTAATCCTGACCAAAATGTGAACATTAATAGATGAATGGAGACTTGACTTGACTAGACTAGACGTACACCTGTACAAAAATGAGCAATGCAGGATTATTTAATGCCCTAAGGTCACAGTACGCCAAAGATGTATGAAAGCAATGATTGTCAACACTGTCGTATAGGATGACCAGGTGTCCCCTTTTCAATGGATTTATCTTCTTTCTTGACCAGACTGGGTTTTGAGGAGGACCCAGGTCTCCAAAGGTGTCTTCCTGCAGCATTTCATCTCACTAAATGGACGCTTACATTATTCCAACTAACGTTGTAAGCACCATATTGTGGGAAATGTTACCCACTCAGCATCCATTGCAGTCTCTTCATCCGGGAAGTGAGATTCTCCTTCTCAAGGCTTTAATTTTTTTCCTCAGATGGGCTTTTACAAATTTTTGCTTGCCCTCCTGGTAGTTAATATCAGAAGATGTAAGTAATATTTGTCACCCGTGGGCTTGTGAAGCCCATTGTGTCATGGTTCTATTTTGTTTTTGTTTTCAGTTCCAGCTGGAGTGGAGGGCGTTCCCTCAAGCGGCACACCTGTCTCGTCTCATAATCATCAGACTATTTAAGGATCGTCGGATTATTCGCCTTGCTCATGACTTCAGTTACAAGTGCAATTTTCCAGACGCTCCATGATTATAAGCTGTAGTTTTCTCGTCAGGTGAGATGTGCTGAGTAAGTGTAGGCATACTTATTATCTCCCAGTAGTGGCTACCTTCTCATCCCCCAATAGTATTTTGTTTTTTTTAGTTTTTGTTAGTCTCAGTTTGTCCAATACACATTTTGGATTTTCTTGTCCTTTTTTGAAATAAGCTGTTTTTGTTTATATTCACTCTTGCCTTTTGCAAGTGTTTTTGTTTTTTCTTGTTCTATACTGGTTTATTGTGACTAGTGTAATTTGTTGTACTTTGACAGTCCTGCATATTTCTTGTGAAAATAAATCTTATTGTCAAATTCTCATCAGAGTCTACGCTTGTAGAGTCCAACATTGTCCGAAGATATCCGAACATTCCTGACACATTGAGACATCAGCATGGTGATCAGCAGGCTGATGTGTCACTCAGGCAGTCTTCGCACCATTTGTAAGGTATGCTGAACTGTTCCCCACCCCAACCACCCATCCCTCGCAAAAAAATATTTTTTGGAGGCAGGGGGTCAATTTTTGTGCCGGCATAAGTTTTTTCTCTTACACACTGCTGATTATTGTGAAGTGAGTTGAGTTTGCTGCCACCATCAAACGCTCGTATGTTGAATTTTCTGATTGCAAGTGAAAGCAAAAAACAATTGGCTGAGAACTGTTTCCATGCAATCTATGATTCATTGAGTTAAAATTGAAAAATGCCGGTTTCAGCCTTGTGAGAGGTTGTTTCTGTTAGATAAAAAGTATACTGTACTGTAAGTTTTTGTGGTGGTGGGGGGGTAGCTTTCTTTTCTCAAGTGTCACACCAGTTTTGGCTTTTTATGGTTCCCCTTTTCTGTATTGACATTTATGTTGCAGGATTTTACAAGAAATGTAACAGAGTAGCATCAATTAATCTTTCGATTCTCCCCAATAATTCTCTTCCTCCACCAACCTTTTCAGTGCTGAAATGTGCAAGCAAGTTAACTATCCATGAGCTTTTTATTACACCATATTCTCAACAAAAGGGGTTTGTTAAGGATCCCCTCAATGGTCTCACTTGCCTGATGCACCGAACACTAAAGATAAATGAAATATATTTTTTCACTCAGAGCCCGCACTTGATTTGTTTCTGTGAACTGGGTCTTCATAGCCATCTAATCAATTTATCTGGAAGACTCATTATACTTTCAATTTTGCACATCAATTATTCTATCCTCCCAGTGGCTTCTTATCACAGTTTGATTATTAATGCGTGTCACCTAAATCAAAAAATCAGAAAAGGGTATTTTCCAGGGTCACAACGAGTTTTCACTGAGCTACTCTGCAATCTTGAATGCAGCCGAACTTATTAAACTCAATCTGCTCAGGTGCAGAATCAAGTGCTTGTTGCAGTAAAGGGTGGTGCAAACAGGCCTTGTCATATTGCATAAGCAGACATTATCATGAGTACACTGGTGCAAAGATTGCACTGAGCAATGCATAAAGTAGCTTCTTAAGGCATGAAACGTTTCCCCTATTATTTGGAATAGGCACTCCAGTTTATAAGGTGTGTCTATTTTTATTGACACACGGTACATAATACTCTGCCAGGGTCCTGACTACGGGAGCCTTAAAGTTCCGGCACTCCATCAAGCAAAGCGGCTTCATAGCTTACAAAATGTTAAATCGTTTATTTGAATTGTATATGTCACCACCAGGATTGTATTTTTGCTAATATGTAGTCTTTTGTAGACAGATGTACATAATTTGGTTCGTGCTTGTCATACGGCAATTCTGATTGACATTTCTTAGACATGGTATGCAGGCAGCGGCGGATAAGTTACCACTCAGTGGGTGTGGATGGTTGTTGGTCTCTATATGTGCGCTGCGACTGACTGGCGACCAGTTCAGGGTGTAGTCTGCCCAAAGTCAACTGGGATAGGATTCAGAAACTCCCCACAACCTTTTTCAGGATAAGAGGTGTTGAAAATGGATGGATGGATGGATTTCGTAGGCACAGAATCAGGAAGTGGTTCTAGTTTTGGTCTGAGGAAACCTGTATACTCGCTCATGATTAGATGTGGATAAGAATGAGAAGACAAACATGAATGTGAAAGTAATTAGGAAGGAATGTGAATGAAAGATGACAAACTGAAAAGAATCCATGCTGTCTTCGCCCTTCACTGCAAACAAATGGATTTACTACCTATTAAAACATGTTGACTGCTTTTGAGGCGCTGTGTACCACAGGCAGAATGAATACATAAGGCACATTGGCTTTCAAAAAAAATGAAAATCTTCAAACGTGCTTTCGATGAGCATCATAATGATCGGACTTTATTTTATTTTATTTCTTTCTTTCTTTATTTATTTTGCTGGGTTCTCTCTGTTCCATCTGTCTATACCGTCTCCAACCTTGTTCTATTTGACTGTATTCCCAGTACATATCCATCACAATACAAACATGGTAGGTTAATGGGTCACTCTATATTGTCATTTGGTGTGATTGAGAGTACGAAAGGTTGTTTGTCTCATTCTGCTCCACAATTGGCTGGCAACCAGTTCAGGGTGTACCCTACTTACATGCAAATTCTACACAGGAAGGCCAGAGCCAGAGTCGGATCCACGACCTCTCCACTGTGAAGCGGACATGCTTACCAGTCACCCATTGCACTGCCTTTAAAAATACATAAACACATAAAAGATATGACTGCTTACTGCTCCTTTGTGGAAGAGGGAATAAGAGGAGCACATTAAATAAACATCCAGCCGGCCACTCAGCAAACATGTCTCTGGCCAAACTATCAGAAACAAACTGATGGTGGCATGAGAGTCCAAATCTCCAACAAACCTGTGCTCATAGTCCGGCACTATGCCACTCCACATTCAGTACCTTGCGAGTTCTTGTGCTGAGGAACAAGCTGTGGCCTAATTGCTTCATTGTCTTTTCCCCCTAATGAAAATGAAGATTTCAGACAATGGGAGGAAATTACATTTGCGTAATGGATGGCAGGCTTTTTTTGCCCAGCCGCTCTCCCGTGACTCCCCCACACCACTGCTTACCCTTAAAAGAAAAAGAAAAAAAAACTTGGCTGAAATGTCTGTAATGATGGATTTAGCTTTGGTGATAATTTTCTTAATTAAACAACACACTATTTAATTAAAAGCCAGTATGGTTTAATTATAAAGATTTTTCTGCCTTGTTTCTTTCACTCCCCTCCTTCCTACCTCTCTCTCCCTCACTGCTGATAAGGAATCAAGCCTGCGGTCTTAGAGCCTGGAAAGACAAATCAGTTGAAACATCTTTGTAATTAATAATGACCTAATGTCTTCACAGCCGAGACCTATCTTGCTTCATTTGATTTCTCACTTTAGTGGAATAAAATGGTTGTTTTACTCTTGTATTCTTTTCCTTCACTCTCTCTCTGATTTGTGTCGACATGTCGCCGCTACTGTGAGACAATTCATCTGAAGTAAAATGGCTTATGGTCTGGACTAGAGGATTAGAACAGGGATGGGCAATTTAAATGCCGGAGGGGGCCACCATTTTTCATCAGTGGTACTTGGGGAGGGCCGGGGGGGGGGGGGGGGCACAGAGGACAATGCATTTCTTTGGCAGCTGTATGACAAAAATGCTGTTTTACTATATGGACACATTACATGCCTATATGCTCTTAATACATTTCATTTTTGAAAATGCATTTTTCAATGCATGTGGAGAGCCACTATCCCAACAATAGACAGTTTAAAGCAAACAATAATCACAAAATATATATATATTCCAGTACAAAGGGCTCTCTTGCATAAAAATTACCATTCAAGGATGGCACAAAGGTACTGAACAAGAAAATAGAATTATAGCGCCAGAACAAATTTTATACATTTTTACTTCTTACTGCAGACGCTTAATGTCCACAAAATCCAAAATATTAGGCTGATCACTCCAATTGTTTCAGTGGTTGATGTGATCAAAAGTGCAGTTGGCTCCCTTAATTGTGGGGAAGCTTTGTCGCTGATTTCTGATGTTCAGCAATGTTAAGCTTTACAGCACCTGTTGAGAGTAGACTGCCCATGTTGATGTACGTCTGAAGTACAGTAGTAGTATGGCATACTGCAGTTCTATGTATGTAGTGATGCAGTAATCATGACATAAGGTTATTATTGCTTCGGAAGATAGATGGAAATGCTTTGTACATGGCATTAAACTCTGTTGACTAATTTACGTGCAATAATAATCCCTCATTTAATTTTCAGAGATCCTGAGAAAGCTGGTAAGCTGAATTTCAACAAGCAACTGCTCGTATCATTCTTGTGTTCATATCATCAAGTTTACCTCACGCATTTTGGACCTAATATTGACCATTCCTAAATCAGCATTTCAAACTCAAACTCACAATTGCTGTGGAGCTTGACTCACAGTCAGGTCTTCCTTGTAAAGTGAGCTTTTTTTCAGAACGCTGTCAGTTATTTGAATATTGCACGAGAAAAAAAAACAAACCTACTTATCCAGGTCAGCAAATTTACAAAGTTGAATTCATTCTGATAAACAATTCAATTGGCTCAGTGTGAACATGTTCAACAATGACTGACAAAGCTCACCACAATGTTGTGAAATTGAAAATTATGTCGAAGTCTTATGTTATTTTCAAAATGTTATTAATCCAGATCTGGTGGATTTCCTGAAATATTAACAGAATATTTATATTCAGGAAACCAGGTAATGAGACACAAATGTCCTACTCCATCTTGTTTTGCATGTGCACTTTTGATGATACATTCATTTCATTAATCTCAAATCAAAAGTGCCGACATGCTCAGATGACCTTTGAATGTCAGTGTCTGATATTTACAGGTCAAACAGCCAGACAGGTCTGACAGATTCTGCACAATTTATATCACCTTTTATTAATTGGCTGATAGCACCATCAAAATAAAAATGAAAACCACATTTACAAATCTCTAGCGGCCTATAGTGTTTTACATTATTGTACCTTACTGAAACTAAACTTACAAATGAATGATTCCTGTGATGTTTGTCTTTCATTCCAGATATTCTAACAAGTATGGTACTTCAAAAACACAATGTATTAATTAAATGAAAGTCCCTGATCGTGTAGTGGTACACTTGCCTGACTTGTGTGCTGGATCAGGTGCCGCTCAATCACGGTAAAAGAGGTGAGTGTGAATGGTTGTTTGTCTCTATATGTACTCCATGTTGCACAGTTGGCAGATGAGAGCCGGATAAATTTATTACGGGTACTCCAGTTTCCTCCCACATCTGCAAAACGCTCTTCTGAGATTAACTGAAGGCTCTAACTCTGTGTCGAGACCAAGGGTCTCCACACTCAGTCCTAAAGGGCCGCTGTACTGCATGTTTTAGATGTGTCCCTCCTGCAACACACCTGATTCAAATGATCAGGATAAACTCCGGGCTTCTTCACAACTTGCTCATGAGCTGATCATTTGAATCACACAACTAAAACAGGCGACCGCAGCTGGACATGCCTGGTTTAGATCCTTTCACTCTCACAGGAATTTTACCGTGGAACTCCTCTTTGTGCTAGATTTGAGTTGGGAACGGAACTGGGGCCCTCAGCGTTTAAGCAAAATATGTCTTTTGTCTATTTCTGAATTCTACTGATGTTTAAGGTTGATTACATTACCATCCATATATCCATGCATTTTTTTTAATCTGTCGATCCTCACAAGGTTCGTGGGCGTGCTGGAGCCTATCCCAGTAGGTGGGGGACACGCTGAACTGGTTGCCAGCCAAACAAAGGTTGTCCCTGTCATTATAGGAACCACAGATTCTATAAATAAAATGTGTAATGATACCTTTTATGACTTGAAATAATGTATTATAGAATATGACAAAATCTTATTTTGAGAAAATGATGTGACTACAAAATTGATGTTTTTCTTTATGATTTATAAATGGCTGACTGCAGTCTCACAAATCAGAATGTTTTATTCATGCATGAAGAAAACTGGTGCAATTAATTGTAAATTGTCACTTATTATCATCCGTGTTGGTGTTATGACATGCTTGGTTTTGGAAAGGTTTGGCCTTTTTTTTTTTCAACATCACCACTATTGTAGTGCAGTGCAATTACTGGTTCCCTGTCATGAGCCTGATTTACATAAATGCTCCAGGGATATCAGCCTCATGTGAATGCAAAGCTATGGAGCCCCTCTGTCACAAGGGGATGACCCAAAATTTGCTGATCTGGACCCACAGTTTACTAATCTGTACCTACAATTCAACAATCTGTACACACAGTTTTTAAAAATATGTTCACACAGTTTACTAATCTGTTCCCATAGGTTAGCACATCGATAAAAAATGAAAAAGAACGCACACCAAGAAGAAAAGATAGCATGACTTTATATTGAACGGATCTTGTTTAATGCTTTGTATGTGTCCATTGCAGCTAACTGGAAACCCAGTGTCCACTCTGGAATTACCATCTTTCCAAAGCAGGGCAAATAGTGTCTCACAATAGTGACTGCACCCCTTCCATCCATCCATTTTCCGAACCGCTTAATCCTCACTAGGGTCGGGGGGGGGGGGGGGGGTGCTGGAGCCTATCCCAGCTGTCTTCGGGCAGTAGGCGGGGGACACCCTGAATCGGTTGCCAGCCAATCGCAGGGCACACAGAGACAAACAACCATCCATGCTCACATTCACACCGAGGGACAATTTTAGAGAGTTCAATCAGCCTGCCATGCATGTTTTTGGAATGTGGGAGGAAACCGGAGTACCCGGAGAAAACCCACGCAGGCCCGGGGAGAACATGCAAACTCCACACAGGGAGGCCGGAGCTAGAATTGAACCCGGTACCTCTGCACTGTGAAGTCGACGTGCTAACCACTGGACTACCGGGCCGCCCCACTGCACCCCTTACATTTGGATAAATATTTTATTTTTCAACAGTGGAAAAAAAATTGTACTACTACAGTGTAAAGCAACCAATGTATAGCCTGTGTAACAGTTTATACAATAAACAAATGTATTGTTACCTCAAAATAACGCAACTTCCAGATATATGCCTCCCCTTTCATCTACAGTTATGAAGTTATCAATCCAATATTCTTGATATTATCCAACCTTGTCGTTATCGCTACAGGTTATAAACATGCTAATGAACAACCAGGATTCAGTGAATACTAGTGAATATGCTGTGCGTGTGGTAGAGTTGTATGACATGTCATCTTACTTGAACAGAAACTTTGTGTTTCAAATATGGAGTTAATTTTCAGTTCTGGGATCACTTGCTTTCATGAGTCTATTTCTTCTTTTAAATTTATGTATAATTTCATCCACTGCAGTGTTGAGGAAAGCACACGGAATCACGCGTAAGTCAAACGTTGCTGGAAAATCCGGGGTTGCTTAGAACACCGTGAAATATGGATGACAATGTTCACATTGGAACAAAGCAATGTTCATGGAATTGTTTGTGTTGGTTTTGATGATCTTTTAAAAAGCTCACACTTGCCTTTTTACTTAAGACTTTGCATCAACATACGTGGGCGTTTCCCATACCAGATAAGGGGAAGACGCCAAATCCCCTGCGGACATTAAGTCACAACGTTTTGTACAAAATTGAATTTAAAATCTTCATTCCTACATACAAAGCATTACATCCAGGCACCAACATACCATAAAGAGCTTGTAGTGGCTTATCAGCCAAGAAGAACGCTACAGTCCCAGAGCCTTTATATACTTATGTTCCAAGAGCCTTTAGCTATCACGCTTCTCGCCTGTGGAACCATCTTGCTGATACACTCCTGAGGGCAGTCGTCAGGAATGAGTCCTTCTTGCTCTAGCTCATCTCTTGTTTAAACAGGCCACCCCATGATTGACCGAAGATGTTGAATGCAGATGCTAATTGTCATATCAAGATGTTGTCTGTTTAGAATAGCCTGCATTGCTGCAGAAGTTGAAGAGGTGTGGGGGGGGGGGGGGGGGGGGGGGTCAGCCTGTTGATCAAATTGATCTGCATGGTTATTGTTCCAAAAGGAAGCCTCTTCAAAAGACGATGCCCCCCAAAAAAACGATTTGCTGAGGTCAAGCATATTAAGGACAAGGATTTCTGAAACCGGCAGGCCGGTGTTCCAGTGGTCTGCGCGTCGACCTCACAGTGCAGAGGTATCACGTTTGATCCCAGCTCCGCCCTCCCTGTATGGAGTTTGCATGTTTTCCCCGTGCTTGTGTGGGGTTTCTCCGGTTTTCTCCCACATTCCAAAAACATGCATGGCAGGCTGATTGAACACTCCAAATTGTCCCTCGGTGTGAGTGTGAGTGCGGATGGTTGTTCGTCTCTGTGTGTAGTGCGATTGGGTGGCAACCTATTCAGGGTGTCCCCCGCCAACAGTATTGCCCGAAGACAGCTAGGATAGGCTCCAGCACGACCCTTGTGAGGATAAAGCGGATCAGAACATGGATGCCTGGATGGATTTCTGAAACCATGTCCTGTGATTCGATGACACCAAGATATATTATTTTGGTTCAGATGGTGTCAAGTGTGTATGTTGGTAACCAACTGCAAAGACAAGTGTGTCTTGGCCTCTGTCAAGTATGCTGCTGGGAATCTCATGGTCTGGGTCTTCATGAGTGCTATGCACTGGAAAACTTCAGTTCATTGGTGCAACTGTGAATGACAATATGTAATGAAGCAGAACACGTTCAGAAACTGGGCTGCTGGACAGTATTTCAACATGATGAACTCCAACTCCAAACTAATCTCCAAGTGGACCACTGATTCCCTCAAGAAGTGGAGGGAAAATGTTGGATTTACGGCTTTAAGAGGGGCGGGGCTGCCACTGACAGGTGACAGTCCGCATGACGTTTGAAAAGTTTGTTCAATTGAAAATCGCTCACTTCGTCGTCAGCATGACCTCAATGGTAAGCTACTTTTGTGTCCGCTTTTCTTTGACAGAACTGTAGCATTATCTTTTAGATTCGATCATGCCTGATTGCTTTGTTTATCTGCTTTGCTTGCATTTGTGTCCGTATCACTTTATTTTTGCTGCATCGCAATCACATTAGTTGGTGTGCGCGATCGGCAGTCTAAACAACGTGGGCAAAGGTTATAAAGTTGGGTCTTGCAATTGCGGTGGTGTCTTTGCTTAGTTATTCTTTGTTGGAGTGTTGCCATGTCATATTTGTCCGGCTGCAGTGGAAAGTTTGAAACATAAATTTTCGTTGCGGCTGAAGTCAATCGTACCGGCGCTTTGCTTCCGGGTTTGACCGTTGGGATTTGTAGTCATTTTGTTCGGTTCCATTTGTATGGTTTCTTTCGTTTCAACTATGAATAATGATGACAATAACAATAAATCATGCAAAACCATGGTTGATATAACTATTCATTATTGTTAAGATGAAGGTCTTAATTTAATTCCTTCATGTCAATTATATACGTTTACATTGTGCTGCATGAAGATAGATACATTTATTTTTGTTACATTTTTGTGTACTTGATGTTATTACCTGCTGCTGTATGCTTCAATAAATCATCAAAAAAGTACAGAGCGAGTAATCCTTCCATGCTGACTGATGATCCCTATTCAGAGGGCCGTGAAAAACGGGAATAACTGAACAGCAAAAGTGGTAGACTGGCTATGAATATTTTCATACCGAAAACTCTATTGAGCATTTGTGGGACATTCTCCAACAAAAGGTGGAGGAGCACCAGGTCTTTAACACCCATGGGATTTGTAACAGCGTCATGCAGGAGTAGAAGAGGATTCGAATAGTAATCTGTGACCCTCCGGTGAACTCTGTGCCCATGAGGGTTGCTCTTGGTTATGGAGATAACCACAGCTTTGGTGCTTGAGAATTATGGTGGCCCCAGAAAATAATGACACTCTGGGCATAGTTTCATTGTTTCATTCATTTTCGTCATGGTTGTCCTCACTTTTGTTGCCAAGTGTTTTGACATTAATGGCTGCGTGTTGAGTTATTTTGAGGGCACAGCAATTTACAAGAAGCACGCTCAGTACTATATATTGTAGTGAAGTCTCTTTTTTTTCTGTGGTCTATGAAAAGATATGTAGATATTTTTTCAAGGTGAGGAGTTTGGTCGTTTTTGTTTGAAATAGTTTATGCCCTCATGTCTTATAAAATCTTTTTTTTCTTCAGACTGTATACACATTTGTAATTGTCATGCTTATACTGTATTTTATGTTCATGTTTTTACATCTTTAAATTTTCATACTGTCAAACTTTCATCGGAATTGGCGGCCATTTTATTGGAAATGGTTACAACGAACTACCATTATAATTTACAAATTCGTTATGTCCTTCGATGTATGTTGTAATGAGGTTCAACTGTATTTTTTTTAATCTCAGAAGAACTCTTTTGTTGATAAAAGTTCATCAAATGTTGACACCGGTGGCTAAAGGACAGCATCCCATCCTCTGTGTGTGTGCGTTAGGGATGGAGTATTCATTCATTCATTCATCTCCCGATGAATGAATGATGCTTTATCCTCACTAGGGTCGCGGGAGGTGCTGGAGCCTATCCCAGCTGTCTTCGGGCAGTACGCGGGGGACACCCTGAATTGGTTGCCAGCCGATCGCAGGGCATACAGAGACGAACAACCATGCACGCCCACACTCACACCTAGGGACAATTTAGAGTGCTCAATCAGCCGGGATGGAGTATGTAAAAGTAAAAGCCAAAACCAAACCCAAATCTCAATAAGAAAAAAAATGTTTTTATTTCATTGAAAAAAATGGAATATGGTCTTTTTAAATCAGTCAGATGCAATGTCCTTAACGTCAGGTTTGAGAAACCCTCACAGTTTGTGCAACAACCGTGTTCTGCTTTCACCTTCCTTGAATGCAAGCATTCCATTGAAATCATTCATATATCATTAATGAGAAAAATAAAATCACCTTATTATCTGGATGCCAAAGACTAATTTGTCAAATGCACTCTCGGATGCTTATAGTTACAGTATTTGCAAAAGTGGCTGTTTGCAATGAAACCACTTAGAAGGGAATCAAGTGCTGCTCATCCTCATGTTTGTATTTGTTCAGCTTCATATGTCAGCCTCCACTGACAGCGGCTTGACCTATTTCTGTAAACCCAAGTTTCGACTCAGTAGAGTGGCTCAGCAGAGCCAGAGAGGTTAATCATGTTGTGTTTGAGTCAAACTAGGCCAGTTTGATGAGGGCGAAGAAGTTGAAAGAAACAATGTTGCATATTAAGTGAATCATCTCATGTTGATCCTCGCGCCTTCATTTACAACCACCCGACCATATAACTCCAATACATTTTGATCCTAAACTCCAGCTCCTGTCTTTTTGACATTGTCAGATAATGAGGACATTTCTGTAGTTGATTTATGGCTGTTCCAGGCAGATCACTGTGACAGTATGCCAGAGGTTGTTCAATAGGTTTGATATGTAGGGCTTTAATGAGTGGACTGTTTTCACTGTGTTGGGGGTTCAACCCTTATCGTGGCTCACACAAATGAAACGATATACAAAATGGGTACTCTCTGTGCCTCAGGCGTTAAAGCAGAAAGTGTGGTCAGACGAAAGAGAATTTAACATAATCTAATGCGACTTGGACCCATGCCTTGCACTACTGTCATGCTTGTGTTTCAATCTAAGCCTATATTTTCTTTCTTTATGTCCTCCTTTAGTTCTGTTTAAATGTTTTTCTTTTTTAAATACAATGTATTCACAACTGCTTTTCAAACATTTTTTTAAATGTATAAATGTTTTAAACAAGTTAACATTCAGGTTTTTTTTGTTTTTTTATATAGTGTATCAGGTACTGTGTGTGTGTGTGTGAGAGAGAGAGGGCAGGCATGCTTGTGGGGACATATATTTGTGTATGTTGGGGGAAAGGGAGGGTCCACTTTGTATATTGTATTTTGGATGTTTGAATTACAGAGTACTTTGAGTTGTATTTTTATGTCTGAAAAGTGCTATATAAATAAAATTTGATTGATCGATTAAAGTTCTAACAGAGTCATAATACGAAAAATAAATAAAAGTTGGACTTTAACTATTCTGGACTTGATACCCCATTTTTTTTACATGGAAGACTGTAGCTCTGACAATCTATTTCATTAAATTTAGGGTTGGCAAGCATTTTTGGAATACAGCATGACATTTCAGTTGCAAACCTCAGGGGATGGAGATAGAGCAACCTACAAGGACAATAAAAACCCCCACTTTCTGACACAGGGCTTTGGGAGCCATGACGAGGAGTTCTGTTTTTTTTTTTTTTTTTTTGCTTTAGAGTCAAGACTGGCACACTGAGATTATTTTGTAGCGTACATGTATCATCACTGCTCGATGACAATGGCCTGTTAGTTGCTCTCAGTGTGACACTGCTTCCATGGCGTACTCTCTGACGTGTGATCTGTTGTCTTGGCATTGTTTGTGTCATTACCTTTATGTTTGAACCACCTCTCATTGTGTGTTGATTTGTAGCTGAGGGTTTGTTTTCAGTTGCCTGATGCACTGCATTTACTGTACCAGCCGCGTGTTGTTTTATGCCGGCAGCTTGCATTTCAGACAGCTTAACCAGACTCCCATGACCTAGAAGTTCCTTTCTTGCCATGTTGGGCTCTCGCAACGCCAACCTGCATAGACTTGCAGCTTTATATTAGTTGTGTAGTAATTTCAAAATCTATGTCTGTACGCTCACTATTCTTTGCCAGCATGTAAATCTTGGTATGGTAGCTTTCCAGATCTCTCTAGTTTGTCGACTTAATATTGCACATTTTTTTCTCCGATGAAAAATACCCTCTGAGCTTCGGTTTCGTATCTGTATACGTGTTTACTGCTTGTGCTGCCAAAGTGTCGTAGATATGCACAAAGTGCAAAATCAGTCTTTTAGCCAGAGGTGGGCATTTTTCAAAATTTTGTCTACAGTATGAGAAAAAAAATTCAATCAGCAAATGAAAACCACAGTGACAGACTGACGGACATTTGGTCAGTACTGACGGAATGACCACCTCTGCTTTTAGCCTATCATCTTTGTAATGGTTCATGGCTGTAGTATACTTTTCGGACGTTTAAATCAATTATTATTTTTATTATTATTATTATTTTAAATGGACAGCTTTATACAGGTTAAATTCTGATTACCTGTGCGACGTTTCATGCTTCCAAATAAATCAGCAATAATGGACAACAGAAATGATGAACAATGTCTATTAGTGAAGAATTTTCAGGCACTTACTAGAGCATAGGTGTCAAACTCAGGTCCTGGAGGGCCGCTGTCCTGCATGTTTTCCAAGTCTCCCTGTTGCAACACACCTGATTCAAATGAAGAGGTTCAATGTCAGGCTTCCGCAGAGCTTGCTGATGATCTGATCATTTGAATCAGGTGTGTTGCAACAAGGAGACTTGGAAAACATTCAGGAAAGTGGCCCTCCAGGACCTGAGTTTGACACCTATGCACGAGTCTTCACACACTGCTTGGCTGCAGTATGAATTGTCCACAATTAGTTCGTACGAAGACACTCTAACAGAGTCATAAGGATCATGACTTACACTGGCCTTCCTGCGGCCATTAAATATCTCAGAATACAAAACAATCTTCTCAGTCAGTGATTCAGCCTCTAGCGGAAAGAAATTCACAGTCCTCATTTTCAGTACTTTTGGGAGTGGGTGGATATTGACTACATGATCCAAATTCCGTACTTTATACAGAAATAATGTAATTACTGCATGTTGTTGGATCAGGTATGTTGTCTCCGACTATTTTATTTATTTATTTTTAGACCAAACACATACTGCAGACATCGATTCAAAATACGCCATCTGGTTCAGTCTTGCTTGACTTCACTTTCTGTTGCTTCATGCGAGACAACACAGCTGTCTCATGGCCCGAACGAAATAACTGATGGAGGTGTGAAAAATCCTTGGAGTAGTGATGAGCGATACCAGACAATTTTGATTTGATAGAATAACGATGATATTTTGGACAACACTTTTCAAACCCAATAATGATGCTGTTACTTGGTGTGATTTTTATTTGTTTATTTTTTAAACCGCAAATTCTAAAACTCACGATGACAACGGACCATATAACATGTTTAATGTTTTGTTCATAACATATTATTGACAGTAAATGATATTTATTTTGAATGAAGGCTGTGTAAAAGAGGAAACTTCCGAAGGCACATTTGGACTTGACGTGAACGACATTCAAACCAAGTACATGAGAGAATTGTCACTAATGAACACACAAATAAATAATGAACATAAACACAAACATAAATATGATCATGTTTTGTTTTGATTGCTTTCCAGCTCCAGCTGGAGTGAAGGGGGTTTTCCTCCAGCAGGTGCAGCTGTGCCTCGTTTCCCGTCAGGACCTAACAAATATGAATGAATTCAACTCAATGACATATACTTTGCCAAATGAACCTTTGGGAATTCATCAAACAAATGTCTGACAGAAAAGCAAATTATAAACAAGATCATTCTGAGTTCAACTGATTAAAAAAGTCAAACAAAAATAAATACAAACACGCATTTGAAAATGCTTTACAGCACAAGATCAGTGATCAGGGACAGCAGAACATTCACATTTGTCACACAGCCTGATTTGTGATCCAAGATTTGGCACGTATGCCTCATTACTTAATTGTCCGGCCAATATGGACCTTGCTGACTGTAAGCATTTGCACGTGGATTCATCGAGCCAAGGGAAGCTTGTTAGCCATCCTGAGCTCTGATTACGTGGGATCATGGAAGCTCGAAAATGTTTGACTTCAACTGTAGATGATGAGTCCACACAACAGATCAGACATCTGCCCAATTTCTGCTATGGGTAATTCATCTGTCATTGAATCCATTTCTTTCAACCCAGTGAATGCATTTTTTTAGTCGTCAACCCAACATTGTCTACCTTTTTTCTTCCCCTATGCTCATTGGTATTCAACCAACTGCCGCTCACTTATCATTTGCTTACCGATAAGGCTGCCGCCCACTTGGGCCATGGCGGGGAGTAATCATTGTCCATCTGTGTGTTCGCCATCCCCCTACCTTTCTCACTGAAATGAGGAGGGTCTTTGATCATCCACTCAAGGACAAGGAAGTGGGTTGCTGAATGCAGGATTTTTAAACAAAAATGATTTATTATCAGCTGAGTACACTAGTGCCCTGTAATAACAAGTGTCTTGACGTTGGTGTTCTGGAGAAACAAACTCTCCCTTGGCCATTTTGTCTCGAAATTTGAGACGCAAATACACTTTCAGACCCCTTCTGCTCGAATTCAGAGGTGCCCATTACGTAGATCGAGAGTTGTGTAGAGGAGAAAAAAAACAAACAAACCACCATTTGTGTGTCTTTGTGTCTTTGTGCATGTTAGTCATATACTTTTTGTGTTAACGTACACTGCATCCTAATCATCCTATCATTCTCACTTTCACAAAAAGTATTTTAAAAAGGAAAGAAAATAAAGCAGGTAAATCTTTAACCTACAGTGGCGCGTGACCTGCGTCACTGGAAGTTCTTCGCGCTTAGCAGTCTGCATTTACAGCTTCTGATCAGAGCTGTTGCACTATATCTTTTATCGTTATCATTAGTCTCATTCAGAATTTGTTTAGTGTACAATTCGCCGAGGGCCAGGCAAAGATAGGAATCTAGAGGGTCGAGGGAAGCAAGTTAAAACCGTGCGTGTGAGCTGCAATAGCTAACAGGCTGCAAAAGTGCGTCGCATGCCTCCGTGTCGGGCTGCTGCTCATCATGCCGTGTGTGTGTGTGTGTGTGCGTGCACCTGCGCGGTATCGGGTCGATCGCGGGAGGTTGCTTGATCGAAAAGTCGATCTTCGGTCCAAAATATTTGGACACCCCTGTCAGCTACATGGTAACAGAAAACTTCATAACAACCGCCCACCATCATCTCATCAGTTTCCTTGGAGAGGAAGGCCAATATCAGTGAGTGATGGTAATGTATCATTAAGCCAGTTTGCTAAATTGCAAAAAGACTCCACACATTTTAAGAAAAACAAGGAAGAATGGGACATTTGTTGCAGAGAGGAGAAGTGCCTGTAAAACTTAACAAAATCCAGATGTCTAGGAGGGAGGCTGGGTAAGAGACTGGTTTCACAGTAGGGGCCCTATTTTTATTGACAGGTGCATATGTGCTAAATGTAAAACCCTCCGTGCCATGCCTCGCAGGGTGTTCCGGCGAACCAAGGGCCTTTTCTATTACATGTCACCGTCACACCAGACAATTGGGGGACAGAGAGTACACTACACTTTCATCCAGGTGAAACCAGGTCTAAGTTTTGGGCGCAGGTGGTGTTACGGGATAAACCAACATCAGAAAATCAAAACCAGACATGACTTGTTTCTTGACTCATTTCATTTTTGTTTTTTATGCTCACCTAAGGCACTGGAACTCCTCAATTGTACACTCAACGGACGCTAAAAAAGTGTTTAATCAATAAGGATAAATCAATAGATACAAAGGGCTTGAAGCTAGCACGGCCGAATGAAAAATCTATTTTCCAGCAGACTGACTTTTGTTCAGCTTGAAAAATCTGTCACAATAGCCTCTCACCGTTATCCTAGCTTTGCTTCCTAAAATGTCATTTTGATGAGGAAACAACAGTATGCTCTGAATGACTTATTATATCTGAACAATACTTTTTGGGGGGGGGCGGGGATGCAAGCACAACAGCATTCACAAAATAAACCTTGGGGGAACTTTAACACAGACGAGACCAAAGTTCTCACAAATGGGAAGTGGAATGGTAGTATATACAGACGGCACACAATAATGATATGCTGTGTAATTTTAGGTGTTAATGGACTGAGGGTGCAGTCAGCTATTTCTGTATTGACCTTAGAAAAGACATGCACTTAAACACAGCCAGTCTATCGATTCATGCAAACAGTTTTATTTTTTCTCATGTGTTCACGGTTGGGCTGGTGACTAATGATGGTTCCCCACGATCATCAAGCTTAGTAAATTGTGTATTGATCAGCCAAATAATTCATAGGATATCAGTGTGGTCACAAAAAAAATGCAAGAAAGAAAGGCAAGTTCAATGTGCAAACTCAGGCACCTTCAGAGGTCCACTCAGATTTTATTAGCACAAAAATCATTAGAGAGGCTACAGTATATGTGCAACATAAAAGTGTGACAGTTGCTAACTACACAGAGGGAGAGAGAGAGAGAATGATCGAGAAGACCAAGGATATTGTAATCGCTGCATCTGTTGTTGCTCACTGAGCATGTTTTACAGCCACTGCCTTAATTATATTTTATTGGACCTTCCATAGTACATGCAATAGAGCCCCTTTTCCACTACAATGTACCTGCAGTGTTTGCCACAATTAGAATCAACTCACCCAGTTTGGGATCATTGGGTTGTCACTACAAAAGAAGACTTGGTTCAGTTTTCACGGGGGATTGCTCTCATTTCACTGCCAAGGTTTCCTCCAGAAAGCTTTCAAAGGGTGAAGATGGAGAAGCCGACCGGCTTCATATTCGATATTTCATTTTTGTGTCATCGAGAAATTATCATGATAAATAATCATTTGTCAATCATTTGTTGTTGTTGTCATATTTTTGTTTGTTTTGTTTTTAATGCCACTGACAAACTGATGCTAGAGCAACAATAATTAAAGTACATCCTTATTAAGGGCAATTGAATTTCAATTCTCAAGGAAGGGGAATATTTGCATTGGACTGTTGGGCAATAAAATATCTGGGAAAAATAAATGTTAAAAAAAATGACTAAAAAGACTCGGAGTCTGTTAATTATTATAATAACAACAACATTCAACAAATATTAACAGAACACATACACCACATGGCATATCTGTAGTGGCAATGATGTAAAATGATGTCTTTCATTGCCTTCCTTGCCTCCTTGTGTCCCATTGTCTGTTAATTTTCAATTTTAATTGATTTACCTAATTTAAAAATTCTGTTAAGCGCATTACAGCAGGACTGCGCGATACAAGTTACAAAGTTCGTTGCGACTAGAAAAACTGTTTGCGACCATTAAAACTGCTGACGAACATCTTTTCAACTGATGAAAAAACAGCATTCGCTGCGTGCGCGCAAACTCGCAAACCTGTGCTGCTCAGTGAGATATGGGCTCAAATAACACAGCGTCAGTGATGGCCGTTGTTCACCATTCAGTTTAGCTATTCTTTTTTTTTTTTTTTTTTTCGGCAAGATAAAGATTAAATTAGTACATTTTTGTTTTATCATTTTCTTCTTCTGAAGACAATATCATGAGCTGCTTTATATGAGCTCAATTGACTGATGTCGCTGACCTTTCTGGCACTGGGGAAGACTGCGGGAGCTCCGATGTGTCCAAGGTTTCCCCCAGATTGGGACATTGGAACACTGTGCACACATCCACTCTACCCACTTTGATCATACAAGGAACCTTTCATGTTAAAATCATCTTCTAGTCACTGTCCACCGTCTGTACAGTTACAATACAATACAATACAATACAATACAATACATGCTGATTTATATAGCGCTTTCACAACAGCGACAGCTGTAACAAAGCGCTTCACAAAACAGTTAACATAAAGTAAAATAATAAACACAACACATAACATAAAACACGGACAGTCGTGCAGTCCTAACCACTTTTCCGTCACACGCTTTGTTGTTTGAAGCAGTTTGAGATGAAAGAGGAGAGAATCAAAGTGTCCTTTAACCAGTGGATCAGAGACGTCATGCTCAAAATGTGCACACGTCGGCTACAAGCTAAGTTTCAAAGTCAACAAGAAGCTGTAGCATCCATTGACGAAAAAAGAGATTGGTTCACTTCTCCTGTCCCATGGAAATCCATTTCAATTCCAAGCGGCGACTCTCGGTTCCAAATACGCACCGGCGCTCTGCGCCAACGCTCCTCTCTCCTCATCCTCAACTTCAGCAGCCATCCATCCAGCCGCACCAACGCCGACTGTCCAACAGCGCCGACATATCCACTGAACAAAACGGGGTTGAGAAAAATGCTGCCCATTACAGGCGCAAAAAACACAAGCACCCCAGGTCTGTCCAGCACCGACAGTCAATGACGGCGACATTCCTCCAAATCAACATCTGTGCTGGTACAGGCGTGCTGCCGAGAAGGCGCAACCACCAAGCACAGATACTTCTCCTTTGACGAATGTCGTGGCCAAAAAGCGCTGAAAACAGTCCATATCGGGTCCACACGATGAAACAACAAACAACATGTGACAAAACAAAAGACAAAAATACCAAAAAAGAACAAAAAAGCAAGGCTCTTGAAGAGCACTTGCCGAAGGCTGCCTACTCGGGCGCCATCTGTAAGTAGACAAATGAACTCTTCTTAATTTTAGAGCAAGCCTCACTTAAAACCAAAATACGTATGGTAAAACCCTTATTGCGCAAGCACTACACTGCACTTAATTTTTTCAAAAACATGAAGTGCTAGGAAAAAAGGGACAATTCAGGGCCACACAACATCATATTTCTTGACCAGTGCATTTCAAATTTACAAATTGACATTAAAATCATACATCCATCAGTTGGGTAAGGATCGGGCGCCCACTCCGTTGCTATGCATAAAGCTCTACTGCGACATACTCTCACTCCTATTTTCCCCTTCCTCCCACACACACACACGCACTGCTTTTCCTCCTTTGAGGTCTGCTCATGCGGCACAAAATTAGTTTGGCTGTGCTTTTGTTGCCATGTTCAAAGTGTTCATAATTTGTGAAATATGTACATATTTATACATGCATTAATGCTTCAAGTAGGAGTTGTAGTCCGAGTGCAGCGGGTTTGGGACAGTATCCGTGCGTGTGTGAGCGCCCGCGTGCGTTGATGCAGTTACTGTGGTAGCTTGAATGGCGTCCTGTTCGATGACCAAGGACTCACTGAATTTTATTGTGATACCAGCACAGACTTCCACATGATTATATTTGGAAATATAAATTTGTGTCATTATTGGTGGAGCGTATTTTGAGTGACAGGTGATAGCTGAGCCGGCACTGTTTTCAGTAGGTTCAGCGGACACACCTACAGCATCTGAGGGCAGGAAAAAAAAATTACACATTTTATATCCTTGTCAATTTTTCTTTTGGTCATTTAAATTCGGCATGGTTGATAACAAGCACTCCTCTTGGTGGTGTTCCAAATTTACAAGACATATTCATTTTCAATTTCAATTAGATTCTTTAGCCTTGTTAATTGTTTTGCCACCTGATGTAATTGTGTTGCTACCTAATGGCTACTCCGCAATGTTGCCCATAACAATGAACCAGGCTTTTCATGAGTGAGATGTTTCTTGGGTCGGTTCTGCATATTAATATTGTTACCAGTTCCATTCTCATTACTCGCTACTCTCTTAATGTCGCATTGGCTGGTGTTTCTGATTCTAGTACAGTAGATATATAGTCTGCAGAACTGAAAAAGTTCAGCATGCTGTGTATGATTTCAGGGGCTTTTGCAGTAACCCCTTTGTCCACTTATGTGGCTACTGTTTCTTCCGTTACATTGACTGGTATGGAACAATGTGATGTGCAATGTATGATTTTATGATATCAGTGTTCGTAGACGTCTATGCTTAATGAAGAAAATGTTCGTAAATAGTGTCATGTAAGAATTTGTTGTTGTGGTGAAGTGAAGGCAAGCATGCACGTAAGGCAGAGCAGCAGAGTAATGGAACATTAAAAAATCTTTCCAAAAAAGGAAACAACTGGGTTGTAGGATCAATGATCAATAAATAGTACATGCAAAAAAAATAAAATAAAAAAAGATACTGGGAGCACGCAGAATGAGGGAGACAGACTCACCACCACGGATGTAAGACCAATGAAAGGACATGAGACATATGACCGGACACATGACAATCACCAGAGCCATAGTACATGGAATCTGGGAACCAAATACAGGGTGACACGACTAGGGCGCACAAGACACAAGTGGAAGGAGTGTGACCAGATTGTCTCATACAAGGGAAGCAGGACTGAGAAGAACAGGTGGATAGAAGAAAGTAATGGACAGACAAAGAAAGCATGACTAGGAAGCAAGAAAATCATAGTAAATCCTAAACACACACAAGCAGATTATGACAGAACAAACACTTCCCTGAATTGACAGATTCCAGACATCCCAAAACACTATGCAAGAAAGGGCAGATGGTGGGGACCTGACTGGAATTTAGAAATAAGGTCAGAGTACCGGGTGGACAAGATCATCTGGGAGGCCAACAGGATGACAAGAATTCTTCAGATCCAGTGTGGTGGCAGCCAGACCACCATGCTTGTGGGACTTCTGAGGCTTTTCAAGGGGGATGACCTGGCACCACGGCATTCTTGAGGCCTTTCTGGGGCATCGGGTACACTGGGCCCAGCAGAGCTGTCGGGGCTTTTCAAGAGGACTGCAGGGATGCAAGGCCAAATGAAGCTGCCCCACATGGTCTTTGCTGATGAGCCGAGACTGATGCCAGCCACAGGTCATGCACCAGTGAAGCAGGTTTGGATGGCAGCCGTTGGGCCATGGTATTGTGTAATTCCTGTCTCGGTCTCTAAACTGTAGTCTGCACAACCACAGAGCTACAACTGGAGCTTTCAGCAGCCACAGAGCCAGAACTGGAGCCTTGAGCTGCCACTGAGTGCCACAGAGCCAGAACTGGAGCCTTGAGCTGCCACTGAGCCAGAACTAGGGCTGTATCAGCCTGCTGCCATCAAGGTTCAGGGACACCAGAAACAAAGGGTGCAGGGTGGCGTGTTTGGGCACTAGAGAAGGGAAGATATCTTAAACAGAAGAAGAAATTTGCACTACCGTAGGTGAAGTGACATGGACATCGGACATTTACTTGGACAGCTCCATTGGCCACCATGCGATGGTTCTCTACGAATGGACAAATTGGTATTCAGGTAAAAGGTCAGAAGGGGAGCGATAGGACGCAGACATACATGGATCAGATAAAGGGAACCCTGACAATGTTACAATCCTCTGTTGTTGCCACTTAGTTTTTTTTAACTTACTCTTGCGGTCACCGTGGAGAGTGTTGGGTGGTGAAATCTCCTATTAGCGTCAGCAAGGTATTTCATCTCAGGGGAGATGATGAAATATTATTCTTCACTTGTCATCATTGCCAAATCATTTTGCTAGTCTCATGCTTGTTACCCGTTAGGCTAGTTCTGTCAGTCGTTTTCTTTGATATTTTACTTGTATGTTTTGCTATATTTTCTTTTTCTTCTTAGCCTTGAATAAACCTTTGTTTTTGTGTTTTAGTTTGTACCAGTTGCCTGACGTGGCACATTGGTTGACTGGCTAGCACGTCCACCTCGCAGTGCAGAGGTGCAGGGGGTTGATTTCGTTTCTGGACCTCCTGTGTGGAATTTGGATGTTCTCCCTGTACCTGCGTGGGTGTTCTCCGGGTATTATGGTTTCATCCCAAACACGCATGGCGGGTTCATGGAGCACTCGAAATTGTCCTTAGGTGTGATTGTGAGTGCGAATGGTTGTTGGTCTATGTGTGCCTCCCAATTGGCTGGCAACCAGTTCGGAATGTACCCCCGCATACTGCCCGAAGGAAACATGTGCACCACCTGTCTTGCGAATATTTGTTTGAGGGAGTTAAAACAGGCAACAGACGGCCTGCTTGAGTAGACAGCATTGACTATGTATGTACAGTAGGTGGTGGCATGCATCAAAGAGACACGAGAGCAGGGGTGCCCGACCAGGCGATCACGATCCACAGGAAGCCCACGAACTGGTTCCAAGTCGATCACTGGGTGGGGATCAAGTGAAAAATAGATAAAAAAAAAAAGGTGTGTGTCTGAGTGCGTGTTATTAATATTCTATATTTTGGTGTTAGTGCACACTGCAACCTAAGCATGTTCTCAGTTTCACTTTCACAAAAAAGTATTTTACAAAATAAAATAATATAACAAAGCAGGTCACCTTTAACCTAGGCGGCGCGTGACCTGATGACCGAAGGTGTTGGCTGTCAGCAGTCTGCACTTGCAGCTTGCAATCAGACCTGTTGCCATCTATCTTTTTGAAATAATTATTCTCACTCAAAGATTGTTTCATGTACAATTCACCAATGGCACTGGCAAAGAATGGGAATCTGAAGTGCCAGGAGATTTTTTTTTTTTAAACGATATACGTGAGCTATGATAGTGACGTTGCACTGAAGACGCTGACAAAATGCATCCCATGCTGCCGTGTCAGCTCTCGACTAAGGTAAGCGCTGATTACTTTTTACAAACTCAAAAGCTCTTGTATCCACTTTATATTTATGTTTCGTTCATGTTCGGGAAGTTATGGTTGCTCATCATGGCATGCATGTTTGTATGTATGCGTGTGTGTGTGTCTGTGTGTGTGTCTGTGTGTGCATGCGCGCACGTGCGGTAGCGGGTCGATCGCGGTAGGTCCGTTGCTTGAAAAGTCGATCTTCGGTCAAAAAGGTTGGGCACCCCTGCACTGGAGCATGTATTAAAATGTGCAAAACAACAACTAATTAATAAGCTAAGAGATCAGAAAGTACAGTAGCTTTTAATACTGGAGACATTTTACAGCTCATGACACACTACACAGTATTCCCACGACCATACGGTGCGCCGTTTTAAGAGGCGCAGTGTCAGTTATGGGTGCTATTTTTGTATTTAACACAAACACAACACACACTTTATTATTGGATGCAGGCATGGTCAAACATTCGCTAGCTTCAAAAAATACGGTAGCATGCGGCTGCTCGAGTCCCATGGTCCTCCACGTAACTGATAGCTTGCAGTTTAAACTTTGCTTTGTCAGCGTGTCTCTTCCTAGGTGCCATTTTTGGGGGTCCTTAGCCACACTGATGTTGTTTAGCACATGGCACACGCTGGCACTTATTACACATACTGGCAGCGTGCCTTTAGTGCCCTCTTCCACGCCCACCCTTCCCACTTTAACGTCCGCCTTTCCTTGATATACTGTAAGTTGCATTTTGGCACAACGTCAGTCAGTCAAGCACAGCGCTCATCGAAGTTACACAAAACCATTTACAGATTTTGGAACTTAATGTATATACAAGATGTCTCATTAGGTACCTGTCCATTTTGGAGAAAATGTAAGACTTTTAAGTGCACCTTATGATCATGAAAATGCAGTAGTGTTGCCCTGCTTTTCAAAAGAATTCATATAACAGACTTCAATGCGAGCAAAATAGATTGTGTGTCGAACAAAAGTGTAAATCCTGAATAGTGCTGGCAGGTACTGGGGAAACCGAGATAATGTCTTCTGCTTTTGGACTGGAAATAGTATCTTGAATGATCTGATAAGGGATGAGTCAGCTATGGAGGAGGTAATTGAGAAGGGATGGGGGAGTATCAGGTGAGGAGGGTGCAAAGATGAAGGTTTGAGGGAAGAGGGGAGGAGGTGACACCGTTTTTGTCTCACACCATTAAGCTGCCAATGAAGCAGAAGAGCAACACCTTTTTTCAGATCCCCCCACCCCCTCAAGGCTCTCCTTACTCCCTACTTTTCTTTGTTTTCTTAATGCAACCTTTGCCGTTACTTTTCTTTTCAATGTTCCATCGGATGAGATTATTGGCATGTTGAAATGGGCCACAAATTAACGCTTTTCCAATACGCAGGGGACAGAGTACTCGTGATATTTTACAAATAATAGTCAGGATGAAATCTATTCCCACAGATGCACAGTTTGTGTTCAATTAAAAAGACGGCCATTTGTCACAGTGTAAGTACATTTGGGAGTAAACTGAAATGTTGGTCATTATTTCAGTATTTATATGTTCATCCATCCATCCATGCATCCATCCATCCATTTTCTAATCTGCTTATCCTCAGAAGGGTCGCTGAGGTGCTGAGGTTTATCCCCACTGTCATCGAGAAGCAGGCGGGTACACCCTGAACTTGTTGCCAGACAACCGCAGGGCACACAAAGACGAACAACCATTCATGCTCACAATCCCACCCAGGGGCAATTTTGAATGTTCCATTGATCTGCCACACCCGTTTTTGGGATGTGGGAGGAAACCGGAGTACCTAGAGAAAAGACATGCATGCGCAGGGAAAATGTGCAAACTCCACATCGGGCCAGAGCCGGAATCAAACTGGACTTCTGCACTGTGAGGCCGGCGTGCTAACCAGTGGATCACCGTGCCGCCCAGTACTTATACATTTCATTTTTAGTTTTGTGGTTTGCCATGACTGCGATTGGCTGGGAACCAGTTCAGGGTGTTCCCCGCCTACTGCTCGAAGACATCTAGGATAGGCTTCAGCATGCCCCACAACCCTTGTGAGATAAGCAGATCAGAAAATGGATGGATGGAGGGTTTGCCATGAGAGTTCTAAACTACAATGAGTGCCTTGGCCCATTAAAATAGATCAAATCATGACTCTCCTGCACATTGTATGAAAGGATTTTCACAATTGTGTGGGTATTATAGTTAGTTACTCTTGGCTGAGGGAGAATTTGTGCAGTGTTGCAATCCTGTGTTTTACTTTTTGTGTGTGTGTGTGTGTGCGTGTGTGTGTGTTTACATGTGCTTTCTTTGACCTCATGGCTTTGTGAACACAGTTCAAATGTGTGACTTTGTATTGACAGTTGACAAATCATATCCACTCAACTAAATTTAACATAGGTGAACTGCAGGTGAAACCATTTTTACCATGCTGTGAGCTTTTTTAAAATATAATTTTACTGTAGAGTTTAAAAAAAAATTCCGGTAACAATTGTACATTGCAACATGTGCAAATTTTGTTTGTACACATGCTCCAACACAAATTAATATATGCATACTACATATTCACAACACTCTACATATATAAGCACATAAAGTTAACCGCTAAGCACAATATGTATAAACATGCACATGTGCATTGAAACACATACAGTGTGCAACTCCACACATATTCACACATACTGTAGTAAACCTAAATGATCGCAACCGCTGTGCACATGAATACATATTTTAAAGCATATGCAATATGAAGTTATCCAATGCATTATAGACAAAATATTACCGGTAACCTTTACTGCTTGAAAATGGCAAATTTAGTAAAGTATCCCTTTAATGCATGCCCCTCTGCTTTTGAACATTCATAAAAACAGAACTTTTGTGTGTTTTTATATTTAAAAGCTCAGTATTAAATTCTACATAAAGCAAAAAGTCACAATGCTATTCATTCCATTTTTTCCCTTAATAAATGTTTGCAAAAACTGATGAAACTCAGTTTTTGTTTTCATGGGGGTTCATAAATATTGATAAGCTGAGCAATTATCTTGGTGTGTAAGATCTTTTAACTGATTTTTTTTTTCTGCGAGGAAATGGCTTGGGCCTGTTCAATATTTAAGATCGCAAATCCTTGTGTGTGTCTTAGCTGGGCGGTGCCGATAGCCTGTTGTATTCTTTTCCTCTGAAGGTTGGACACCAGAATTTGTAGGTGCTGCTCAGGTGATGCGGCGATATTTGTTTTTTGGGGTTTGGTGACCTCAGTATTATGTCTCTTCGTTTTACAGATAATGTGGTTCTGATGTTTTCAACAAACTGTAATCTTTAACTCTCTCTCTCTCTTCAACTCTGCAGCTGTTTGCAGCCCAGTGTGAAGTGTTGTGATGAGAATCAGCAACTCTTATTGTGAGCCGGTGATCCTCATTCAGAAAGTAGTGGAGTGCTCTCTCATGTCTGAGGATGAGATAATACCCCAAGTGGAGTTGCTCAAGTGGGATCTGCAGGGATGTGGATGCTGCCTCAATCTGTTGTGGCACAGAATCGGCATGGCTAAAAGGCAAATCTAGCAAACCTCCATAATCAGACAAAAATAGATGGATAGACAAACGACTTTTAAGGGAGAAAACTTTATCACAGCAGAAATTAGGGGATGCAGATTTGGCAACGGAGGAGTCATCCTGGAAGGTGGATTCCCCCTGTTTGCAGCCCTTTCTCAGTTTTTTTTAAATTATTACTTTTTTTGTGGGGTTAAAATGAGGAGATGTCAGTAATATGTCTTGTGAAGCCCTTTGGCACTCTTGTGATTTAGGCATATTTAAACAAATTTCACTTGACTTGACATCCCCAGTGACTGCCTTGTATTAATATTGTTGGAGGATGATCAAACAGGGGGAAGTGTGTTGTTGTCGACACGGCGGGATCCCTTGACCGTTCTCCACTTCCCCAGGTCCTCCGCGTGTTCGTTTGATTCGGGCTGAGTTGATGTGCAAAAGTCAGAGGCTGGAAATGGAGAAGTTCTTGCAAGATGTTTTACTGAACGTTCAGGGCACAACACGAATCGATTCGGGCTCCTGTGAGTCTCAGATTTCATCAGGAAGCCCCGAGCAACTACAGTCACACGTACATATAGGCATAGTATGTTAATTATATTAATTAGGGGCGGGCAGTCCTTACCCTCATGTAAAAATCTGAAACAAAGAAAGTCAAGCAAAGTTCGATTTTGGCATTTTGACAAAGTACAGACCATATCTGTTGGTCCACAAATCTTGAGATTAGGGTTCCTCTTCGAAGGCACTTGACAGCCTTCAGGGACTTTCCCAAGGTGGGAGACGCAAAAGAAAACACTTGGGGGGCTGTTAATCACTCAAGGGGAAATAGGAGCCCAGCTTCACACTACATTCTTTGTTTTAAGTAGCGGATGTTCAGGACAGAGACCTAATAGTCAAAGTCGACCTGTCTATGATACAAAGTTTTAAGCTAAACATATAACATAGGTGATATCTTCAATAACAATTGTGAACCCTTACTTCTTCTATTTATTATGCTGCAAAGGTTTTATTGATTATATTTCGTGCACTAGGGTGGCACGGTAGACAGTCGCCTAGCACATCAGCCTCACAGTGCAATTCCAGCTCCGGCCTTTCTGCATGGAGTTTGTTCTCCCCATTCCTGCGAGGGTTTTCTCCGGTTTTCTCCCACATGCCAAAAACATGCATGGCAGGTTAATGGAACACTCTAAATTGTCCCTAGGTGTGATTGTGAGCCAGGATGTTTGTTTGTCTATGTGTGCCCTGTGATTGGCTGGCAACCAATTTAGGGTGGACCATGCCCGCTGCCCAAAGACAGCTGGGACAGGCTCAAGCACCCCCGCAACCCTCGTGAGGACAAGCGGATCGGAAAACTGATTGATGGATTGAGTGTCCTATTTATCTCCTCTTCGGCAATGCACTTGTTTCCCGTTCAAAATCAAGCCCAGTCTTGTATTTAAGGACTGTCAAGTTTCCGAGTCTTCGTCGGATTATTGACATTGCTTGCTGTTTGGATGACTTAAGTTCTGTGTAATTGGACTTTTGCCATTTCGTTTGATGTATTTTGTATTTTTGGGATTCATGATTACTTTGTTCATATTGGCTTTTCCTGGTTCTGTTGCCAGCACATTCCGTTTACACTTTTTGTACTGTCCTTTGTCTGAATCCACGTTTATGGGATTCGCTTTCCATCTGGTCCGTGAACGGATGGTGTTAGCATTGATAAAGCCCATTGGGTGTGCTGTGTAAGAGCGAGACAACTACTACAACAAAAGGATGGAAATTTTTTGGAGGGCAAATAGAATTCTAGCTACTGACTGCTTGGGACAAATTCATAGATTTTGATTTTGGATTTCGACTGAAGCTTATATTTTCCCCGTAATGCTGTCATTACACAGTTATCAGAGTGCGTGTGTAATCATAAGATGAAGGGACGACACTGGGAAGGGAAGACAAGACACACGCTAAACATAGCAGTGAGACACTGCAAAGGCATTTTAAAACATACACACCGGAAATACATTACTTATAAGAGTCTGTCAGAGTTTACTTGAGAAGACACAATTATGGGTCTGCATCGTAAAGCGAAGTGCGGGCTTCTATTGTCACATCAGTTACAGTCCAATGAACGCATATTTGCTTCTGCTGCAGTTCAGCCAGGAGAACAGCAACCTCTTCATACTGCTGCACACAGTCTACAGGGAAAAGAATCACAGAGAGGACCGCCAAGTCAATTAGAAATTTCATCGTGGACTGGCTTCTGACTAGAGCCGTGATGCTTTCAGAACACCATCTCTATTTGGCAACCAGGCAAAATCGCTGGAAATGAATAGAAATCAACGATGCTTATGTAATCATGCGGATTTAACCCTCACCTGCACCTGTGCGTGTGGCAAGGAATAATGAATGTTCTTTTACTCAAATTCCATTCACAATTATAACACATCAAGAGAAACTGCCCTGCCACTGCATAGCAGTGCATGTGCGTGAGAGGGAAAGGCTGTGATGTTAAATATTTTTCGAGCTGCACACAACCTCTCATTGGCTTAAGTTTGTCATTTAAGAACCTTCATGCTCGATACCCAACCGAAATTGTGGCGGGGTTTCTGTCAAATCTGGCCTCCCGTGTATTCTCCTATCAGTTTAAAGGCTGGACATCATCAGCTTCAGAGCCCGTGGGAAGGTAAACGCAATGGAAAGTTCGAACACATTGCGCTTTAATTTTGGATGCGGTTACAATTTACGCCACACGTACAAGTAATACTGTGAAAGAGACTTCCAAAATACTGCAGCCCGATAGCGGCATGAGACTTGGGAAACTGTAGGCTCGTCCGGAGCCCGGGTAAAAGCACTGGGTTGCGTGAGGAAGGGCATCCATCTTAAAACAATCATCAACGTTCATCCAAAGAATTCCATACCAGATTAGTCGCAGCCCAACTTCACATTGACCGCCACCCATGCCATTAACCTAAAGGCCACCAGTGGAAATTCAGCTTCTGTCAGTCAAAGTTGGAGAGGTGGAAGGCGGGTTTCATAGGCAGAAAGAGAAGAGGAAAGCACATAGCTTGGATCTGAAAGTGGGAACTTTGAATGTAGGGGCTCTGATAGCAAAAGGTAGGAGTTGGTTGACATGATGATTAGGAGAAACGTAAATGGAAAGTATAGGTGGAGAGGCAGCAAAGCTAAAAAGAAAAATGGTTAGGGACAGAGTTGAAATATTTGTTCCATAATGTGGATGGGAAGAGAAATTGAATCGGGGGTATCTTAAATGAAGAGTGTTATAATGAATGTCCTGGAGGTGAAGACAGTGTCAGATCGAGTGATGAGGCTGAAACGAAATGAGGCTTGCATGTCATCATCACGTTTACGTGGACAACATGTTACTTTACTTTAAAAATGACAATTGATTCACATTAGCTGAAGCAGCTGAAGTAACTAAAGACTGCTTCTGAAACTTATCTTGAATTATCAGTTTGGTTCAAGCAACCAAACACTGTAGCCTACCATATATTCCTCTGTCAGCCTATTTTCCTTCCCCAATTCTCTTTTGTCCCCGTATCCCATCTCTCTTTGCTGAGTTGGTGATTTTGTAATCGTAAAATCCCTGATAAAGATAGCTGTAAAAAGCCTCACTTGCTTCTGGTGAGAGCAGTAGAGAATATGCTTGCGCTGCTGGGTTTGGGCTCAATCTATTTTGTTCCTCTGAGCTTCCCCTATTGACCATTATATCACAGTGCATTTGATGATCTTGCTCTCTTTAAACTGGGTCTGTGCTTTTCCAGGAAGGCATTTTTGACCCTGTGACTTAGGTTTGCAACTTGGAACAATAATTTGATGACTTTCATAACAAAACTGTCATTCTAATAAAATTCTGTCCAGTCTTAAGACCAATTTGATGATATCTGCTGTTTACCCTGATCTCGTGTCTGACCTTTTCATATGAGAAAAGTGGAATTGCATTCCTTTTAGCTCCTTTTCAAATGTCAGCATTATTCTTTCCTGTACCCCATCGATTGTTTTGTCTTTCCTCCAATTCCATAGGTCTGGGACAACAGACATGAGTGCATGTTTTTGTAATTTAAATGTTGAAGTAAATTGAAGGGAAAATCATTTACCCTACTGGCATTATGGCATTTAAGTCTTTGAATTTGAAAACTGGAAAGTGTATTGATTGACTCATCATAGGGGTATACTTTGCTCTCATGAAAGCTATTACGCTGGTAAACTATAGCAGCCTACACTGGAAGCTGAAGGCTGAATTGGAACAAAAAATTCTGGCTCAGTCTAAAAGCTAGCGGAATGTTTGAGGCTCTGTGACCTCATTTTGAGAGTGATCCCTGGGTCATATCCCTGTCCATATTCAGCACTTGTGTAAAGCAGAGACGTGCTGCCATCACTAAAATCCACACACGACTCCAAAGGCTGGAACCCATTTGCAAAAGAAATGCTGGTTTTGATATTAACAGCAAACTAATAAAGAGCAGAGTTTAAAATTAATATGAACACATATCAAATATATCGTCTTTTTAGTTAAACATACAGTATATGTATGTTTGTATCATCATAAACCGAGGACACCTGCATATTTTAACGTAATAAACGTTGGCCTTGTATCCTTTGACTAGAGGTGGGCATCATCGCCCTGTTGAGTCAGTCACTGAGCTTCTGTCAGTATTTCAGGCTGTCCTAGTCTGGACGAGTCATCGGCGACAGCTATACGGCGTCCAGGACGCACTTACTGGTACTACGTCACACGCAGGTGCTGCACACCTGACACGCAGCCAAATACATCAAAAATATAACCAATAAAACAGTGTATATCTTTCAGTCCCACAAACCTCAATGACATGTGTCCCGTATTGTTTTAATTTCACCACTCACTACTTTGAGCGTGTGCTTGTCTGTTGTTTTTATTAGAATTCCTTCTTATTATTTGTCTCTGCTTGTGTGGTGGCTGTGCCTGATGTGGAAATGACCGTGACGCCGATTGGCTGTCGCCGACGAGGGGCAGTCTGTCCGGGCCCACGTGGGTCGCCCCTGAAATAATCATGAAGGACCCCTTCCCCTCCTATCACATTTTCTATTTTGAAAAACTGTCATTTTTCCAAGATAATCCTCATTACGGAAACTGAGCGGTCCCATCTCCTGCTTGTTCTGGAATACATTGATTCATGCGTTCCAACTGTGGAATAAATCACAAATGTATCTTTCTAAATACAAAGTACAATGTTCCGGCTGATTAATTCATGCAAGAACAAAAGCAGATATTAGTCAGGCAACATTTACTGAATGGCCCCGCTCGAGCATATTTCCCTCATCATTGTCATGGGACTGCTTTGCTGACAGAGCTTCCAACAGAAATAAATACAGCACTTGGAGAAGCCCAGATGATACCACTGCAGTACTATCATGTATTTCTCCCATGAAAAAAAGAAAAAAATGTATTTAGTGTCATTACATTCTGTCAGTGACATCGGTGTTACAATTGTCATTTGTGTTGTGATAGATACATTTGTTTCATACGATTTGACTTGGGGGGTTTTTGCCCCCTTTTCCCCAGTACCTAAACAAAACCAGATTTTAAGAATACTTAATCGTGCCACATAGTCATCATAACTTGGAATTCTACGAACAGGAGTGCAAAGGTAAAGTGTAGGTCTCATCTCTAATGATGAATTTGTACTATTCAAAGGGGCAAAATAAGCAGCCTGTATAGGCAGGTTTTGTCTGACTCGGTCAAGATTTCAAAACCAGAGCCTTTTACCCTGCTGTAAAGTCTGGAAGAAAATTAATCCACTTTTTCAACAGGGTAAAATGATTTCCTTATCAATACTGTTCGAATAATGGAATCTACGAGTCACATATTTCCACAGCGGGCTCAGCAGCACTAAATATTAAACATATTCATACAATGTGTTTTGGTTTCTGAGAGTTAATGACATACTGCAGATTGCTTTAATTCTACCCCCACATCTTCGCTTTTCTAATACAGCCACAGGTCTTTGCTTGCTGTCATGGTTCTTGCTTGGATTGGCAGTTTAATTAACTTCATATCGCTGTGTGCAGCTGTAGAAGCTCTATCTGCACAGGCACTCCCACAAAAGTGTGAGAGCAGAAATGTTGCATTCAACTCTCACAAATGCGCTGTAGAGGAAAATCAAGCTCACAAATCTGAACTGTACTGCGGTGTTGAAAAATTCAATTGCCCAAAAGGCTCAACTGATGCTGGTGGAATGTTTTAAAATGTCCATCATTCACACAATTATTCAAACAATACTGAATGCCCAGTCTTTATAATGAATTGTGTTTCAATAATAACAGCAATAAATATAACGATACTTTAAATTAAAAACCATTATTGATGAACACAAATGCAATGTTTAATGTTAGAGCTCTTTCTATTTCTGTCATATTCATATTTAATATTCTAGAGCCGAATGGCAATACGGTGATTGCACATTGTTCCAATCATGGTTAGCACATTTGCCTCAGTCGAAATATGCCCCTACTCATCCACGACCCTAATGAGGACAAGCAGTATGCTATATGAGATTAATGGATGAATGAAAAGATAGCATGCCGCACATCTATCAACCTGTCAGAGTCAGGAATGGTTGTCTTCATGTAGTTAAAAAAAAAAAAACCTGTAATGCACAAATAAATATGGCTTGTGAATTTGACACCATAGAGGAGAGTGTTGTTAACAACTCTGCATACAACCCTGTTTATGCAATAAAATGCATTATGAAAACGATGGTGATAGGTGGTTTTACAACGTGGCAAGGAGTGGCAGCTGCCACCCTTACTAAATGCCTTGGCCCCAAGTTGCAACTCCTGGCTGTTGGCAATAAATCTATCAATACTAAATTCAAAATGTTATCAATACAAGTGTTACTTATATTTTCTCCAGAGTGTGTATAAATATTGTGTATTTACTCTAACTCCCCCACCTTTCAATAAGAAATGCTTGTGTCATATTTGTGCCACCAATTAAGGGAAAAAGTTAAGTGTGGCGGACCACAGACAGTCAGGTAAGCGATATTATATTTGTGGTTGCTCTAGTCTATGTTTAATATGTTCAAATTGTCTGTCAAATGTAACAACTTATGTAAAATAGTAGTTAGCGGTATGGTTTTTAGATGATTGGAGGTTTATTGAGGCGCGGCAGCAGCGCGATCTAGCTTACATCAAGACGTGCCTGGCTATTCTAAATGAGATTTCAAAACAATACATTGTAAAGTCTTTCGAGCTTGGAAAAAAACATCTGGATGGTAAACAGTTTTTTTGGGGAGTTTTTTGAACAACATAGCACACAATGTATGAACTTAGTGACCCGCCAAGACACGTACGGCTCTGGCGCTCACTCTGGCTTTCTCTCTCTCATTGCCACACCTGCAAGCAGCGGTACATTGACTTACTCATAAATACAGGTACTCAAAGTAACAGAACATGACATAATTGTCACAGACCCTCGACCCCACGGCAACGCATAACAGTAAAACATCCATAATCCGGTTCATTACATTGTACTTTATTCTTACAGTGAAAAAAAATCAAAAGTCCCTTCTAATCGAAGGGTTTTTCGAGTTTCAGGGTGCAGACCACATTTTGATTTCGGTGATCAATTGAATGCTTTTTAAATTATACATACTAGTGAAGCAAAGGGAAACGTTTGGATAAATAAAGATAACATGAAACCAAAATAAAAATCAACATGTTTATTTTTGTGTTCTTGAGTACAGATTTTCCTCCCTTATTTTACTGATCTGGTGGAGATTGGTCATGACATGAATGAAAGAAAGTTTAAACGGGATCAAGCAGGCAGATGGAAAATAGTAGAAGGTGTTACAGAAAAAAAAAACTGAACGGCAGAGATTCAGCGACCTAAACCATCAGGATGGAAGCTGACGAGAGCTACCTGGCTAGCTGTGGGAGGTAGCTAGTACAAAAACAGGATTGTGGTTCCATTGAGCAAGAGCTTACTGCAATAAGACGGGTAAAACCATGCCTAGGTTCCACCTTTGGCTGTTGGGATGGGGGGGAGCCACGCTACCTCTCATCGGGCTCATGGGTATAGGCCTAGCACCATCGAGCCCCACGTTACACGTTACAGGCAAGGCAAAACTAGGTTGAAAATGTTCTGTGATGAATGAATTGACATTGAATTCTGAAGCGGACAAATTTGGGTACCTTTTTCATTTATTTATTGATTTTAATCTTGTGCCTTTTTATTGCAATAGTCCCATGACCCACCTTGTTTACTGTAATTACTACACATAATTCAAATATAAGAGGACACACTCCAGATGGCGCTGACAAGAATCAGTACTTTCTCTTGGCTCAAATTAATTGGAGATGCTTTGCTGGAGGCCATCCTTTCCTTTGACAGGCATTTTACTAGTTCTTCAGCTGCTGCTGACATATGCCACCCCACAACACACTGCATTATGAGAAAACTAATGGCCTTGTCTTCTTATATGAGGCAGCTGGTAGAAGATTTGATATAAGGGGCAGGGCTGAACCAGAATACAGTATCATAATTACAATGGGGGTAGGGATATTCTGCTCTCTGGGTGGAAGAATATAGCATTCATTTATTTTAACTATGTGGGCAGTAATTCTAAAATATAGTCATTGCATCAAAGACTTCTAAATTAAAAAGAATAAGGACATTTTAGTGAAGTGAATATCCCACTGTGATTCTCACTCTAGGTATGTCTTGCTTACGGAATTGACATTCATTTCAGGGATATCAATAGTGCCATGGAGGAGGGCCAGCTAATGAAGTTGAGGCCATCTACTTGTATGATTTTAGCAGTTCACTCAGCCAATGTATCCGTTTAATTACACATCTCCTTAGTTGTGTGCAGAACAATTAATTTGCAAGGCACTCATGAGTGACTTCACTTAACATATTCTTAATTTGAAATCAACAGACAAGGACCTTCACATTCGGTACCGCTTCAAACAGTACTACAAAAGAAAACTCAGTTCGATGCAGTGGTGGAGATCTACACGCAGATCGGTGCTGCATCTGCTATAATGCAGACTCTTTTAGTCTGTCGTGGTGAAGAAGGTGCTGAGGCAAAAGGCAAAGCACTCCGTTAATCAGTTGCGCTGCCCTCAACTATGGTCACGAGCTTGACTGGAACAGCAAGATCAGGGATACAAGCAGCCAGAATGAATCTCCTCTGCAGGGAGTCCGGGCTCTCCCTTGGAGATAGGGTAAGAAGCTGGGTCATCCGGGAGGGGGTACAAACAGAGCTGCGGCTGCTCCTTTGCATCGAGAAGAGCCAGATGAGGTGACTGAAGGGTCTGATTAAGGTGGCTCTTGGTGAGGTGTTCTGGGCACATCCCATGGAGAGAAAGCCCTCCAGACGAATCAGGAATTGCTGGAGAAATTATGTATTTAGTATATATGTTGTTTAATATGAAATATGTCATGAGCTGCCAGGCATGGAGTCCATTTGAATGAAAAAAGAAATGTCTATGTAAAGTTGGTGAGTGGTGTATTTTAGACCATTTTATCCTGCTTTTGAAATCAGTTACAATTATCTGACGGGTTTAAGTTAGCTGACTAATATTTACCACAAATAATTTCATGTACAAGACAATTCAAAATTGCTTTACATAAAACATTACACAAATATAGCTAAATCTTTAGACATTGCAAAATTCCTAATACAAAGGAAAACAATCTAAAAATAGTTGAAATAATATAATGTAACGTCAATCTAGATAATGTTCATAAATAGATAATGTGCAAAATGAAGGATTAAAACAAAAAGAATGAATCCAGTCTATTCCTGAGCTACATTAAGTCATGAAAATCCTTCTTCGGGATCTTAATCAAATAAGTGAATCATCGATACACTTTAAATGAAAGTGATGAGAACATCAGTAAACATTTATTATAGTTCACCATTTCCAGTGTTTCCTCCGAGAGGTTTCTTCAATTTACAGCCTTCCATACTTCCCCTGTACTATGGAATATTTGTCTTGTTCCAGGTTTGCTGGTCTCAACTCATTAACGCACAGCCATAATCCTACTGAATTATTATGTTACATGATAAAATGGTAACTGCCCAAGTGAAGTTAAATAGTTTTTGGTCGGCTTTTGAGAAAATTGAATGCTCTCAGGTGCGCCTTATAGTGCGGAAAATACCTTGTACATTGTTAAATATCTGAAGTACAAACGAGTTTCTATGCATTTTTAAAAATGGATGCTACCGTACGTTTTACCATGCCTGTATCCAATAATACAATGCGTCTTATGTATGTGTTAAATACAGAAATAGGACCCGTAATTGACATTATGCCTTTTAATACGGTGCACCGTATGGTCGTGAAAATACGGTAATCAAAACAGGGCGTGTGTGCGTGCGCTCGAACACACACGCGCGCACACACACACACCATAAGCAATACTGCCATTTTGGAAGACACAAGTATGGACACAGAAAAGTTTCCGAACTCCACTTTACGCACAGACAACGCCAGGAAATTGACTTAATTATAAACCGCAAGAAAAAAAAAATATGGACCCTGCGCATTTCCAGGAAAACAACACCATGGTAACACAGAAGCACAAATAAGGTAGGCTCATTGCATGGAAATGAGCTCATCCCAGTTCCTGACCAATCAGAGGGAAATGATTGTCACAAATTATCGACGATCATAATACAGAGAAGCAAAATCCAAGAAACAGCAAACCAAATAAGTGAACAAAAAGGACCATCACAAGGGAACCGATGCCCTCAGCACTTTCAAACTACCGCAGTACCCGTTGAAAACTCACGTCGGCAAGGGGAGAACATACAGAATCCGGACAGGAAGGCCAAGGCCAAAATCGAGCCCTGGACCTCTGCACTGTGAGGCAGACGTGCTCACCAGTGCAGTGCCACCCCTTAAACCAGGGGTGTCCAAAGTCGGTCCTCAAGGGCCACTGTCCTGCCCGTTTTCCAGCTTTCCGAAGAGCAACACACCTGATTCAAATAATCAGGAACGTTCTAATGCTGTTTCAGAGCTGGCTGGTGAGCTGATCATCTCAATCAGGTGTGTTGCAGCCGGGAGAGCTGGAAAACAGGCAGGAAAGTGGCCCTCCTATGCCTTAAACATAGGATCTTTTTTTTTTTCTAATGCTGATAAAATCATTAATTAATTCCTGGCTTCATAAATTTGTTCAGCATTGTCCTGCTCTAAAGAAACATTTATAATAAAAGAACATAAAAATTAGGTGAAAGACTCAATTGTTTCCCCACTATGATTTTTCTACTCAAAATGTCGTTTTTGTTTACACAGAACAGTGTTCTCAATGGATGTCTTCGAGACAGGCTGACATACCATTTGCAGCATAACCCACCAGAGATCCATATTCAAAAAAGATCTATTCTCACATTATCATATTCACTTGACGGTCCTGTAAGTCATATATTGTGGAGATGAAACCCTCAAAGTGGGCAACTTCACTGAATGATTGAAGATGCTATCTTCACCATTCAATCTCGCTTCTCATTGCTGTATTGTTTGATGAATAGCTGTCTTGACATACAGTTCCTCAGATCTCATTTGGATTGTAGACTCTAGCTTGAGGGCCTGAAGCCATTCCGCTCCATTTCAAATGCACACACATGCATCACATAACATGCACAGACAAACGTGTAATCATGCCTTCAGGCAAGAACAAAGAGACATTAAACAACAATTTGCATCACTTAAAGGTGTAATTCAGGAGACCCTCCTCAGAGGGTCTATATCTCATGGGACATAAAGTGCATGAAGATAGACACGGAAAACAATGGCGAGAAAGCTGATGGTTTCACCAGATATCAACAGTCAGAACACAAAGCCATCCAATTTTTCCAAAACTGGTTGTTCTTCAACCATTTTTTTACACTTCATTTTTCACCAGCACTGTACGATTGAACTGGATTATTTTGAGTCAATTTCAAAATAATTCTGATCGCATTATTTTTTCTAATCTAATGACAATTTATTCGTAGCGTCTTACAAAATGATAAAGCTGTTTTCAGTATCAGATCAGTCCTGCAGAATGATGGAGTGCACTGATTAGTACTGAGAAAATGACATGCCCGTTCACACATTGTTGCAGAGGTGTGTTGACCAGAAAAACCCCACAACATCCAGAGCCTTTCGGAAGTCTGGATGGACCTCATCCACCCCCAGGGCCCTGCCACTGAGGAGCTTTTTAACCACCTCAGTGACCTCAAACGCAGAGAGGGGAGAGCCTGTCTCAGAGACCCCGGACTCTGTTTCCTCATGGTAGGCGTGTCATACAATTGACGAGGTCATCGAAGGATTCCCCGCACCAATTCACAATGTCCAGAGTCGAAATCAGCTGTACTCAGTCCCTACTATACACAATATTGATGGTGCACTGCTTCCACCTCCTGAGACACCACCGCAAGTCCAATGACATGACCACAAAGTTGTCGAAGAGCTGCCAAGGTTACCCTAGTGCACATGTGGACATCCTTAATGTCTGAACATGATGCTAGCTATGGACAATCCATGATGAGCACAGACACCCAATAACAGAACACTATGCGGTTTCTGGTTGGGGGGGAATCTTTTCCTTATTACAGCGCTTTTTCCGGGTCTCACTGCCATTGCCTAAGTGCACATTGAACAGCAACAGAACGAGGGAGTCCCCGGAGGGAATGCTCTCCAGCACCACCAAGATGCGTGGGTACTCTGAACTGCGGTTTTAGGCATAGGAACAAACAACAGCCACGACCCATTCAAATACTTGAAGGTGGCGGAAGGCTACTTTCTCATCCCCCAGTGTTAACTCAAACGTACAGCCATGGAGTTGGGAGATAATAAGTATGCCTACATTTGCTCAGCATATCTCACCTTGGGCAATTCCAGAGTGGAATAGAATCCAATTCCTCTCGAGAATGACGGGTACCAGAGCCCAAGTTGTGTGTCAAGGTGAGGGCGCCAGGTCAAGCTGCCGTGGGAGATTTCTAGCGCCTTCTTAAAAGTCAATTGGCAGTGTTTCTCCCAATACACGCCGTTATATGGCATCATTATTTACACCGCATACAAGTCTGTTACGAAGCATGTTATCCAACATATTTGCAAAATCACAATGCTTTGACAGCTGGTTCAATTCGGCCACAAAGTTTGCCACAGATTGATTTGGTTTCCTAAAACGGCTGTGAAATTTATATGGTGGACTATCACAGAGGGCTTTGGGTTGTGGTGGTACCGCACAATCTAAACCAGTTCATCATATCGGATGTGCTCCAGTTTCAGGGGTGTGGCCAAATTGTGCATCAACTTGTACATTTTAGCCCCACACACATTCAGAAGAATGGAGCACTTCTTAGCTTCATCAAAATCCCATTAGCAACGAAAACGTGTCCCAACCTTTCCTTGTAGCCTTGTAGTGGTTACCTTCCACATATTCACAGATCACCCCAAACATAGCCATCTGCTCTCGAGGCTCCACGCCCTCACGTAACCCCTCGGCACTATCGGTGTCATCTCCACGCACCAGATCACTGTTTGTCCAAGAGCACCCAGCTAGCTACCACCTTGCAGCTAAAGCATGCCAAAATCAGAAAAAAAACCCCAAGACAACTCGTCTCTGTTCACCTCATCCTCCAAAATGGGTTGTAACTTCGCACAAGAAAAGAAACTCTCAAAGTCATTAACTTTACTCCAAACTTATTAGAGTGTGCCCAGGTGGTCGGCTCAGCTCATCACATTACACAGTGCAACGTCCTCACGTCATCACGAACACCCGGTGAGGCGGACTAATAATACCTGCAATTAGTACCGTAAAAAGGTCCAGCAGAAAGAACTATAAACTCCTTTAATGATAATTAGGCACAAGGCTATTTTCAATTATCCAAATACTACTCTCTCTTTCATACATGCGCGCGCACACACACACACACACACACACACACACATATATATATATATATATCTCTCTCTATATATATATATATGCACACACACACAGTAGATTACGCACGGCACACTTGCCCCCCTCACCCCCCAGCAAATAAATGAAATGCATTACCAAGGGCATATTCTCCCTGTCAAGAATAAACAGCTGTCCTTCATTGTCAGGACGGATATTGTGAAGATGTTGCCTGTAAGCACCAGTGTGTTGCAATTTCAGTAACATAAATCATTTCATTAAGTAGTTGTAAAATCATTTCAGTGTCCTTTTTTGAAAGTTTGACACCCCTAGTTTTATACCTTTGGGGGCTGGAACACCTATCTAATGGCCACACTGTATACAGCAAGATAGCTACCAGTCACAGTCGGAGGCTATTCAGGCTGCTTGAACGTGTAATTGGGGTTGGCTTATCACCACAGCACAGCAAGTCTGTTTGCACCAGGTGAGATAATGTCAATACATGTACATCTTGAATGATCGCATGTGGTCAGAACTCTCTTCACTGCACCATATGCTCATCAACGGCAACATTTTTTTTTAAAAGACAAAGAATGCTGTATTTTTTGCAGCAAGGGCAATTATTATGATGACGTGGGGCTGTGCATTATTTATTCTGTAGCAGAACTTTTATGGTAAAAACACTTGGACGACATCAAATAGCCACATTTCACGGTGTGCAGAAGAGGTGACATTACTTGGGATTGTGTTATGGACAAAACATTTGAGTGAGCATATTTGTTCAATGAAAAACGTCAAATGTCAAAATTACATGTTGATTAGCGTTACATGTTGAAAGGTATATTTCCTCCGTGCCCTGGATGCAAAGTGAGCGTGTGAAATGAAAAATATGAGCTGATCGATCACTGTTTCAAGAAATATTCATTCTCACAGTTTCTCATTGAATATTAATGTGTTGCTCAGTACTATAGTTGCCAAACCCCAATCATCAGTAACAGGGATGTCATAGTTGTAGTTGCCATGAACGTATTCCAGAAATGTATCATTTACTTCTGTTAAATGACCTTTCTAATGCTGATGGAGAAGTAATCACATCTATAAACACAAAGAATGTCATTAATCAATTGCACCGTGTAATTGGTGGTGTTTTGATCAATGTATTTTTTTCCCATTCATATAAAATGTAAATGGCAAAGTTTAGGAAATCATTGTCTTAGATCATGTCCCAGTCATATGCCCATATGGGTTCAGTGATTGTCAAAGTGATGGTGTAAATTTAACGTCTTGATGTCCCCAAACTTCCAGAGTATGGAGAATTGTTCATGCAGTTGCGTAAATAGCAGGCAGTGGTCTGAAAGCAGTAACCTTCGGCAAGTTATGAACAAGTGACTTCAATGAGACAGTTTTAGCTTCTTATTTAACTGTTTTTTTTTAAAGTGGTATTACGATCGTCAGTATTTTCATGGACCTAAATGTATCTGTTTTTTCTCCTTTTTTGTTTTGTTGGTTTTGTTTTTCATTAGCCACCATGTTGTACCCATTGATCTTCTCATTGCACTTACGTGGAAAGCTGTCAACAAATGCTGCAATATAAAAAATCTAATCAAAGGTTATACATTATTGTCATTGTTATTATGGTTATCTAGTCCAGAATGTGTGTTTTGCAGCTATTAAAATTGAAACTATGGGATGTCCCACAATCAAAAATCAAGCTGTAATTTGTTATAGTTTGTAGATCTATTTCTTTTTCCTTCCTTGGAGCCATAAAAATCAGAATCTGGATAAAATGCAAATAAAAAGAATCAATAACAGGGAGGCTATATTCATTGATTAATCAATCAAGTTGAAATCAACATTCTTTCTCAATCCATATAAATGTGATTTCATGTGCAACATAAGTATCTCAAAGACCCTTCATTGTGCCACATTTCAGAATGTGCAGTAAGTAGATGCAAATAACTTGCCACAGACACTGATTTGTAATATACTGGGAGGTCAAGTATACAGCGAGTCTTGTGATCCTGCAGAGCTTGTTCCATTAACCCACAGCAGAGTGCCTGTAGTTAAGGAGACAATAGACCCTGCAACCCAGCACATTGGCAATTCGATAACACGGGGGAGATACAAAGCCAAGCTTCGATCCAGCAAGAAGCCAAGAACTAAGCCCTCCTCCCACCTCGACTTGTCACAGTGATGGTATCAGTCCTTAGGGCATTTTGTGGATGACTGAGTTCAAGGTTTTCATCACACGCTTACAAGAAATGATCCCCTTAAATTCTGACTGTGTTGAGCAAAGAGCTTTCAGTAATTGGACACAGAGCACTCATTTGGAAGTCTTTGCAATAAAAACAATGCATCATTTGCACATCATTTGTTGTTTACTCACAGTACATGCTGCATGATATCATCATAAGTATCGGTATCAGTGCATAGCGTATGGCGGGCATCCGGAAAGTTCCAGACAGAATCGAATCCTACAAACGTAGACTCAAGAAAGTTGATCGAATAAAAGTATTTGTTTACAAAAAATGTGGCGCAAGGCCAAAAAAGTACAAACAATGCAGGAGAACAAGCCAATTGGCTGGCAACCGGTTCAGGGTGTCCTCGCCTAGTGCCCAAAGACACCTGGGACAGGCTCCAGCATGCCCCACGACCCTTGTGAGGATAAAGCGGTTCAGAAAATGGATGAATGGATGGAGAACAAGCCAGGAATGCTGCGAAGAAAACAAAAAGCGCTTGCACAAAGCAAGAAAAACACAACAATGAAAATAGCCTGTAACAAAAGTACAAGACCAAACCTCTTGGAGAATAAACCGTTGATACACTTAAACACAAGAACTACTTACTCGAATAATGAAGAACATAAACAAAGGCAAGAGACAAAAAAACGGAACAAGAGTAATAAAATATTGTCTGGACCAGGGGTGCCCTAACCTTTTAGACTGAAGATTGACTTTTTGATCAACCAACCTCCTGCGATCGACCAGTTACCATGCACACACATACACACGCACGCCATGATGAGCAACAGCCTGACACGGAGACATGCGACGCACTTTTGCAGCCTGTTAACTATTGTAGCTCACACGTACGGTTTTAAAGTGCTTCCCTCGGCCCTCTAAATTCCTATTCTTTGCCCCCGCCCTCCGTGAATTGTACACGAAACAAACTCTGAAGGAGAATAATGATAATGATAAAAGATACAGTATAGCGCAACAGCTCTGATAACAAGCTGCAATTGCAGACTGCTGAGCGCTAACAACTTGCGGTGACGCAGGTCACGCGCCACCGTAGGTTGAAGATTTACCTGCTTTATTTTTTTTAAATACTTTTTGTGAAAATGAGACAGATAGGATGATTACGGTGCAGTGTACATTAACATTAAATCATATATTACTAACATGCACCAAGACACACAATTGTTTTTTTTTTTCTCCTCTACACCCCTCCCAATCTACTTGGGAGCAGTCCAAGATCTACCGGTCGATCGCGACTGACGTAATGGGCACCCCTGGGCTAGACTAAACGCACATGAACAATGACTTGAGTAAGGCGAAATTATCCAGCATCTTGAAGTGAGTCAATGAGGTCCTTAAATAGTCGCAATAATTGTGATGCTAGACAGGTGTGCAGCAAGAAAACAGGGAACACCTTTGCCACGTGCCGGACACTAAAGGGGTGTTCACGCAGCAACTTTTACTCTGGTGAAGCATCGGAGCTGCTCCCCGTAGAGCGTTCACATGTACAAAGATACCCCCAGCCCCTGAAAACAGCTTAACCCTGGAGAACCCAAGAACCCTTTTCTTCTTCGGAAAATGATGAATTATACATTAAATGACTGCTATATGTTCACTGAACACCAAAATATATGTTTATTCAAATATTCAATGCTTTAAGCCTAATTTAGAGTTCGGGCCAAATTTGACCCTTTGGGATTTAAGGGTAGCATTTTAGTCGCAGAATTTATAGGGGCCAAATTTGACCCCGTGGGTTCTCCAGGGTTAAACCGGAGCAAGGAGCGGGGATCCACTGCCGCTCCTCCTTTCCGTAGCCTTCCCACTGAACCAGCTACTGTATGCCTCTGCTCTTGTGCCTCAAGCCAACATTTCCTTAACCATATAAACCGGGTCACCATCAACAATTCACGGGGGAGGGGGCAGAGTCGGAGATGAAACCTGTGTCATCCAGTCCTTTGGCACCAACAAGGAGGCGTGGATGGACCTTCATAGATGGGGGTAGCCGGAGCCTAACGGACACAGGATTGACGATCACCTCCACCTCAAATGGTCCTGTGAACTGTGGTCCCAATTTTCAAGACGAACCTGCCAGATATAGATCCCATGTCAACAACTAGACCTTTTGTCCCAGCTGGCACTCTGGGGCAGCCCTGCGCCGAGGGTCATCGATGAGCCGGTTCCTAGAAGCAGTATGTAAGAAGGCAGCCCTGATATCCCTCCATAGCCGATGGGCCTGCCTCAGATGGAGCAGCACCAAGGGAACCTCATCTAACCCCTCATGAGACAGGGACAGTGCCATGAAGAGAGCCGTGGCTGAAGACGTGAGAGTGTTATTGGGTGTATTCCATTCAAGCTAGATGTGCGGCCCACGATACAGATTGTTGGAGGCATACGCGCTGAAGAGCCGTTTCTAGGTCTTGGTTTTTTGCGTTCAGCTTGTCCATTCGACTGAGGATGATAGCCTGATGATAAGCTGGCTGTGGCTCTCAGGGTACGACAGAATCTCTTTCAAATCTGGGAGACAAATTGCGGACCTTGGTCTGGAAAGATGTTGACCGGGATCCCATGGACGCGGAAAATGTGGGTCATTAGTAACTTAGCAATCTCTAGTGCGGACGGAGTTTTCACTAGAGCAATAAAATGAGCGGCATTGGAAAATCGATGGAGGGTGATGCACAATTGGTGGATTAGAGAATGCTCTTTTAAGGTTATTAAATGTGGTTTCGGCTTCTGATGTCCAATGAAATTTGGTCTTAATCAAGGTTAACTTAGTTAATGGTGCTGGTTATTTGCTGTAGTTCCGGATAAAAATCGGCGATAAAAAATAGCAAAACCTAGAAATCGTTGCAAGTGCTTTCTAGAAGTGGGTATTGGCCATTCAACGACTGCCTTGGTTTTAGCAGGATCAGCTCTTCACCAATCTCGCCCGATAATAAACCATAGGTTTTGAACAGCATCGACATGGAACTTTATTTAGTTTTCCAAAAGTTGTTATAAAATGGTACGAACATGCTTGTTGCTCTCCAGGGTTCTTGAGAATATTGAAATCATACAAATAAACAAAACATCAGACATTGATGAGATCTCGGCGAACATCATTGATTAGGCTCTGGAAAACAGCCGCAGCATTGGTCAAACCAAACGGCATGACAAGATATTCAAAGTGCCCAATGTGTGAATCGAAAGCCGTTTTCCTTTCATCTCCCTCGCAAATCCGTGCTAAATGGGAGGCGCTATGAAGATCCAATTTGGGGGAAAAAAACTAAAACAGGGAAGTAGTGGGCATCACTGTGTCCCTCTAACTCTCAAACACACTGTCACTAAATTCCCCCTCAACTCAGAAGACTATGGTGTGCTCCCAAGCCAACCCGTTTTTCCTCACCACAGTATCAATCAGGCTCCCTGTGAAATCCAAAGAGAAAACGCTCTTATTCCGACTTGACTATTTGTCACCGACCAATAGAGATTTCCCGACTGAGGTAATCACCACATGAGCTTTTTTACTAAGCTTTACATCACACGTTCTGTGCAGATCTGGTGCCTGGGGTTGTCAAATAAGCCATTTATCTCCCTACATAGGAAGGCTCATTTATAGTGTGTTTAGCTGAGTTCTCTCCTGAAAGTCTAACCGAACCTGGCGCCCTTTAACAAAAATGAACTGCCGTTCCAAAACCGTTCGCAGAAGCCAGAATGAGTGTCAGTGAATGGTCGCCCGAAATATACACTGTATATATATATATATATATATATATATATATATATATATATATATAGGGTGGCCCGGTAGTCCAGTGGTTAGCACGTCGACTTCACAGTGCAGAGGTACCGGGTTCGATTCCAGCTCCGGCCTCCCTGTGTGGAGTTTGCATGTTCTCACCGGGCCTGCGTGGGTTTTCTCCGGGTACTCCGGTTTCCTCCCACATTCCAAAAACATGCGTGGCAGGCTGATTGAACGCTCTAAATTGTCCCTAGGTGTGAATGTGAGCGTGGATGGTTGTTCGTCTCTGTGTGCCCTGCGATTGGCTGGCAACCGATTCAGGGTGTCCCCCGCCTACTGCCCGAAGACAGCTGGGATAGGCTCCAGCACCCCCCGCGACCCTAGTGAGGATCAAGTGGTTCGGAAAATGGATGGATGGATGGATATATATATATATATATATATATACATTCATTCATTCATTCATCTTCCGAACCGCTTGATCCTCACTAGGGTCGCGGGGTGTGCTGGAGCCTATCCCAGCCGTCTCCGGGCAGTAGGCGGGGGACACCCTGAATCGGTTGCCAGCCAATCGCAGGGCACACAGAGACGAACAACCATCCACGCTCACACTCACACCTAGGGACAATTTAGAGTGTTCAATCAGCCTGCCACGCATGGTTTTTTTTTGGAGTGTGGGAGGAAACCGGAGCACCCGGAGAAAACCCACGCAGGCCCGGGGAGAACATGCAAACTCCACACAGGCAGGCCGGAGCTGGAATCGAACCCGGTACCTCTGCACTGTGAAGCCGACGTGCTAACCACTGGACTACCGGCCCGCCATATATATATACAGTAACATAAATAGGCACAACACTGCTCTAGCAACTGACAATTTGCTTTCTGAAAGTAAACTAAACTTTACACATTGCTGAAAGCAGGTTTAAGTATTGGCGCAGGTGGTGTAACATGATTTTGGTGAATTTGATCGAGGTGCAGGCAAATAGATTCTGAGTTCCGCTGTGTGGGAGATGTTCCTGTATTTCATTCATAAATACTGTATGACAATAACATGCATCGAAACCCCAGAAACATTGTATAAATCACTTAATACTATTATTCTCTTTTTCATATTTTTAAATCACCCTCCTGTGTACTTTACATCATCGGCCCGAGGAGATCTGCTCGCAATCCCTCAAATGGTCTTTGCGAGCATCGACCTTCTGCATGGACTCCAGCAAATCTGTTCCTGCTTCCGCCAAGTCAAACACTGTACCACCTCCCTACGGCATCAATTTTGAAGGGAATGAGAGGAGCCGCTTCCATTGGCTGCAAAGCTAGTCATCTGTGTCCACATCCCCAAAAAAAAGAACGTAAAGTAGCTCGCTCATGTGCACACACTTTTTAGAATGTGCCTCTTTCATTTATTGATGTAATAATAATGCCTTATGTTAAAATAAATTGTGATAATATCAAAAAAGAATGGAGCATTAAGAAACTACTTACGAGCTTTCAGTGAATGTTTTTTTTTCTTTTGACGTTTTAAACTAATGTAACTCATTGTGTATTTTAGTCCTCCTAACATTACACGGTGGATGCAAATTACTATTTAGACAATATGATGTACCAAAATAGGCTGGTTCACCTGCACATTGCCATGGATGGCAAAACATTAGTTTCATGTTTACAGATGATATGCTATATTACATAAATACATTTGTCAGCAGCCTGGATGAATAGCTCAGACCAATGACGGTACAATTATGTTAAGTCATATGCAATCAGACGGAAACCAATGTCCTCTCAGGCAAGGACATTGAGATGAAATGTGATGAATGAGATGAAAACCACCAAGTGACGCCAAGATCTATTTTGTGAGCATCCAGAAATTGTGGGAGCAACAATTTATTCAGAGCGTGCTTGCTTTGTGCACTAAAGGTACCCTGCCTTGTTTACCAAATTCACCTACTTTGAATCCAACAACACAAGTCCTTCCAGTTGGCCTGACAACCCTTGAGAGAGTAGTAGAAATGTTGCAACATTCTCTCGCTGTGAAAAACAAGGGTGTTTATCAGACCTGTGGAGAATAGCTACCAAATTGCAAGAGCACTGCAGCTTTTTAAAGAATGGGAAGTGGATTGTTTAAACTCACTGTGTATTTTGGGGGGAGGGGGGAGACAAGCGCAGTGCACTGCCTTTTCTTGACATTCCATTAAAGAGACTGGTAGCACCTTCCAAGCAGAGGGTAAAAGTGCTGTGAGAGGAGGAGGAAGATGCTTGAAAAAGGAATGATTGTGCTTAAAGTCTAGCTTGAGACATACTGCCATCTAGTGAAAGTGTTGGCATCAATATGGGGTCATACAAAAGTGATCAAGCTTCGAATCAATATTTTGTCTAATGGTTTTACCTGACTAGTTTTGTAAAATAATAGAATTTAAAAAAAAGATGATTTAATGTTACTGCTTTTAGTGAGTGTTTAGTGAGTTATACCAGTATGCACATGAAGAGGCTGAATCTTATGTCTGCAGTCAATGCAATTCATCGCCTCTCCCATGTGAATAAAAAATACCAACTGCTTTCAAACAGACAAGTTCAACGCCTGGAGCTTAACTTTAGAAGATTGTCGAACGAATTTATCCCTGGTTCAATTTAGCTGCTCAAGCACTAGAAGCTTACCAGAGGCTGTATGAAGTGCAGTTTGTATGAAGAGAAATGCGTGCCTCCATCACAGGTGTTTAAAAAAATAAATAAATAAATACCGGTACATAAAATCTGCACAATTTAAGTAGGTCGGGTTATATAGGGGTTGATAATGGGATAGATGTATTTTTCTATGCTCTTCATGATATGGTGTAAACTTGAAGCCAAAAGCTGCTGATATGCATAGACAGATTATAAACCAGAGAGAGATTTGGGAATAGGTGAGCGATGTACACCAAATCCAAGACATCATGTTTGGTGCACTCCTGTGAGTGGTTTGTTATTCTGCTAATTGTTAGCAGAATAGAATACAATAGATTCCACCCCTACATGAGAAGTCACATTACCTAGGTTAAGGGGTTTGTGTGGCCCAATAATCCGAGGAGCTAAATTGTCAGGGGCTTCATACCCTGGCAGTGTCACCCAGAACAAACAAGTCCAGTGTGACGAACCAGACAAAGCACAGGTCAGAACCCCTACAATGACGAAAAAACATTGGACTACATTTTTCCTTGCCCGCCTTTGATGTGAGCTGGGTGGTGGCCAAAGGCATGGACATTGGCAGATCACGGGCTACGGAAGCTGTATCTCGAACAGAGAAGGAGCCTGAACTGGTGTGTGAGGCCGAGAGGTCCTGGCTAGATACAGTTGGGCTTGCGTTGACAAACGGCGTTGTTTCTGGAATCAGTCCTTTTGAGAGAGGTTGGATTCTCTTGGACTTTGTCAACACAGAATAGGCGTGTTCTGAATTGCTTTCCTGCCATTTGTCTTTTTTTCTGGGTTTGGGTGTTGTGCGACCTATGTTTGTGGTTTGGCACCTGTAACGTGTCATCTCGGGTAATGCAAAAAGTACGTCCGTAAAACTCACTCTTTGGAAGCCTTGTCAGGAGGGCTTAGCCGGTTGGTTCACTGCTTTTAATCTGTTGGTCAGTGCACAACATTTCTAACCCAGTGGACGGTGGTTCGAGCCTGTGATCTTGAACAGGTCTGTGTCAAATGACCAATGTTGCATGCCAAAACAAGTGCGAAAGAGTGCTCTTGATGGGGACTCCTTTGTTTTGCTGGTGACTCCAGTGCTCACGTGGGCTATGACAGAGAGATCCAAAGAGGAATCAAATGAGTTGTCTGGGACATCTGATTTGGATGCCTCCTAGACTACTCCCTGATGAGTGTTTGGGTATGTCCCATTGATCTTCCCATGGGAAGATCCAGGCTGTGGTGGTCAGCTGGCTTGGGAACACTTTGGAATCCCCTTGGAAGAGGATCCCCAGTGGCTGGGGAGTCAGAAGTCTGAGTTTTTGTGCTTAGTCTGCCCCAGGCAGCAATATGACCCTGGATAAGCAGAAGAAGATGCAAGGATGGACCAAGAATAGGATATGATAAAATAGCAAAGCAGTATTTTCGCTGTTCAGTGAACAATGTAATAGTTCCTACAATGTACATTGCAATACTGCGTCATGTGTATACTGTATCTGTCTTATTATGTTTCACTATACAAGTGTGACTTTAATAATTATGGGGGTATTATTTAGGTGGCCAAAGGTGTATGGTTTAAAAATACATGTAAAATGTTTCCACAATTGAAATAGGGTGTGTCATTACATTCTAATTAGCTCTTGCTGCTGATTTAGTTTTTTCCTGAGAAGAAATTTTTCAGAGTACCTTGATTAAAGTGCATTTTTCTTTATCCTGTTGAGTGACATTTTGCATTTTGCAGAGTAGCTATTCCAGACAGGTTTTGCTGCAGGGTCGAAGGCTAATACAATGACTCATGGATACAAATTGAACACATGAGCATCTCAGCTTGCAGCCAAGGTCAATAAACCCTTGCAACTTCACTCTAAATCTGCACACATCTAGAATGAACCTCTTCACAAACCTTTGCTATTTTGCTTCAGTGATCGTGACAAAATTAAGCTAAAAACTATCTATACTGTACCCAAGGATGACTGATACAGACAGGATAAACAAAGCATTTATAGACAATAACCTTCCAATGTATTTTGGAAGGTGGGGGGTGGGGTTGTCTTCCCACACATCAGCGATTTCACAGATGGATGTGTGCATATGGTCACTCTGTAACATTTCCCACTTTGAGAACAAAATAAGAGTGGGCTATCCCCTCCAAAGCGTGTGTTCATAGATTTGTCCACATTTCATGTAGATTTATCCAAACACTTAAATATGTATTTTTAATACTCTCCAAACATTTGCACTCAAAATCCTGCATCATTAGCAATGCTGCAGTGGCGCTCTCTGTTTTCATTGCACACTGTACAACTGATTTATTGCACTTACACATCTTAATTAATGCCAGGCTTGCTTGGCTCTCTAACAGTCCATAAGGAAATCATTTTGTGTCTCATCGTAATTGCATAGAATCACAATATAATAACTGTGTAAATCATTGCTAATTTGCCTGAGAGAGCATCTGGTCAAAGTAAAACTATACCAAAAGAGTTCTGTTGATAAAACATGTATGAAGAGCACTGCTGTGTGCATTCATACAGAAAAAAATGCAGCATAGCTTCATTCATTATTTAAATCTTCCGACAAGCTGATTGTGATTAGTCAGGATTCAAAGGTAATTTATGTTGTGTTTAAAACTGGTAGTGGTTCACTTTCCTGAAGTCAAAGCTGGCAGTGAGGGTTCCGTCTCAACTCACTGATGGTCTGTATTTTTGCCCAGAGACAATTGGGCTGGGCTACAGCTTCCTGCAAAACTGAATAGAATGAGCGGTCGAAAAGGTTGCATGTAGTTCCTTTGCAAATGGTGGAATTGTCTGCAATTAAAATAAATGTTTTTGGAGCATGTCTTGTTGACCACAGGTTTGAATTTAAATGTACACATCCATTCATCCAACATTTTCTACATTGCCTATCCTCACCAGGGTTGTGGGTGAACAGGAGCCTACTTCAGCTGACTTTTGGCGAGGGGTGGGGCAGATCCCGAGATGGTTGTTTGCCAATATAATCTACTCATACTTTGGGGCAAAAAAGATAATTACCGGTACACAATGAAACACATGACAATAACTGACAATTTAACAAATTTTACATTCATCAATTTTTTTGAAGGATATGAAGAAGAGGAAACCAAAGGCAGACACTAAAAAATACGGGGTTGCTTTCCTAAACTACTACCTTTGGATTTTGAGCAGATCGGGTTACTTTTACCCAAGGTTGGGTTAATTATTTTGTCGCAGCAAATTGGGCTGATGATTGGATTCGGGCAGGCTGAAGATGGTCACCACCACACGTTTTTTGTTTTGTTTTGTTTTTTGAGGGGGCGGGGGGTGTTACCAAATGTCTGCCAAACGTTGGGTTAGTGGAAAACACTGCGGACTCTCTGAGATTGTGATTCAAATCCCCGTCAATGCAAATGGTAATAGCCTGGGTGTTCACAGTTTACACCACATGCTGATTGCCAGCCATTGCAGGTCCCAAGCCTGGATTAAAAATGAGGCGTGTTGCATCCGGTGTAAAAATTGTGCCAAACATATCATTGACTCGTTGTGATGACCCCTGACCAGGGAAAATTGCTTCTTCTTCTTCCAAAATGCTGGGAGTAAAATTATTCTAATTTTTAACCGCAGCTAGTTGATAACCTGGTAACTCATTTATTGGTAGCTCTAACGCATCACTATGGGTGTTTTATGCCCCTTGCTGGATCAAATTATATATATATATATATGTATATATGTGTGTATGTATATATATATATATATAGGGCGGCCCAGTAGTCTAGTGGTTAGCACGTCAACTTCACAGTGCAGAGGTACTGGGTTCAATTCCAGCTCCGGCCTCCCTGTGTGGAGTTTGCATGTTCTCTCCGGGCCTGCGTGGGTTTTCTCCGGGTACTCCGGTTTCCTCCAACATTCCAAAAACATGCATGGCAGGCTGATTGAACATGCTAAATTGTCCCTAGGTGTGAGTGTGAGTGCGCATGGTTGTTCGTTTCTGTGTGCCCTGCGATTGGCTGGCAACCGATTCAGGGTGTCCCCCGCCTGCTGCCCAAAGACGGCTGGGATAGGCTCCAGCACCCCCCGCGACCCTAGTGAGGATTAAAGCGGTTCGGAAAATGAATGAATGAATGTATATATATATATGTGTGTGTGTGTGTGTGTGTGTGTGTGTGTGTGTGTGTGTGTGTGTGTATATGTGTATGTATATGTATATGTATATGTATATAAATATGTGTGTATATATATATATATATATATGTATATGTGTGTGTCTGTGTGTGTGTACTTTAAATAATAATTGTGTGCTGGTGGGCTCATGTTATTCAATAAATACCTTGCAGGTCAAATGTTTTGGAGTTGAAAATAGCCAAACTTATGGGTGTAATTAATAACAATTGAAAGCAGACATTTCAGTCTGGTAATTGCAGTCTTTATGCCTCCACATTGCTTTGAAATTAAGCCCCTGTCTCCCTTGCCCTCCTTACAGCCATCCTATCAGTCTTTTTGACTGAGGGTCTGTGTCTTTTCCATGATCATGGAAGATCAATGTTAACTCCATGGTGTAATCATCTAAGGAATAAGATTAGCATAATTTAGCGTCAATTGAGTTGTCTCGCTGGCTGCAGTGGGGAAGGGTGATTAGGGTTGATTTTCCCAGCAGGCAGTGTTGCATTGGATGACAGAAACTATGTTTAGGAGCTGGGACAAAATGAGGAAAAAATGCTTATATTTATATACACACACATATACAGTACTGTGTGTGTATATATATATATATATATATATATATATATATATAATCAGTTGCTATTAAAGTGGGTCCTGTTGAAATGGAAATAAAGGTGCTGGCCATGTAAAACCAACATGAGAATCGGCTGGCCTTTTTTGACAATACTTATCCATGATCATTAGCTGGAGGCTATCCAAGCTGACTTCGCCGTGATTCAAGTGAACTCTGCAGCTAATGCAATGTTCATTTGGTCAAGTGTGGATGCTCTCATCCGAACCCTGGTGAACATCCACTCACCCATCAAGTTCATGGTCTCATGGACCCAGACCCACCTCGTCAAGCAATTTTCTTCTGCTTGCAAGTGAACTCTGGTGTGGTTTGGTTCACTTCAGATATGAAGTGTGAACAGGTTAAAGACAAGGAGAAGTATTAAAGTGATACATAAGCGCACACATCAAAACAGCCTTTTCCTCTCCCATAAATCCAAGAGTACTATATGTGTGGGTGCACATAAAAATAGCGTCATATAAAATAACTCAGCCATCATCCATTTTCTATACTGCTTAGCCTGTTCTGGATCACAAGTGAGCAGAAACGTAACAGCAGACTTTGGCAACCAATGCAGGCTATAGCCCACCATTTGCCCTGTCAGTTGCAGGGCACATATACAGACAAACAACCATTTGCACTGACATTCACACAGTCACACAATGGAAAGTGAACCCATGCAGCCGACAATATACAGCTACACCAAAAAGAACTCACCTAATATACCTGTGATGTCACAAACGTTGTCGATTGAGGTTGTGATTTTTTTTGTCAAGGATTTTGACAGGGTGGCATTTGTTCCATTTATGAAATCATATAAGAAGCATATATGCAACACACCGTTTTTCGCGTGTTGTTGTTGTTTGCGCACCTCCTCTCACAGCATATGGATCGTGACACCACCAAATGCAATTCAATACAGATAAGACGTGACGTTTACATGCTACATTACTATAGTTCACAAAGGAGAAAGCAACAGTATGTATTATGGTCATAGTTTTTTGTTGTTGTTGTGTTGTTGTTTTTGTTTTTGTGATGGAATGAGACAAGCCGCTTGCTCGTGGTTGGTTCGGGAAAAAAAAATCTGATTGCTGGATTTCATGGCATGAAATTTTTGTAAACTTTTTGTGAGTGCATGAAATTCATGCACTCACAAAAAGTGTTCAACAAACTCTGTTTGTGATGCTCAACTTTAAGTTGATCTGATCTCAAATAGGAAACTCTGAATTTACAGTTCCAGAACAGCTGGATTGAATCAGTTTAATCAACATTCCCAAAAAAAGTTTGTTTTATTTTTGTGTTTACCCATATAACACTACCTTTGGGAACAGAGCAGCTGGAATAATTGAAAATTCCCTTGCTAAGCATCCGTCCTTGCTTGCCTAAAAACAACAATTGCCTAAAAACTTTACTAACTGTGGTGAATAAGGTTTTTTGACTAACTTATCTCACTAACTTTGTTGAGCCGCAGCTGGGAGGGCTGGTGATTCTTTCCGAGGGGATAGTGAGGCACATCACATCAGTGGAACGTGAGTGTGTCCTCTCTTAACCGTTTTTTCCATCCAAAAATTGAATCACAGGACATGCTTTCTTTTCCCCAGGTGGCACCTTAAGGACACACAGTATGGCTTTGAAGACCACTTTGCAGGGCTCACGTCGTGCTTAGTTTTCCACAAACTGACATGATTACATACTGTAACTAAAATGAGAACACAAACTAGGCTGTGTAAGACAGTCATTTCTTTATGGGAGCAATTTAAAAACCTTTGAAAAGGACTGTGTGTGTGTGTGTGTGTGTGTGTGTGTGTGTGTGTGTGTGTGTGTGTGTGTGTGTGTGTGTGTGTGTGTGTGTGTGTGTGTGTGTGTGTGTGTGTGTGTGTGGGCTACTGTTATATGTATTTATGTGTAAATACTGCATGCAAAAATGTTATTTTTTTTCCAAAATATGCTGTAACTTTCATGTTTTACCTTAATGTAAGTCATTGTACATAAACACAACATTGTATGTAAATATATTATTTTTCATATTTATGTTATGGACTGCAGTAACTCGTTTCAGAGAGGGCCTATATTGCATGTCGCCATTCAGTTTGTTGACTTTTGCATTTCTTCTCCATTCTTGCTGCTATAAATATGCTACACCAATAAGTTATTGAATACAATGATTCATGTCAGCCACATAGACATGAACACAAATACTGTTTCTTAAGAAAACACTTTGGTATCACGCTGACTTGCAATCTGGTTTTGTTTTGTTTTGTGTTTTTGTTTCCACCTCAACTCATCAAACTGTTCCCTTGTATCTACCAATGCCCCCTGCCTTGTTGCCTCATCACGTGGCTCGTATCTATGCTGCATTCCATGAATGTGGAAAGTCTGAGTTCTCAACAAGAAAAGGTGCACTCATTGGAATGCCATTCAAAGTGGGAGATCCAAAAATCCACCCAGGCATCACCGAGTTCCTTCTGTATGACGTCACTTGACAATGGCCCTTTTTGTTGTTGACATCAGCTTGAGGCTGGCTGCAACTGTTACAATCCAAGTGGGATAAATCTGATTTCACGCTTTTCTGGAAAGAGTGCCTCTCAGTGACGGGAAGGAAACCAAATGTCGGTCACACATGCACACTTTCTGTTACTGTTATTAGTAGAATAGAGGCTAAGATTTGTACTGTATTTGGTAGCATCTCAAGCTTTCCTGCATCATTCCTATGTTTCATTTGTTACATTTTCATGCAGGTCATCAATTAAAAAGATGAAATTAAACTGTGGACCCGGGCTGAGTTTTTCCTGCCTTATTCTTATAATACTGGCTGTATATAACACATTGGATGTAATTAAAACAAACAAAAAAAGGTGTGGCAGTTATTTGGCAAAATAACTCCATCACGACTGAGATTGGTCTACTCTCCTGTAGACCTTTTTGACAATGAATATTCTTAGTTAAGGGAGGATGACAGAAGTCGTGATGATGATCGACAGCCAGCAAAAGAAGGATTAGCCAATTTTGGCAGTACTGACAAGAGAATTTGATGATGTGGAGAATGTGCCAATCTGACAGAGCTCAAGGACAAGATAAGGTTGTTTACAATAAGGTTGATCTAGCTCTCACTGGAAGTGCTGAGAGACAATGAAACAATCAACATACGTTGCAAAATTTGTGTATACTGATTGACCATCGTTCTCTCTCTCTCTCTCTCTCTCTCTCTCTCTCTCACTCCCTTATGCCATCTTCAACTTTTATGTCGGATCAGTTATCCACAGTCTATCCGTAGCCAAATATAAAATGGTTCTGTAGAGTATTCATTTAGTTTCTGCAGGAAATATGTCACCATTGCAAGGTTATTTATATTTACACTCGAGTGAGCTGCCATCAGTATTTCATGGCGGCCAAATTGGTCCGTGTCGTCGGCGACAGCCAAACAGCATTGCAAATGGACTTACCAGTGCTAGGTCAAAGGCAAGTGCCACACACCTGACATGCAGCCAAATCCATTAAAAAATATATTACATATATATATATATATATGTGTGTGTGTGTTGTCTATATATATATATATATATATATATATATATATATATATATAATACAATAAATAAAACAGTGTTGTATACCTTTCAGTCCCATAGACATCAATGACTCCCCCCAAAATATTAATAAAAAATTAAAAATAAATGGAAAAAGAAAATAGGCGGGTGCTGAACTGCTGGTATGCAACGGCAGTAGTTTTGAGTTGTAATATCACCATTCACCACTTGATGGAAGACATGGCTTAGTTGTGCTTGCACGGGGTCTTATCCTGCCCTATACTACAACATGAGTAGTCCTAATATTTTTTTGCCATATTTGGAATGACATACTGTATATAGTACCAAAATAATGTAAGCATTTTTTGTGAGTTGATTTTTGTGGCGGCAGAGAGAGAGCGAGCGAGAGAGAGAGAGAGAGAGAATCCCTTTTTCTATGCTAGCATTGCTTACTGGCAATGAATTACCACAATGCACGACTAGCCTACAATGACCTCTTACTTTATTTATTTATTTTTTTGACCAACCATTATGATTTTTCTGTGAATTCTCAAATATTAGCCTGTCCCATGGGCTTTTACATTCTCCGCAAGCACCAGAACCCACAATGAATCTCTGCTGTCCAAGTGTCACGTCCCCCTTTATAGCATGTTGTTGCGCTCCTGAGGTGTTAAGATGACATCATTTACATTCTGCAGAAATTATCGGCCAATTCACATATTGTACTCTGCAGATGCTGTAACATTTGGCTCATATCATCCTTGTGACTGACAGATGCCAGGGGTAATTAGATCCAACCGATTAAGGTGGGTTCTGCTGTCTGCCTGAAATACACCTCTGCAGTTCTCAGATGTCATCCATGAAATGAGACAGACACTCCAAATGAGTGAACAGCTCAGGCTAATATCCCATCGCAAATGCTGTTTACTACGGGTGTCTGGATTAAGCTCAGCTCTCCGTGACTGTGCCTGGCTGGATTATCAGAGAGAGGAAATCCTGCCAAAAAGAAATCTCTTGAAAAATAAGGAGTTGTTCTCGATACTCAAGGGAGAATGCTTCATATTTTATTCAATTCACAGTCATTTCTGTCTAAACTCTGGCACTTTTTCTGTTTGTGGAGTGACTTCCTCCCCAACCGCTACCACGATACTTATTACTGTACTGATATTGGATTGCATTCCTTGCTCGATATTGATACAACTTTGACGGTGCAGCTCCCATGTTCTAAAGGGCATACCCTTTTCAACATTTTGTGATTGTCGAGAGTAATAGACAATCACAAGACGAAATCAAGAAGCACCCAGGGGGCCAGCAACCACATTCAGCAGCAATAATATATGTGCAGCAGATGTCATTTTTAAAAGATGGATATTTTTGCCTCCATGGCACTTCTAGCTTTGACCTATTGAACATGGAAATTGTAATAGCTGCAGAAACCGTGACCTTTAGCTATTTCTGAATCATTTCCTACGGATGCTCTTTGCAACATGTGATAAGACAAAGAGGACACTCAACATTTTTTTTTCACGTTTTCAAAAAGTACACAGGACATTGCTGCCTTTGACTGTCATGAATTGTCAAAAGGTTATGTATAATGCTCTCTGACCTTCTATTAACTGTCACACAGTGCACTAAGCATTCTTTATTTTCAGTATGAGCATAAGCATTTCTTTTTTAAGCGCATAAGCATTCTTCATTGCAAGCATAAGCATTCTTTATTGTGAGCTTAAGCAATTCATCGTTGGAAGCATAATCAATTTTCATGATTAATATAACAATGTTTGACAACTAAAATACATAATTATTCCTTCAACAATACCATATAACCAGTACAGACCAATCATTTGGGTTCACCAACCGTTGTGAGCTGTTTCCAACCTCCAGTAAAGGATGAGGGTTGCGTCAGAAAGGGCCACTGGCAAAATATGTGACTTCCACACCAGTCAGGGACAAAGTTTGTGATTTGGTTTAGAGATATATCAATAGATAATGGGGTTAGAAATTAATTTACTGTCTATCAATACAGCAAGCTAACTAGCTATATATATGTGTATCATATATGTCTAATAAAAAAAAATCCTCGTCTCACCCTTCGGGTGGTGTCCATCCCCCATTCAGCTCGGGTCCTCTACCAGAGGCCAGGAAGCTTGAGGGTTCTGCGCTGAGATGTCCGATGTTATTCCCGGGATCTGTTGCAACCAGTCATCTAGTTTGGGGGTCACTGCCCCGAGTGCTCCGATCACCACAGGCACGACTGTCACCTTTACCTTCCAGGCTCTCTCCAGCTCCTCTCTGAGCCCTTGGAAACATCAGAAAGAAGGAACACGAGAAACTAGAAAAATACTATCACTTGGGACCGCTACATCCACTACAACGTCTTTCCTCTGCCCTTTATCTATGATCACGATATCTGGTTGGTTCGCCATTACCATCTTGTCAGTCTGGATCTGGAAGTCCCACAGGATCTTCGCTCGGTCATTTTCCACCACCTTTGGAGGTGTTTCCCATTTTGACCTTGGGGTTTACAGTCAATACTCCGCACAGATGTTTCGGTAGACTATGCCAGCCACCTGGTTATGGCGTTCCATGTAGGCTTTCCCTGCCAGCATCTTACACCCTGCAGTTATGTGTTGGATCGTCTCAGGTGCCTCTTTGCACAACCTACACCTTGGGTCTTGTCTGGTGTGGTATATATATATATACTGTGTATATATATACTGTATATAGATATATAGATTTTTTTTCCAGGTTACGGTGTGCAAACCTTCAATCAGACAATGGTACTGTTGCATCTAAAGTCACTCGTCACACAAAAACAAACTGGTCGAGTCTGTGCAGCGTGCAAATGCGCCAAGAGACTGTTTATTGAACTCTGCTCACAAGTGACCAGCAAAACATAAATCGCTTAATCCACGCTTAGTTCCCTCTGTTACACGAATGTAACAGTTGGATTAAGCGTGAATCGATTTTAATAGATTTTCTCACGCCTTGAGAGCAGTGGCAGTTGAGTTGGTTTTACTTGCGTTCAGTTGGGAGGAAAGACCCGCCCCCACCCACACACAAACATTGCGAGTTCTGATTTCAATTACTGGGTTAAATGTTCGACACTCAATATTGAAACAGTCTTTCATGCAGTCAGCATTTATCAGATATACACTGCAAATGTTTTGCTGGCAACCATCAAAGCTGCTAAGATCTTTAAGACAGTCTTAAATTAGTCACAAAGACACTGGACCGAAATGGCTTTGTTCAAATATCATAAAAATGTGATCAACAATGCTAAATGAAAGGTTGGGGGGTTCAAACAGGCTTCGGTTTTGAGATGTGGCACTCACACCCAGCACTACCCGCAGGCAAAGCAGCTGCAATTTTACATACAGTAAATGAAAAGTTCAAACTATTTTTGTCAACTTTAAGAATTATTTAAATGTGATCAGAGTGGTGGCAGTCTCTTTCCACTTTGCCCTGTTACTTTCAAAGAGTTTTAGAACACAATTTAGTGTCTTTAAATTGTTCTCTGTTGTCGAACAGTGGATGTGTTGATAAAATCTGACTTAAGAATTGAAATCAGACTGCCTGTTGCCATGTGACAACCTGGTCATTAATTTCAGTCTGTGATACAAATTCTGCTTGATATTAGGTCGCTCCATACCACCCTCAGACCCCTTAAGGCACCATGGAAAAATCCTGAGAGAAAAAGATAGGCTCAGATTGGTGATCAGCTCTTTTTAATAAGTGGCGTAAAACAAATTTGCAGGATGATATTGCTGACTACGCGTATCTCTTTGCGCAAAATGAAGGAATTAGAGATCATGATTTCTCATAAATGTTTAAGTTTTCACATGTGAATGGTAGCGTCACCTACAGCAGTGTTTCCCAACCTAACACCACAAGTACACAAGCAAATGTCTATACAACAAAATGGCTTTCATGTTCTTATGTTACAGTGTTCTGGCTACTGTTTACACAACACTGCTGTCTGAGGTCAGCAAAAATACTGTGACATGAGGTCCAACTGGACCTATAGTAGGCCTATGGTCCTGAGGAGGACTGCCACTGCTCTTGTCAGTCAGTCCTTCCTTATCCATCCCTTCATTACTTTTCTGTTCCCACTCTTCACATTTATCGTGCAGGTTTTGGCTTTCAATGCTCAGTCCTTCCTTCCTCCTTTGCTCTCCTTTCTCTCTTGCCTTTGCCTCGCTCTGCTCTTTGTGCTCTTCTGACTCTTTACTTTTTATCTGTACTCCAGATCCATGTAACAGCTATGAAAAGAAATGACAGACTGCAGAGGTGGTGGCTTTTTTCAACCTAAAAAAGCAAAATGACAGGTGTTGGACAGATTGTGTGTGTGATGATCTACTCTCTTTTCTGACGAGGCAGGAATGTTTACTTTTCATCTGTAGTCATTTGACATTTGATTTAGTTCAGAATGCAGACAGACATCCATCCACATGTTCATAATAAATATGAAAACCAATATTAGACCAAACAAAAGTTGTATGTCTTTTGATTTGAAATTCAGCCAGGAAGTATGTGGAATTTTAATTGTGAACATACACAGCCATAACCACCACCCTGCCGTTACTCGTGAGAAGACAAAATGGTTCAGAGAGAAGAGTGATCAATCTTTCTTCCTTACATTATTTATTTTGTCTCATGAGGTGACTCCAGACATGTTGTTCCTGTTTATTAAACTTGTTATACCTTGTTTTAATAAATGGAAGGATCTTCTGGGCTTTATATTGTCATTGAATGACACTCAGGCAGAGAAATTTGATGGGCTTTTTTTAACCTCGATGGCAAGCTCTGGCTGTGCTGCAGGGAGAGAAAATGCACCGTCTTGCTAAGTAAATGAAACTACTGGAATCATATGAAAAATAGACAAACTGGCCATATCATATTGTAATCAACTTGATTTTTATTGCAATGTGTTGCTATTAAGAGGTTGGGGCGAACATTTCTACTCATTAAAAGTGCTTGAAACACTACCATTCATCGGACCATGTATACGTACAATAGTGATGCATAATAACTTGCAAATGGGTAAAGTAGCCATTTTTGTACCTCTTGCTATAGACTTTATATGGTCGAAATGTACAACATTGCATATTATGTATCCACATTTTGAATTTGTTCAGTAAGTGACAGCACATCAGCAACAGTTAAAGCAATGTGTCAGGATAAACGCACACTGTGTGTTGTGAGTTACAGATGTACGGTTAGCTTTTGGAAAACCCTCGAACGCCTGGAATTATCGGTGTGCGTCAAATACTGGAGGCACTGCTGGGATGATTGACGCTTATCTTTAGGTTACTCGCACAGGCGCGCACACACCGCGCTTAGTTAAGAGGATGTGAGTGTGCAGCAACGGGTGTGTGGTGACATCAAAGAGAATAGATTTGGAGTTGGCAGAGATTGGGTCCAACAAATGATTTAGCTGCTCAAGCTGTAAAAGTGATCAAGTGGGTGTGTGTGTGCGTACGTGTGTGTGGACCCGGAAGTCAGAAAGAAGTATAACTTCTGGCTGCAGAAGTAGCTGTCTTTCAGAATAAGAGTATTATAGCAACATTTTGAGTTAACAGCAAGGCTGGTCTAACTGAAGAGCATTCTTAAATGATCCATCCCTCTTCTACATTAGCTATCCTCATTAGGCATTTTTTTAGGCAGCCCGATATATATATACAGTACATACAGTATACTGTATATATATATATTTTTTTAAGAGCCGTCCTGACTGTTAATGGTGGAGGAGATTTGCCTTGACATCGCTTGGCTTGAAATGGTACGGTTTGGCTTGAAACATTTATGGGGGGGCTTGACTTGACATGGCTTGGATTGACTGCTTGAAATGACGGCTTGGCATGACTTGGCATGGCTTGAATTGACCGCTTGGCTTGGCTTGACTGCTTGAACTGACAGCTTGGCCTGACCTGAATTGACCACTTGGCTTGGCCTGAATTGACTGCTTGGCTTGGCTTGAAATGACTTGGCTTGGCATGGCTTGGATTGACAGGACTTGACATGGCTTGTCATTTTTTTCTTTTTGGGGGAGGCTGACATTTCTGGGGAGGCTTGCGTTGGCAGAAATTACTTGACATGGCCTCCCCTTATGTTTTTCTTTCTTTTTTTCAAATGGCTCGACATGACTTGGCTTGAAATGACTGCTTGGCTTGGCATTTAGTTGGCAAACCCCAAACATTTGTTTCTCTGTGCATGTTAGTCATATATTTTTGTGTTAATGCACACGGCACCCTAATCGTTCTATCAGTCTCACTTTACAAAAAGTATTTTAAAAATAAAATTTAAAAATCTTTAACCTATGGTGGCGCGTGACCTGCGTCACCAGAAGTTGTTAGCGCTCAGCACTCTGCAGTTGCAGCTTGTGATCACAGTTGTTGTGCTATATCTTTTATCGTTATCATTATTCTCATTCGGAAATTGTTTTGTACAATTCATCGAGGGGATGGGCAAAGAATGGGAATCTGGAGGGCCGAGAGAAGCATTTTAAAACGGTGCGTGTGATATACGATCGTTAACAGGCTGCCTAAGTGCCTCAGTGTCAGGCTATTGCTCATCATGGCATGCGTGTTTACGTGCGTGCATGTGTATGCGCGGTAATGGGTCGATCGCAGGAGGTTGGTTGATCGAAAAGTTGGTCCTCGGTCAAAATAGTTTGGGCACCGCTGCACTACGACATGCGCCGTGTGATTAGCTTGTGACCAGTGACCAGTACAGAGTGTAACCAGCCTATCATCAAAAATTAGATGGCATTGGCTCCGGCTCACCTGTGGCCTTAATAAGGGTGAGCAGCATAGAAAATGGATGCATGGATTGTTTGATTTACTTGGTGAAATGTATCATTTTGGGAGGGAATTATAGGCAAGTGCTGGGGGTGAAGGATCTCATCCTGCAGAGAATTGCAGCTGGCAGCTCAGTGGACCGTCAGCAATGCAGACATGGAGGCGGTGGTGAGTCCAAACTAATGGCAGCCACTATCTTTCTGCAGGCAAACGCTTCTAACACAGGCCATCAACTCAGCCCCCACTCCAGAGGCACTGTTATGAGTTCTGTAGAGAACGACAAATGTGTCGCAAAGAGACAGAGATGAGTTAGGAGATCATTCTCTCTCTCCCTCCCTCTCTCGCAGGCTAATAAGGTGAGGACATGTACTGTAGGTGGACCAAAGTGGATCAGCACACACTGATGCTGGTGGATTGTGTGTGTGTGTGTGTGTGTGTGTGTGTGTGTGTGTGTGTGTGTGTGTGTGTGTGTGTGTGTGTGTGTGTGTGTGTGTGTGTGTGTGTGTGTGTGTGTGTGTGTGTGTGTGTGTGTGTGTGGAGACTAAAATCCAAAATGAAAATGTCACAACAAGGTGAGCACTAATCCGAAACAGTAGAGAATCTATGTTATTTTATTAATGATGAAGATTAGTAATTTGCAGCATGTTACCTGAAAAAAAATGTTGAAACTAACTCAGCAAACACAAGATATGGTAAACATTGGTGAGGTGAAAAATGCAGTGTGCACCACTCCACAGAGCTGTGCAGCAAGCAAGGGAGTGTAAGTTTAGCAGAGAAAAGCTCACAACTCCAATTAAACAATCAAGCGCTGCAGGACCAAGTGAGGAGGCTGAGTGAAAGGGTGCCTCACCAAAACATGATGCCTGCAGCTGTCAACGGGCTTCCTGAAGTGACAATCAGAATAGAATTCAAGACTGCTGGACAGAATTGCGAACATGGGCAAAAAAACAGACTCTCACACACCAATTTGATACATCAGGATGACAGAGGCATCAGCAAAGAGAACATGGAGACAGATTATTAAAGAGGTGGTGAAGGCAATATATCCAGGTTTGAGTCTGCATGACATGTAGGAAATAAAAAAGTGACCTCACCCCTTCCCCAACTGAGAACCATATTAAAACTTCGTATCAAGGACGACAGTTACATGGACGTTTACCAAAAACTGATGTGCACCACACGAGACAACCCTGAGTTCCCTTACAGTCATTGAGTTAATGTTAATACTGTTAATTGCTAAATGCTGCTATATGGATGGTGAGTGAAATAAACACAAGTACACTGCGCTTGTTCTAAAGAAATTCTTAAGGTCATACAACACCAGGCTGTAAGTGACCACAAGCTTTAACTTCTAGCTGCGACTGTCAACCAGAGGGGCAGTCGAAGCAAAGGATAAACATGTGGAGCAGGGTCTCAATGCCACCAAGTCGGCACTAGTGACCAATGCCAGAGTGAGCTCATAAGGGACACATAAGGTATTGAAAACTAAGCATTTTTAAATATTTAAATATTGCGGTTTGTTTATCGTGGTTTTAGTGAATCGCGGATTTTTTCAAACATATTCATTAAAAAATAAATAAATACATTTTTAAGTCCGCAAACAGTCCGCGAGAAGCAGCGAAAGTCACCAAAACAACAGCGAGTCACATAGAGCAACATATACAGTACTACATGTATATCTTTACTGTATTTTGTTATTCATACACTAACCTAACCTAACTTATACATGTTTAAATCTATTAGTATATAGCATTAAGTAATGTTAATTACTACAAAATTTACTTCTACATGCATGTGTACCAATAAATTTGGCCTTATAATATATTTTTATGTTCCTATATGGGGGGGGGGGGGGTTCACTACTTCGCGGATTTTCATTTATCGCGGGTGGTTTTGGTCCCCATTAACCACGATAAACGAGGGATAACTGTATGTCCCTAACAGAGTGGAACTCTCTCACAGTCCATGTCTCAATTATCCACCCATACAGTAAATTATTTACAAATTACGTCAAATGAGTCCATATTGTATTATTGACACTCCTATGGATTTGGGAAACAGACATTAAGCAACAGTCATCGTCGCTCGACAATATTTGGTCCCTCGACAAGTGCTACGCGATAGCCGACAGCACAGCGCTTCTCACTGATCAAGACAGTTGTCTTACGGCATCTCTGATGGGTTAGTCTGGGGTCGGCAACCCGCGGCCACGGAGCCGAAAATATATTTTTCAATTCACAGAGGGAACTGGCAAAGACTGGCAATCTGCAGGACCGAGAGAAGCATTTTAAAACGGTACACGTCAGCTACGAAGGTTAACACGCTGCAAAAGTGCGTCCCATGCCTCGTTCATCTCAGGGGCTGTTATGGCTGTCGCTCATTATGGCATGTGTGTGTAAGTGCGTGCGTGTGCGGTCGCGGGTCGTTCGCGAGAGGCTGGTTGATGGAAAAATAGAGCTTTGGTCAAAAAAGGTTGGGCCCCCCTGCTCTTCAGGATGTACTGCAGGGAAAAAAAAAACGTTTAATCAGGAAGGCTCATTGTGTATTTGTAGCCAACTTAGTCATTTTGATAGTAGGCTAATATAGCTAATATAGATACATACAGCATATATTGCCTTCTTTCTAAGTTTTTTATTTGTTGCGGCTCCAGACACATTTGTTTTTCGTTTTTTTGGTCGAATATGGCTCTTTCGACATTTTGGGTTGCCGACCCCTGGTTTCGGCAAAATACGATGCTGTAAAATAATGTGCGCATTTCCGGTGTGTTAAAAGCCACAGTAGTATACTTAGATTTTTTTACAATATTTTAATCAAGGTTTTACTCCTACTCCTTTACTGCATTTATTTTTTATTTCTGGGGGGAGGTGGGCGGGGTAAACAAACTCCGCAAACAAGTATCTTATGTGACAGTGAAGCAATACATCGACTTCTTAGTTTAGTGCTTCGTCGTTTCAAACTAGACTTACTCTCTTGGCCAATATTTTATTCTGTGTAGCAGTCATTAATGCCAGAACGCTGTTATTATGGCAAAAGAGAAAAGCTGACAGGATGACAGTGTCGCTCTGTTTTAGCCTTTAGATCCGTCAGCATGTAACTTAAAGTGACAGGCAAAGCTGACTGCAAAAATCAAAGCCTTCTTTAGCTTCCACATTTTTCAAATTGCACTATTTGAGTGGCTTAGAGAAACTTCAAAGCGTCAGAGAAGAGGATTTTTTTTAATTTCAGATAAGGCCCCTGAGCTGAATGTGAACTGCTGGGAGTGTAGAAGCTCACATCCTAATCAATGTGACCAGCTGAATTCAAGACCGAGGAGCTCATCTTGTGAGTCCTGTTTTTTTTTCCCTCTCCCTCATGTTTCCCTGCTCTTTGTAATTTGTATAACAATATGATTTGCGTTGAGGAAGTCAAGCACCTTGATTTAAAAAGCGAAATTCATTGATTAGTTTAAATGCAGTCGTATCATCAGGTCCATTGATTTCTGCATTATTCCGTTGTCATTCTCAAGCCAGGATAAGATCCTTTAAGACTACCTTCAGTATGCATTAGGTAGTTAACGCCAGTTCGTCCCAGTCACTTTATCTCACCTGCTCTCCTATGTTTGTGAATTACCGCATTTCCGAAACACTATTTTTCTTGGAGCTTATTACCTCCAATATTTCAGTGAAATGACAAACCATGCATGTCAACGTGACGTGTCAAATGGAGGAGGAGTCTCCAGTTCAGCATTCATCATGGACGATTTATGTTTGTCTCTAAACCGAGTGGGAGACTTGAGTCATCTCTAGATTGAGTCAGGTAGGGTAAAACAGTTTTAGATAAAATAGCTTCCACTTGCCTCAATATCGGTTAAGTTACACGTGCAAATAATTGTCAGGAATGAAAAATAAAGTTTGCGTCACTGTGAAATTTTGCTAAAACAATGGTGGACTCCACAGTTTGTGCAAAATACTTTGCCCATTTGAATTAGAGATTGAATACTGTGGCCGTGGAGATGGTGTCCAGTTTATATTCAAGATGTGCCGATACCACTGCACTCGACAGTGTGTTTGGACTACATTCTAACACCTCATATTGTGTAAGAGCTAGCAATGCATTACTTTTTAAATTTGTGTACACTGATACAACTTTGTCACACACTAAAATGATCAATGTTTGTTTACTTTCACTTCTGCAGTCCTGCATTTGATTATGCCACCCTCATATTCCCTCCATTTACAGATGTCTAGAAACCAGGTAAAGATTATGTACTACAATCTTAGGTAATCCCTCATCTGAAAATGCGACGGGCCCGGTCTGATCGATGAGCCTTGAGTTTGATAACTGTACTTCTATTAACAGACAGCATCGGTGCTTTCACTAAAAGGTTAAAAAAAAAAATAGAAAAAGAAAATAAAATAGTTGTAGCAACGATAATAATGGTGGAAAGCAGATAAAGATTAACAAAAAATATATAATACAAATACTTGTGGAATTGAGAGATTTTGTGATAAAAGAAAACCTGGGAAGACATTTGAATGATGATATGCTGTCTCATTGAATGATGATATGCTGTCTCATTGCTGCATTTGTTGTGCAAGATTTAGACAGGTAAACAATGCAAATAAAAATACACTTATCAAATTTGCTTCTTTATATATTTATTTATCAATCAACATGTCAGCAAACAGGAAAAACAGCAGTGAAATCCAGAAGCAAAGAAGACAGGCGACCCCATTCATATGTACTGTATATTAGCTGAAATTGAATGCTTGACATTTAAATTGAAGATGCCATAAGAGCAAGATTATGAGAGATCAAAGATGTTTTTTTAGGGGGGGGCAGCCTCCAAATGATTTCTCTTCACAGACGCATTCCATTGGAGTCCAAGTGAGTGGAATTTCAGTAAACAAATGAAATTGGCAAGAAGCCATACAGCGACATTAGGCTTAGTGCTGTTAACAATGGGTCGATACTGTGCAAAATATTTGATGAAACATGAAAGAGCTAATGTTGTACAATTAAACAGCCCTTAATAGAAAATATGATAAATTTTGTGTGGAATAAACCATTTTTCTATAAAACTATGATTTTGGGGACTGAAACATCACCCATGTGAATGAATGCCACTGGTTTGTCGGCATTGTTCAACCACAGCTAACACAGAAACAAAAAGAGAAATATATTTGTACATAGTGTTGTTATGAATGAGGTTACCACATTACCACTAAATGGTCTGATTAGATGGCATTCATGCATGTAGGTCGATTGTTGTTCATGTATTCAGAGGTTTTGGAGCAGCCGCATCATTGAGGATGATGACGGATGCAATCACAGCTTGGTACATCCAGAAGAGAATTACAGGAGGAGATAAGAGGAGAACAGACTAGCAATGTTGGACTTGTATTTAAAATTTAATTGGATTTTAAATCAGTTTCAGCAAAAGTACAGCTCAGCGATAAACTGTGTACACAGCAATGTGGTTACTTGGCTGTCGGAGTTGGCAAAGTATAATTTATTCTTGATTGCCAGTCATGACAGGCTTTTGTCATCTCAGTCATGGCCACATGAGTATTATCTAAAAAATGAACAGAAGCATACATGAGACGGTAAAACGTGGTTGTGCACGGCATCTTTTGACCTAATTGTGTTGTCTCGTTGCTCAGGTTTGCCCGGTTTCAGAAATGTGCTTGATGAGACTCCAACCAGAATCACTCACTGGCAGAGCGATGAGTCTGGATTCCAAGGGTGAGAGCTGGCTGCCATCCCCTCCAGTTAGTTCCAGAGTGAAGCTTCCCAGTCAGTAGAAATGCTCTTGAAAGTACTGTAGGTCAGCGCTCCAAATCAGGAGGCAAGATATTTGAACCTTGCACACCTTGGCTATGCCCAGAATTTTTCTCCATTATGATAATGAACATAACTGGTCACCATAATTGAATGTGAACAACTTCACTGCCATGCTAACCAAGCTGCTACTCCGACTGAGCCCCAATAGTGATAGACTTTGAATGAAAAGAGTTTATTAACAAAAATGTGCAAGACCGACAAAGTACAACAAATGATGCTGGTTACAATAACCAGGAAAACAAGACAAACCAAAAAACACTTGCAAAGGCCAAGGATAAATACAAATGGAAATCGCTGGTTGTGAAAAGACAAGAATGACCTAAAACACCTATAATACTAACCGGGACCAAGATTACATTAAAGATACTGTATATAAACAAATAAAATTGCAAAAATAAATACTTACAAAAGCAAATGCAAAACATGACGAGAGAAAATATGTCGATCAACAAAAGACGCCTAGAAGAATTCAACACTTGGGTAAAGAGTTGTGAGCAGGGTGAATAATCCGCCAAAGGCATGACAACGTGACAGTCCTTATATATTTGGCTGATTATGATGGAGACACACAGGAACAGAATCACGACAGGTATCAACTGGGAGTTCATTATCTTGCTCAAGGACGCTTCAACATGGTCACGATGTACACTTATACATATACACACTTAATATCAAGACACCTGCAATCCAATACCCGACAGCATATTGTAAATGGATCACAATTTGTTTTACTTATCGGTAACTGAATTGAAAATGCCAAAATTTGATTAAATCTAGTGTTTTAAGCTACTTTATGATTTTGGATATATGCAAATGAGATCCAGCACATTTTTTCAATACTACCTAAAAACAAAATGTAATGTATTTTCATGCCGGGTGTTGGCTTAATTTGCAGCCATGTTCTACATTTCCTGCGGCTGCTTCACTTGTTTCATTATGCCTAAGTGTCCAAAACAACCCTGAAGCAATCATAATCCTGTAGTCTGTGAAAGTCTTTGCTTGACTCCAAAGAAAAATCAATTTCTGTGCTTTCCAAGCCTAAATTTCAGTGGTGGAAGTATGTAGCTGCAGGCATGGAGTGCACACGGCATCCATTACAGTGGAGAAATAGTGCACTTCTCTCTACGGACAGCAAGCGTATTTACTTTGGTTCGGCAGCCGTTTACAACGGAGAACGTTCTTAGGATTGGTGTAATTGATGGTTTCACATATTTATACTTTTTCACTGAAACGAAATCAATGGCTAAAGGTTTTATCATTGTAACGAATTTATAATTCTCTGAGATTACATCCTTTTAAAAGTAATGGTTGTCCAAATTTTTTTTCAGAAGCAATATTAATGTTCTGAAAAGCAACTACACAATATTTGTGGACGTACATCCCGCTTTTGATTTTATAATCAAATGTAAAGTATCCCATAATCCCATAAAGCCTCCTTTTCCATTCTCCTTAACCCTTTATACTGCTGTGCTTCTTGTTTTTTCTCACATTAAGTGTGTTTGGTATTTAGCAGAGCAAAAATTCCCTTTCTTTGAAATTGTAAATTGGTTGCTTGTGTGCAGGCCTTTCTTTGTTTCACCATTGGGGACTTTCTAGATTGGTTAAACAGGACTGTTCACTAAGCACCAACAAAATTATTCGTAACTGTTTTGGCCAATGTTTATCTATCTTTGCCATGCACTCAAGGAAGGGAAAGGGGAAGGGAGGAGAAAGGAGTAGGATTTGAACAAAAACACAAAAGGAGCAGAGCTTGTAGCTGCTTTTAAACACATGCAATTCCAAAAAAAAATATTAAATACTTCAGTTCATCCAATGTTGCAATAGCATAATTCATTTCATGGATTTACCATGATGAATCAGGATGCAAGGGTCTCTTTGTTGGAGTTTTGTAAGTTATTTTGATGTTGCATGCACGTCACATAAAGCAATTATCATTGGTCCATTTGGTTAAAGGTCAGCTCAATAGGACAGTGCAACTATGGAATGACATCTCTGTATGAGTGCTTTTTGAACAGTCTATTTAGAGAACACAATTTAAAACACATTTAGCCTCGAGCACAAATGTATCTGCTGTCTAAGTGCATTTTGCTGCGTCATTTCTCATTAGGAGAACACATTCAACAGAATAATTTATTATGGTCAAACGTCCGCTGTCTCGATCCACTTTCAACGTGCATATGAAAGCTTCTCCATGAACCCAGCAAATGCGTGTGTGCATTCTAGAGAGAGAGAGAGAGAGAGAGAGAGAGAGAGAGAATATATATATTTTATTACTATATATTTTTTAATACTGTATATATGTATGTTTATTTATTTATTTATTTGGAAAGCTAAAGGTTGGTTTTCTTATGCAAGCTGATTGATTTTCACCTGTCCGTTGTTCTGATATTTGAATGAAAGTTACATGAAGAAACCAAGCAGAACAAGGCAAATTGTGCAGTTGTTGTACTTTGCTGTATTTTGTAATGATCTTTGGGGGTATTTTTCATGTTGTTTGTTTAACTTTAAATTGTGTCATATGGTACCAAGTTGAAAGCAAAGTGAAGCGCCCAATGTCTTTGTTCAATGAGCCGAGGGGCAGAGACACACTTTAAATAATTAATTAGCCAAAACATGAAGATTTACATAATAAAAATTCCCCATTAGGCTTTTAGCACACAATAAGGTTGATTATAGATGAATGCAATTTCCCATAATGAACAGGCCATTTTTGACACTTTTTGATTACAGTCTATGGAAATCCAAATGCCCTCTACCCGCTCCCCGCTCAGCAGCCTTAATGGAGATATGAGGTGACATTGTAAAGATGTGCTATATGCAGTAAGTGCCCGCCATTTTCACACTCCTTCTCACACCCTATTTAGCAATCAAGGCAGTTGGAAAAATTCTCAATGTGCCATTTGTTTAATACGCTGTCCTTGAATACACCAGAATGCCAGTTCTCATGTATTATACAAACCGTCCTGATACATAATAGATAACAATTTCAATAACCACACAATGGTTTTGCATTAACTTCATTGCCATTCAAAAACAAATTGTGAATGAATGCACAGGAAATAATTGAAAATGAATTATGGTCCAATGAAACCATGGTTGAGCTGTTTTTAATTCCAAAAAGTATTTTATTGGCGCAGGCGCAACACTGCTCACCACCAAAAATACGCCATGCTTATCGTGAAGAATGTGGGGGCAGCATCTGCTTTGGGGAGGTTTTTCTTCAACTGCAACTGGGGCCTTAGTCAAGGTGGTGGGATTTATTAACATTGCCGTCAAGCCTAATCCTGTGGTGAGAAGTTGCATCAGACTCTCTTGCACCCTCCCCCATGAAAAAACGTGATTGACGTATTAATATGTCATGGGGAGGGAGCGGCTATGCGCTAATTGACGTATTTATACGTCAAAGGGTGTAAATGAGTTAATATAGGCATTTTAAATGATGAATTGTGTGCCAACTCCCATTTAAATGAGTTTGAATGTGATGGGGTAATTTTGAACAGCACACTCAAAAAATTTTCGCGGTAGCCGACTGGTTAGCAGTGCAGTGGTTGTTCGTTTGAATCCGGCCCCAGCTTCCCTGTGTGTAGTTTTCATGTGCTTCCTGTGCTTGGGTGGATTTTCTCCGGGTACTCTGGTTTCCTCACACATTCCAAAATCATGCATGGCAGGTTTATGAAACACTCCAAGTCTAAATTGTACTTCGGTCTGATTGTGAGCGTGGATGGTTGTTCGTCTCTATGTGTGCCTTGCGATTGGCTGGCAACCAGTTCAGGGTGTACCCCGCCTACTGCCCGAATACAGTTGGGATATGACCATTGTGAAGACAAAGTGGTTCAGGTGATTTATTGCGGGGAAGGTTTTGATATTATTTTTTTCCCCTCATTTTTTGTCACAAAAACCTGACTCTTGAATAGCGCTGTGTATACTTTTGATATCCACTGTATATTAGTTTGTAATGATAACAACTCACGAATAATACTTGCTTGTAAACTTATTTGCCCATGTGGGTGTTTTAGAACAGATGATATGATGTTGATCCGGGTGAAATGTGGGCCTGTGAAGCCCTTTGAGCCTTAATGTGATTAAGGGCTCTTCAATTAAATTTGACGTGAATAATCTGTGCACCTTAAGATAAGATAAGATAAGAAAAACCTTTATTAGTCTCGCAATGGAGAAATTCCCAATTCATAGCAGCAAAGTTATGAAAGGAAGAAGTAGAACAACAAAATATAGGAGCTGCTGGAAAGGCAGCCACTCACGCGGCGCCATTTTGAAGTCAAAATAACAAAAATAACACAACACAACACATAGGACACAGACAGTCGTGCAATCTTCACCACTTTTCTGCACACACTTTGTTGTCTGAAGCAGTTATAGATGAAAGAGGAGAGGATCAAAGTGTCCTTTCACCAGTGGATCAGAGACGTCATGCTGAAAATGTGCACACGTCTCCTACAAGCTAAGTTTTGGAAGCAAACACGAAGCTGTAGCGTCCATTGACGAAAAAGAGATTGGCTCACATCTCCTGTCCCATGTAAATCCACTTCAATTCCAAGCCGCGACTCCCAGTTCCACATCCGCATCGGCGCTCCGCGCTAACGCCCCTTTCTTCTCATCGTCGGCTCCTCAAGCCTTACATCCATCCAGCCGCAGACCGTTCAACAGCACCGATCTCTCCGCTGAACAAAGCGGGGCTGTGAAAAATGCTGCCCATTACAGGCGCAAGACACAAGCGCCCCGGGACAGTCCAGCAACGACAGTCAAATGGTGCCGACATTCCTCCCAGGCAAAAACAGTGCTGGTATACCCATGCTGCCGAGAAGGCGCAACCACCAAGCACAGAGTCTCCTCCTTGATGAATGTCGTGGCCAAAAAATGCTGAAAAAAGTCCACATCAGGTCCACACGACGTAACAACAAACACAAAGTGACAAAACAAACCAAAAAACAACAAAAAAAGCAAGGCTCATGAGAGCACTTGCCGACGGCTGCCTACTCGGGCGCCATCTAACAGTTCAATAATAACTGCTTGCATGAAAATATCTCTTTAAGTGAAAGTGACTTTTCTTACAGAGAACAGAGTTGTAGAAATAATGGATACAAATTATTTAATTAATGGACATTGGCTGAATTTTGCTGCCTGCAGTACACTCAGCCAGTACATTGTTTTTTGTTTTTTTTCTGCATTAAATTTAAAAGGCCGAAACAGACAAATTCCTCTTAGAAGGCTGCTACATTTGAAGAGTTTGGAGTTCGCTTTCAAAGCTTTGAGGCTAATAACTTTTATTTAAGCACACACACTTTGCACAATGCAGTTTTATGAGGTGAACATATAGTATCCCCTACATCTACATGGGAACGAATACGTCATAAGAAAACTAGTTACTGTGGAAAGAGTAGCAAAAAATGAGAACATAATAGGATAAAATAAAACATTTTTTTTCTTTTATATTACGTTACAAAAACAACATCTGTCTCATTTTTGGAATATCAATATTTCCGCCTGTAGGTTCTTAAATGTTAATGTAGTTCATTACTGTATATTGGTACTTGGAGAGCCAATCATTTTTTGGGACGGTAGTTGATGTAAAAGGTTTGAGAAAGGTCGATCTAAATCATGCATCGTCAATATAATGCAAAAAATAATAATATTCATTCCCCACCTAGTTTGGTAATAAATTCATTGGTGCAACAATAAAAAATTAAGGAGCCACTTTGGAGCCAAATGAATCATCTCTTTTTTGGGAGTCGAGCCTGAAGAGACGGTATTGCTCTCACCACAGGCACTGGAGTGAACTTGAAGGCTTTGCACAGAGATGCAGTAAAATGGTCCAATGTTAGATCAGCATTGAGTCAAATTCCATGACTAATGAAATTGGGTGTTAATGAGTAGGAGGATAACACAGCTGAGGAATAATAGTTGAGATATGACTGACCAACAACAGGAAAGAAAAAAGTGCAGTCAGAATTATGGATGAGACACTCTAGGAGGAAAGAAACAGATGCAATGCAGCACTGTCTGCATGAGAGTGCATTTTAATCAGCTGAGAAAGCTCCAGCGAGTTAGATAAAATGTTTTCTCAGAAGTAGGAAAGTGTAGGTGGGATTTATGGTACATTATGTTCCCTACCAAAAACAAATGCTCTTTAAATTTTCGCCCACAGAAGTCATTTGTCACACACGGTTGAAGCACTCATTTCTTTGCCTGTGCAAGTTGTTAAGACTTCCCCCCCCCCCAGACTTAAAACACAGCATCCTGCAGCTAAGTTAGATCATTTAAAACCACAGACTGTAATAGGTGATAGTGAGTCATCGCTGGTATTTCACACATTGACAAGACACCAAAAGCTTGTTTTGTGTAAAGTTGTTGCCAAGCAAATGGGAACCAAATAAAAGCAAAGCAAGGTATTTACTGTAAAAAATAAATAAATAAGAATAAATAAAGATGCATGATGACAGCAAAGTTGATTTATTTGTATAAATACCAACTACTTCAACTACTGATTTACAAAGCACTGTATTTATGGGGAAAATGCGACAACTCTTGACATCAAGACATGTCAGAATGTCAACTGCCGGTGGCTGGCATTGAAATCAAAATATTTCTTTGTCCTCTTGTGCTTCACTTTTCCCTGAGGGCGGTAATAACAATTGCTGCTGACAAGAATACTGTAGCATTCTCTTGGGAACAAATTCAAAACGATAGGTAGACACGAAGATGACTTCAAGAAAAATGCCAAATAAGGCTGGATTAATATTACAGAGGAGTGGTTGAATATCAAACACGTCGTCGTTAAAATGAGTCTGGATCGGATTTATTCCTGACAGGATGGCATATTCAAGTCTTATGCTTGACAGCTAAACTGAATCCCCCCTGGATAGTATGCAGTGGGCCCAACCCAATCTCAACACTGCAGAGTAATAAAAACCTGCAGCATGCATTCCCATCTGACCTATCAGAGAGGATAGGTGCCTAATAAAAGAGATATAAGTAGCCTGTCATCAAAACAGTGTCGAAACAACTGTAGACCACATTCTTATTTTATGTTATATGCAGCAAAATGAAAACTACTTTTGAATTGCGAACTGGGCCAGACGGGGAAAAAAAGTCTTGTGGATATGCTTTTATTGCACCCACAGTTCCATTATATCAGCCAAGGTTGTTATGCCTATGACTTTAACATGTAAATAAGACAATAACAGCAAATGGCAAACCCGAGAGAAAAAGTCAACTCAACAATTAAAACAAGTTGCAATCATTCGCACCAGTGTTCAATTGGAATAAAACACGCTTCAATTCTTTCAGTAAATCATCTGAAATGAATTCATAAGGACAATCTCAAGTAAGGGTGTGTATGTAAATGTTATCATGTATTTTATAACATATTTTATAACATATTGTACAGTTGGTCCTTGCTTTAGGTATATTTGGTGGTTATGGCAGCATGCCTTGATGTTGGTTGGGAGGGGCCAGCCAGACAGCCTCCTCAGCCAGAGTGCTCTGCACCTCATACCTGATTATCGTCAGCTCATCACCCACCTGTGGCCAATCTGCACGTTTGGACTGGTATAAGTTGGCTCTCTAACCAGTCCTCAGTGCAAGTTTGTGCCGTTACCAACTGTAGTAAGCTCTGTTGGCATCTCCTGACGTTTTCGTTTCCTGTGCAGAGTAGACATTTCCTTTGAGTAAGTCCCATTTTTTTTCCTGTGTGAGGGTTTCGCATCCTGTACAAAACATTTCCTTGTGGATTCCTCGTGCTTCTCCCGGAGTTGAATTTGCAAAGACTAATAAACAACGCCCAGTGTTGGCTTACACCATACCTGCTTGTTGTCATGCAATTGAGGTCACATACAAACCTTAACAGATGTATTAAGATGCGTGTGAATATTCTCTTTCATCCAAGTAATTTCATTCTACCGTATGAGGGGTTAAATTGATCGCAACTGGACTGCTGTGGTTGTTTTTGACAATGGTTTGCCTCTCATTTGAGTAGGATTCATCAATTGATGCAATTGATTCGAATAAGGCTTGTTTCGGACTGCACCAGCCCAAGTCGGCGTTGCGAAACCAACTATTTATGCTGGAGGCACACCCCAACTACGAACGCTATCATTTTTTGGGGGAATGCAAAACAACAGTCGTTAAGATGCCTTGCAGAGAGGCCTCTGTCAAGTCGTTGGAAAGAAACTCCCTCGTTAATATGCCATTTAGTTGTAAAAAGATGGTGAAGCTGCGTCAACAGCCACTGGGGAACAATCCCTTTTTTTTTTTTGGTTGTTTGTTGGTTTCAAAATCACTCGGTGTCTAAGCTTGGAACATAAATAGTTGCATTTTCCACACCAGTTTAGGCTGGTGCAATAGTGCACTGGAGTCCAATGAAGTGGTGAAGCCTACTTGGATGAGAGGCGAAATGCCTTCTAAGAGTAGTCAAGTTCTATACCAACTCCAATTCCAGTGAAGTTTACATACACCACCATCAAGGAGTCCTACGAGCTGAACCTCTTAAGTGTTGGGTTAGTCGAAAAAGGGCAAAATCAGGACAAAGGATGTGTAAGTTCTGCACGCACAAAGGCCATTTCCTCTGAAGTGGGAGTGTGAACTACACTGAACAGGGAAACCGACCGCAACACCTAATTAGATGGATGCACTCTTTTGTTTCCAATTCACGTTTACTGCAATGAATTAGAAACTGTATCCCCTCATACCTCAACATTTGATGTGAAAATCAATTCTGCATACAAAATGTGCTCTTTTAAACAAAATAAATGTGACCACATAATTTTGAGTGCCACACTAATGTTCCCAAGTCTTAACTTATGCAAAGGAAACTATCAGAGTGCAATGCCACATGGAGCCACTAAAAATCTCAAGCAGCAATTTCATTTCCTGTAGTAAAATGTAACGTAAAGCAGTATGAAAATGACATTGCTATTACTGGGCCTGCACTACCTCTATCAGACCATCTCATAAATCTGAGAGCTTTACAAGGTTAGACATTCAGTGGCTGTTTTTTTGACAGAAAGTGCCTTGGAACATAGAATGAAGCGGTTTGCAAAAAGACTGCCGGCTATCGCTGCTCAGTTTTGCTCTTAGGAGTCAAAAAGTGTCTTTCAGACACGAAGCTATTAAAAACCCCGGGTGTCAGCAGTGACTGACTGCATAGTGGCTTGTACAGTGTGACAAAACAACAGATTGTGTGTAATTATGTTCCTCTTTGCTCTGCGAATAATTAGTATAGATTTTCTTTCCATTGCCAAGCATTCTTTGCTGTGTTGCATTTAGTCACTGCAATTTCCCGTCAAGTATTGCTCTTGTCACAGAAATTATATTTTTTCCATGCTATAGTGTGTGTTTGTATGATATCTAGCAGTGTGATCGATGATCATCACCGCTTTACCAAAAGGCCAGTGATCTTCTCAGTGGGTGGATGGCCTGTTTGTGAAATGGAATTGTCATTAGTAGATGTCCAGCCAGCATCGGTCTCTTATTTGTGTTGCCTCCTGGCCAATCACATGCCCATTAGTCTTAATTTTCCCTTTTATGGTTTAGACCTGCTCAGTTCAATCAGCCTCTGCTCTCATTTCGTCACATTGCTTTTATCTAAAGAACCGAAAAGACAGGGCTTGCTTCCCTCCAGCCAATAACCTCTCCATTACTCACTGACAAAAGCTCACATGTACGTCAAACAACAAAAAGAACACCCTACAATAGCCCTGACCAAAGCTAAAGAGTACTAGACATTTTGACGACTGACTCATTTGATTCATGAAATTGTACTTGAATAAAATGTAATTGCACATTCAATACAGTAGGTGGCAGTTGCGCTCTCATTGTCAGAGTGTGTGCAGAGAGAATTAGCTCTAAGGTGCAGATTTTTATTTATTCATCTTTTGCACCGTTCATACGCACACACTGCACAGAGAAGACAGATATGAAGTACGGTGAACAATCCCTAGGAGACACCAAGGGAAAATATTTAACAGGGATGAAAAAGACGGGCGGTCCGGTAGTCCAGTGGTTAGCATGTCGACTTCACAGTGCAGAGGTACCGAGTTTAATTCCTGTGTGGAGTTTGCAGGTTCTCCCCGGGCCTGCGTGGGTTATCTCCGGGTGCTCCGGTTTCCTCCCATGTTCCAAAAACATGCATGGCAGGCTGATTGAACACTCTAAATTGTCCCTAGGTGTGAGTGCGAGCGCGCATGGTTGTTCGTCGCATGGTTGTTCGTCTCTGTGTGCCCTGCGATTGGCTGGCAAACGGTTCAGGGTGTCCCCCGCCATTGGAAAATGGATGGATGGATGGATGGATGAAAAAGACTAAGACTGAAAAATGCTTTTCATAGTTATTCTTTGTTGAAGATTGATCTATATTTCTTGTCTTTTTCCTTTAATGTTAAGGATACGGTGTTCTGCAAAGGTGTACATATCACAATTTTATTGACAAATATTTATCGTGGGAGCAGAAAGTTGTGAGGGGCACGCAATGTTTTCTTTTTTCTAGGGGCAGTGTAACAGAAAATAATTCAGAAGCACTCGTGTAGTGACATTGTGACATTGGGATACGCAGCGCTAGGTCAGTCCTCATTCAGTGACGATATGAATGTGAGTGTGAATGGTTATCTGTCCCCGTGTCCGAGTGATTGGCAACCAGTCCGCGGTAGCGTCTGCCTTTCCCGTTGTCACTCCCTGCGACCCCGGAATAGGATAAGCGGTAGAGAAAATGGGATGAAATTGTGACGAAGATGTGTGGGTAATACAGTTTTACTCCAGTCTTGTAGGTGGTTTCCTACTGTGCAAATCGAGGTGGGAAAACACAAACACTATTTTGATTGGGCATGCTCTGTCCGCCCAATAATAGGTCCAGTATATGCAGAAGTGGGGGACTTGAGACGAATGTAAGTCGTTAATTTTACGACTTGCGACTTGCTTGGAACAAACGTAGGAAAAACTCGACATGAGTGACTTGGCATTCATGTGGCTCGACTTGACTTTGACTTGTATGCCATGATCTGTCTGGCAAGTCATCCTAGTTGCCTTTGAAATTACTTTTGTTTTTAATAGTGTGTCTTTTGTCTTTGAAACAAAAGTTATTTTTCATGTTGTGCGTGCAACCCATAAACGATGGCCACCAGTATGTTTTGCATGCCACATTGAGATTAATCTTCAAAATGTCTTTCTTTCACTGTTGTTTGGATCTACAACATGCTTTCTTTGTGACATAACATCCATATTGAAATGACAAACATTTCTTTAAATGCAAATGTTCTCCAGAGATCAAGGTTAGAATAGAAACACCATTATTGTTGCTTTTGCATTACCTTTTCCTCCGAAGACTCCTCATTATGGCTTTATTTGGATGAGAGGAGCAATCATTTGTGCCCGAGATCTGTTTTCTTGGCCTGTGGAAGAGTTGCTCTGGGGGGACTCAACCAGCTATTCACGATAAATGGGATGTGGCATGGCAATCTGTGGAAAGAAGCTCAGGTCATATGTGCCCTCATACATAAATTACGTACTTAATGCACAGCTAATTTTCCAGACAGACTGTTTCACCCCCTGGTAATATGTATACGTGCATCTGTAAGACTGACATCAACAATCACATCAGCACTGATAGTTTTATTGGCATTTGCAAGTGTCTCTCAAGGAATTTTGTCAATCCCTTTTGTGAAGTATACAAAATGTAGAATTTTGATTTCTTGCATTTATTTTTTTCTTCAAAAATAGTAAAACACGGTCTCTAGGATTTGGTCTGGTAACTGCTTTCAAAGATGCCATTGTAGAATATATATTTGCCTTCAAAAGCTTTTGTGTTCCTTTTAATAGACGGACAACTAAAGAGGATCATCACTAGATCCTTCCATCGTGACTAAATTAATAAACATTTACATCGGACATGTCACCAGTAGAATGGTATATAGTAATTGAGTGCAGACTTAATGGCAGACAGACCCAAGTGAAAGGAAGTAGCTTGAGAATGAAGAATGGGAACTGAGATTATATCCTATCAACAGTTGTCTTCATTGGTGTGTGTCATCAGCAAAATAGGAGTCCATCAGTAACTGACTGAAAAGGTCCGTTGGCACTGGCCCGGAACGATTTGGGTGATGGGCAAAAAAAATAACGCTTTTGTTGACGCTTCGTCTGTCTGTTTTCAAAGCTTCCGTCATTCGCCATTCACCAGCAAAATGAGAATCGGTGAAATTAGAACCTTGTCTGTGCATAAATGCAGTCCCAGAACTGTTAATTTCCAGCCAGCATAAAATTTCACAATTAAGATTTGACCGTGGTGGTAGCACAGTGATAGAGGGTTTAGCATGTCTGCTTCTCTGGGGAACATGATTTCAGACTCTAAATTGCACATAGGTGTGAATGTATTGTGAATGGATGGTTGTTTAAAGTGTGTTTCTTGCAACAGACTGTACACCAGTCCAGTATTGTCCTAAAATCAGCGAGAATAGGGTCAAGTTACCTGCAACCCTAATGAAGAAAATAGGTACAGTATACCAAGTCGATGGATAGGTGATAATTTGCCAATATAAATGATGTAACATTCACTGTATATATTGGAGGAGCTAAAGTGAACAGATAAACCACTAGTATGGCAATTGACCAAAAAAAACCCCCTCAAATTTGTGACTTCCCAATAAATGAATAAGTCTGACATACAGTCAACAACAACTTTATTAGGCCATAATATTTCACTGGTGGTTTTACAGCTTGTTCTGCCAGCTTGAAAAAGCTATCACGCTGCTTTAATCAGTCTTGTGAAAAAGCCATTTTGTTGTGTGACAATGTGAAGATGCTGTATGAAACCGCAGTTAAGAGTGCTGACCTTCAAAACTATGGATTTACTTGGATAAGGATTTACTAAGAAATGCTAATTGTATTTCAGACCGGCTTCTGGGAGAAAAAAAACACATATTTTACCCAAAGTATGGAACTTCATGATTTTAACAGTAATAACATAAATCGGGAATTTGCCAATGAGCTGACTAATGTCTGCAATAAACATGAAAAAGACGTGTTTAGCCTCATTCCATTCAAGTGCTTTTATGTGCTTGAGTTATGTACCATATACGAGCGAAACCGTCACACTGTCTGTCTGTTGGCAGTGGAGTAGCCCTGGCTGCGGAGTGCATTTCAAGGCGAGGCTCAATGTGGGGTGGACCTAATCATTTGACTCCGCCCACACAGATTATAAGGGCCATCTTTTTTCCTTTTATTTATTTATTTGGGGGGGTGAGACAATTTCCTTAGTAGTTTTAATTGTGCTTACCTTTTAATACTTTATTCAACATTGAAAATGACAAACTCTCACCCCTCAGTCGATCAGGGCAAAGCTAACTCAACTCTTAGACTGAAGTGGTTGAAACGGCCATTTGACACCCATTCCCGGAGAACAGAGGATTGTAGAGCCGTGGAAGCTCGTCGAGCGTGTTTAGGGGCCCTGAAATTGGGGATGTTGGTTTTGAGTATCTAGTTCAGTGATACTCAACCTTTCCAGTCCGCGCGGAGTACCGGACGACCGTGATCGACTGGTTGGGCAGTCCTGGTTATATGAACAGTTCTTTTCCAGGGTCTAAAATTTATACAGGGTTCGTTTTAAAAAAGAAAAAAAAATCTCATGTATATATACTGTATATATATATATATCTAACTTTAGAACACACAATGTGTGTTCACATTGGGGTCAAGGCCACACCAGCACATGTGGAGGTTTGGCCTTTGACACACCCTGCTTTTTTTCCCCCAGACACTTGTTTGCTAACTTTCTGCTGAGTCATCTGCTTCTGCGCTCCCTAAAACAATAACCTTCCACTTCTCTCAGTCTTTGTATGGCATCGCTAACACTAGGACCTCAGTCTTTTTGCCATGTGCTTGTCTTTACAGACTTTTAACCCTTAAAATTCTCCTCACGCTTCCCAACCAAACATTATATCCCCCTTTTGCTAAAGACACATTTTGCCACAGTATTCCATGCCTTGGGTGAACTCATTCGTTATTTGGGATTTAATTTGTTATTAAATGGCTTAAATGTTATCAGGAGAGAGTCAGGCTCACCTGGAAACTCGCTCTCTCAAACACTGCAGTTGCTCCTGTTGAGAGGTGTGGCGTGGGCATACATATTGGCCGTGGCTTGGAGTTCTTGGAGGAGGTGCTGGAGAGCACTTCCCCAGCGGACTCCATTATTCGGCTAAGGGACGTTAATTGCTCGCATGGATATAGCCCCGTAATTTTGTGGCCAGTGGAAAGTGGCAGTCGCTGCTTGAATGACACCCTGTGCGAGACCCTACTTTCAGCTGAATCATGCAGTCTAAAAGGTAGCACATTTCCTCATGGGGTACTTTTGTGCTCTGAGTAAGGTCCCAAAATGGTAGTTAACAGTGTAGGAAGGTGGAGGGGATGTTTACTTAAAGATGTGCAATTTCTGTTCATTTTTGAAGTTTGAAAATTGTTCAATCCCTATTTTACCATTGATTGTTCGGACTTCTTTTCCTTTATGATAAAGTGACCCATCCGGACAACTCGGATTTTAGTTCCTTGGCTTTTGTCAGTTTCGAAGCTTTTATGAACACTCCAAAAATGCCATTCTACAGTTCCAATCTAAAGAACATCTATGGTTGATTGGCGGATGAGGCAAATGCACGTTCTCGGCCAAGCATTTTATTCTTCATGTGCTCCAGTGTGACATATTATGTAACTAGTGCATGTAACTAATATCACATTGTGCAGTTTGCTACATATATATTTGTATTTGGTTTGCTTTACTGTCTGCCACCAGATCAGCGTTCCAAAAGTACATTACCGGTAAATAGCTGATTGAACACTCTAAATTGTCCCTAGGTGTGAGTGTGAGGGCTGATGGTTGTTCGTCTCTGTCTGCCCTGCGATTGGCTGGCAACGGGTTCAGGGTGTCCCCCTCTTACTGCCCGAAGACAGCTAGTATAGGCTCCAGCTCCCCCCGCGACCCTTGTGAGGATAAAGCGGATCGGAAAATGGATGGATGGAGGGATTACCAGGAAATAAAAGTAAAATTAAAAAATAAATAAACCGGTACCGGTAATGCTCATGGGTACTTCAACCATATGTCCATAAACGTAAAACTTGTTTCATTCCCTATTTTGTTTCAAGAATATCATATTATATTAGCACTTTCAACAGCAGATATTAATCTGTTTGTCTTCTGTAGACACTTTCATTTACAGCCACTTGACAGCTTTTGAAGGTTGAAACTTCATATAGTGTATAGGTTCAGTGCATTCCCTCTGTCAGTGTTTTGTGACATGTATTTTTTAAAAAAAGTACAGTAGAATAGCTTGTCATGTATTTTTTATATAATGACTTAAAGGCGCTTGATGTCAAATCAATGTCTACGAGTGTCAGCTAATAACATAGTAACATGCATGGTTGTTTACCCACTTAAAGGCAGACAAAGGCAGAGAGTCCCACTGATTTACATCCAGCACCCTTTCCCTCTCCCTCTGTACAGATTTAATGGCCTTGAATTAAGGTAATAAAAACAAAAAAAAATCAAATTGAGGGGACGCTTTAGAGAGGTTGGCTCTGATGTTTCACTTTGCCAGTCCATGCTTAACAAATGACAGGTTTTCTCTGTGGTTTATAAGTGGATGGTTTGAGGGTGGCGGGTCGGTGAGAGAGGATCTCTTTGACAGAATTGTAAAGTGGCAGAATGAACAGATGTCTCTCGATGATTAATGTTCCTCCCCGCCTTGCCTCAGAGGTGCTGCACGCCCATGCATATCGAACCCTACACTAGCCTTCTATAAAGCTAATTTCTTTAACTTGTGGCTTTCTGGAAAGGTTCCTCTTCTTCTATGATATCAACAATTTTTTGAAGGTTAAATTTGGTGACATGATCTTGCAGCCTTACAGTTTGGGTGTGTTGGTAATTGATGCACTGGACATGAAGGACATTCCAGATACATATTTCTGCTATGTAGTGAAAGGGTTTAAATGGAAATTTCCCTTGTACTGTGATTTGGCAAGAATACAGATGGCAAGGTGTGTTTGAGGGCTTAAAAAGAATGTAAAAGAATTTATTTATATATATATATATATTTAGGTAACGACTGAACAACTTTAGCAGTTGAAAACAATTCAGACCGCTCGCTACTGACTGAAATCTTAAAATATCTGATGATGGCAGATTGTGGCAAAGTCATATTTGTATTATTTGTCCACAGGGGCACAATTTCTCATAGATTTTCACAATATAATGTGTCTATAATTTAAAAAACTAACACACATATTCACACTTCAATGTCTATTTGCAAACGTACAGTATATTTCCAACTCTCCCCTCGTTTTAAATGTATTTTACAGTATTCAAATGTATACTGACAGAGATGTAGAACAACAGCGACCCCTGTTGCAGCCGTTCGGGAAAGGGGAAACCCACAAACTGTCTGGGGGGGAATAGCCCATTAAATTCTAGCGCTGCATGGTAATGACTACCAGGCATATGGTAAAGGGCTCGCATTAAATATTTACACTCTTGGTTAATATTTTAAATCGTAATTTTGTATTTAATTGGAATTCATACTTGATATAAATACATAACTAAGTGGGACATATTGTTCTCAAATTGCCACTGCCTCTAACTCTCCAAAACACACACACACACGCACATGCGTGCACACTCACAAACTAGGGAAGTACTGTGAATTGCAAATTTTCCCATTGTGGGACGAATAAAGGTTATTTTCCTGCATCTTATTTTAAATATGACATACATGGTACAGTATGCATATGTGTTGATGATTACAGTTGAAACCCTTACAGCCATCCCTGGGTCATTGTCACTCGAGCCGCTTTGTGGCTCGCGTGTGCTGGGTTTTTCACAGCTGCTCAGTTTTGTGTTCTCCCGCGAGGGATTACGTCGTAACCATAATGTGACTCCATCACAATCGACAGTTTTCACAGCAATAAATTCATCTCTGATTAGCCTAATTCTCAGATAATCAACATCGTTATTTATTAGAAATGAATTTTAAAAAACAACAACAATTCATTAATTCAATGAAGACAACTGTTGGGAGGATATAATTTATTGGATACATTATTGCTGCCGAGTTTTGGAATCCAACACTCGGAGAAGTTTAAATTCCAAGTGGATATTACGACTGATGCGTTACAGTATATCTAAAACAACAAGAATAATCGTGCTCATCCTGATGGTAGAACATTTCAGAGAATTGTCGAGTATCAAACCTGGAACACTTTTGCAGAGAACATGGTATTTTATATGTTATGTTACCCATATGTAACTCAATTCTCGCCCACTCTGCTCTTGTTTGCTTCAATCCCTCATCATCCGCTTAAATTATCATTATAGAGTGTGCATGAGTGGAATTTCCAAGACTGCATAAAATCTTACAACCCCCCTAACACACACACACACACACACAAACAACCCACCCCTGAGCGCTGTGATAATAAGTAATTTCATTCATTTTACTTTTTTCTGACCAACCATGTCCAAAATATGTTGCCTATAAATTTAAAATGTACAAGTATATACATGACCGTATTTTACCCCCCCCCCAAAGAAAATGTTGGCATGTACAGGTATGTATATTACCATTGTCATAAATGAGGTAAACACACACACAAAAAAAACCCCTTTCTGCAGTTCACGTTGTGATATTGATGTATGAAGTAGAGCAATTTACTCCCTGATCCTACACTGAAAGAAATCCTAGTTTAAGTCATGCCCACAATGAAAGTAACACAATACCAGTCAAAGCTGGAATGCTGAACTGCAGTACTTATATATATCCATCCATCCATCCATCCATTTTCCGAACCGCTTGATCCTCACTAGGGTCGCAGGGGGTGCTGGAGCCTATCCCAGCCATCTCCGGGCAGTAGGCGGGGGACACCCTGAATCAGCTGCCAGCCAATCGCAGGGCACACAGAGACAAACAACCATCCACGCCCACACTCATACCTAGGGACAATTTTAGAGCGTCCAATCAGCCTGACATGCATGTTTTTGGAATGTGGGAGGAAACCGCAGCACCCGGAGAAAACCCACGCACGCCCGGGGAGAACATGCAAACTCCACACAGGGAGGCCGGAGCTGGAATTGAACCCGGTACCTCTGCACTGTGAAGTCGACGTGCTAACCACTGGACTACCGGGGCGCCTACTTTTTTTTTTTTTTTTTTTTTTTAATATATATATATATATATATATATATATATATATATATATGAACCATGCTAATATATATATATATATATATATATATATATATTAGCATGGTTCATATATATATATATTTATATATATATATATAATATCCACATATGTGTATTGTGTTTCCCTCTCAGGGTGGAATTAAAAAGGTTGCTATGGAGAAGAAGGATTTCCTCAGCTCTTCAGCCTATCACTGAAGCTGCTCTTCTGCCTGGAGATGGCGCTGTGCAGTGATGCTGTGGATTGTCCGTGAAGGACCAAAGCTTGTTCAACGTCCTCCTTTGTGCCACAGATTTCAGGCTGTCCATCTCTGTGCCTATGACAGCCTTGTCCCTTGCCTTGATGCACCACCGCCATTCCACAACACAAAGGTATACATGAGGGCGCTCGTCAGCATTGATCCCTTGAACATCTGCAGTATTTTTTTCCAGATGTAATTGGTCAAGCTCATCAGAATCAGAATCAAGTCATCTTCAGTGACGTCCAATAATTGGGCCCTTGCTGACTTTAATCAAGAAGGTGATTTGCCTTACAAGTACAATAAGTGTGTACTGGACTTTGCTCACCTAAAATAACTACAATAATAATAATAATTCCTTAACATTTGCAAACAAAGTTCTAGTACTACATTGAACAAGAAGAGCCATTATTTAACCATGGTTACTCCTGCCTAGCTTGACTGCTGAGATCATTCCTGACATTCCTCCCATGTTGTCCAACCAAGATCCAAATGATAAGATTTTGATTTAAAGATCGTTTGTATTCTGACTGTTTTCGAGCTAATCTACAGTGTTGCGTATACTCACCCACCATAAAGCTAATCAAAACTTGTTTCGGAACATACAGTACTGTACTGGTACTTCTTTGAGACGATGTTCAGACAACTTAGGTTCACTTTCCCTGGAAGCACTTCTTTCTCATTCCTTCTTGAGTCACTGGAGTCACTCCTGTCAGGTTTGTCTAGATTTCTTGAATTTTAATCCCTACCTACACTGGAATCACTCTTTTGACCCACTTACTAATCTTCTCGGTGTGATAGCGCTCACTACTTTGAACTGTCCAATTTCTTTCATCCTGTGCTGGCACACTCTGGTCTTCATTACTTTCGGTAATCATCAGAAAGTTTACATTTCCAATTTCTGTTCAAACCCCTTGCCATTTGTATCTCCAATCTTTTTTTGTTTTGTTTTGTTTTTCTTCCAAAAAATGTGTCCGACAACTACATTGATTACATTGTTTTACTCTCATCATAAATTCCTAAGCCTCTTGATCTCTGTCTTGCAATTGTCGTCCTGCTTCTGAATTTCTTTGCCCTCATCTGAAAAATTATCTGCTCTTTTTTTTCCCCCACTTATTCTCCTCTTCCCCTTGGCATACGTACATGGTGTAATCACTTTCACAACAAACCAAATCTCCCCACACTGGTCTATTTACAATGCATCTGTGATTCCCCGTCTGTGTGTTCTTCAGTCCGGGTTTTCCTATTTTTGGTCATTCTCATTTCTGACTACCACATGAAATACTATACATCTCCTGTTCAAGATTATTCGCTTGTTGCAAGATTTTAACAATAAATATTTGATATAAAAATGTTGCTAAGCGCTTGTTATTATACATTTCCCACCATGCCCGCTCTTCTTTGTTTTCTCGTCCTTCCTTGAAAGAGCAGTGCCACCCAACGTCAAGCGTTAGCATGATTCAAGCTAAGAAGTAGGATGCGGAACGGATCTAATCTTTGCACTTGAAGTGTGTACTCTGCCCATATTCAGTCATGCTGTATAGCTTTCCCATGGCCGCAGCGTAACTTGGTGTCCTTGAAGCAATCATCACGTAAAATTGGAACACTCCCTACTGGACAACCTTGTAGAGACGCACAGACATAGGAATGCACCAGTTGATACAAGCTAAGAATCACTTTAGGAGAAACGAACGTCCTGATGCCTCACCATGCGTTTTGGTGCCGCCCTTATGATGATATAAACACGTTCTGAATCCCTTGCTTCTTTGCACTAGTGACCACTGCAGCCATTGTCTGTAAACCGCGGGTGCCCGAAATATTCTGCAAATAAACTCTTCGAAGGCACTGTTCATCGATTCCAGCCTGTATTTGGATAACCAACATTCTCCTCGTCTGAAATTCAAAGAAAGCACAGGGGAAAGAAGGTCACTTTGCCCCCAACACACTCTAGCTTGGTTTCTCTTGAGGAGAAAGAAAATACGAGCTTCAGCACTATAAAATCAGAGGGCGCCGGAATCATGGATGTCAAGATCCCAGCATGCACGACTCCAAGCTGATGTTGAAAGTAAACCAGCAAGTGTAGTTTGCCAACAGCTGTTTGTTCATCTGTTGGCTAATAACACACAGACAGAAGGATTAGGCCCCTCGTAGCCGTACCATCGCAGACAGTCCAACAGATTTTTTTGGAATCAGTTTGGCATTACAGTATTAGTGTAAAATAGCGATATGAATTCAGGGGAAGTGCAGGCTTTTCACTACAGGTTCATGAGCACTATTATTGCGGTGCATTTACTCATTTTTTTCCCCAAAAGATATGCGTTGAAGCTGTCTAATTCATGTTGTTTTGTTCAATAGGGAAACATATTTTTGGCCTGTATGTTCCTGTGCTGCATGTGTTAAGGGTGAGTTCAAATGGTATTGTTTTTGTAAGATTACACTCTGTTATTCATTACTTTGGATCCTTAATATTTCATTTATGATATGAAATGGTGGCCTGGTAGTCCAGTGGTTGGCACGTCGACTTCACAGTGCAGAGGTACCGGGTTCAATTCCAGCTCCGGTCTCCCTGTGTGGAGTTTGCATGTTCTCCTCGGGCTTGCGTGGGTTTTCTCCGGGTGCTCCGGTTTCCTCCCACATTCCAAAAACATGCATGGCAGGCTAATTGGACACTCTAAATTGTCCCTAGGTGTGAGTGTGGGCGTGCATGGTTGTTTGTCTCTGTGCGCCCTGCGATTGGCTGACAACCAATTTGGGGTGTCCCCCGCCTACTGCCCGAAGACAGCTGGGATAAGTTCCAGCACCCCCCGCGACCCGAGTGAGGATGAAGCGGTTCGGAAGATGAATGAATGAATGAATGATATGAAATGATGCTATATTTGATGTTCATCACTCTCAGTTTGGAATGCACACTTCTCTCAGGTTGGCCAGAATTGCGCAAGTCACAGACTGTGCAAAAAATGTTTCATATCTCACATAAATATATGCCATGCAATAATATTAAAGTGTAAACTCTGACTTCTGATTAAAACATTCCCCAAATAGAGTACATGATCAGTTTTTTTTAACATTTCATGAAGACCTTGCATAACCTTAACCATACAAACAGTTCTGAAATTTCCTTTGAAACAAGAAAAAAAGTATTCATTCATCCATGGATGAGGCATAGAGCAGACACACTTGCACTCTCTTAATGGGGGGTAATAATCTGGATGACCAAAAAATAATCTTGGATAACTGCAAAACGGTAGCAGCACAAAGGAACATTTTTATGGCAAGAACCACACAGACAATTTTGCTTGGGTATGGGGCCAGTTTCACGCAGCTCGGGGTGGGGCTGTACTCTCCGATCAGAGTTGCATCATTTTGAATGCTGCACCCGCTCTGTGTTTTACCTGTATTACCTAACAGTTGTCATTGACAGAATGTGTGTGGACATGCACTCTAGAAGAACATTTACATATAGGCATAGCATACAGAACTAAAATTTTCTATAGAGATAGACGGCTCACAAAATTGAGTCTTCGATATTGATCATGGAAGAATAAGAACTGGCACTAGCTGCACAAATCAAGCACAATCCAAAGATTGCCACATGTGCCACGTAAGGGGTAAGTAGGTGTACAACTGAGAATCTTGCCAAGTGTATTTTTAGAGATACCAGAGAAACTACTGAAAAGAGGAGAAATTAAATTTCAGGCAGCCAAAAATGTTGCTGTCCTGTGGAAAACACGTCTATGCATTCTTGTCATTTAAAAAATGTTAATGTTCCTACCATTTATGTAAAAATAAATGTTAAAGGCAAAAATGGACATACTTGTTTTTCACAGGACAGCGACAATATGCTTGAGGCAACAATGTGAATTACTCACGTCGTGCACTTGTAATTCACCCACAGGTGACATGGCTGGGAGCCTCGCCAGATGGCCTTGTTAATGACCCCAGTGTAACACCCAGTTAAGAAATCTGAAGAGTTACAATGACTGACAAATGGCACCTTCAGACTTAAGAGAAATCCTACCTATGATTGGCAACTGCACTACAAGTCCAGTTTTTCCTTACTGGTCTTGAGTGGTGCAAATTATTTTTTTGGACAGATGCGGGATGAGGCAAATGAGGATTCGGCTTCGACTGTTTGAGATAGGACCTGAGAAAGACCACCTCACTAGAAGCATTTGGAGAATTTGGCATCAAGTGAATCGACTGATGCTGTTTAAAGTGACACTGTAGTTTATAGTATGTATAATGTGTTTACCATTGTCCATTCAGCAGCCTGGATAAATGTGGTAGAAGGGAGAATAGAGATTTTCTTCTCTCTGTCTGATACATAATCTGCCTCAAGAAGAGGTTTTCAACGTTAAGACATGCTGTTTTTCAAGTTGTTGGAAGAGCAGCATGTAATCTACCAAACCGCAAAGGAAGGTAGAACATACAGCACCCGCTGTGGATTTTAATACGCTAAATCAAAACCCGGAGGTTAGACGGTACAGAAAGTGCACTTATGTCTCAGTGAAGGTCACGCCAATTATGTTTGATGGAAGTGCAACCTCATAAGCCACTTTTCCATAAGAGGTGTCTCTTATGAATATAAATCAGAATAAGAAGCCGGTGTGTGGTAGGATGAAGGTAACTGTTCAGTTTTCTCAGTAGTGACAAGGCTTCCAATGTCAGAGGGACAGAAGTGGACAGTGATTACATTCACAGGGTGCTGCTACACATTTAAATTTGAGCTATGCCATGAAATTAAAATGTTCCATGTTCTCTGTGAAATAAATGTGTATTCAAAAACTGACTCCGGCCTTTTCATACATAATTCGTTTAATTGCCTTTATATTTGCTAATATTTGTGATGTTTTTGTTGAAAGGCCAGTGATGTTCCCATTCTTAACCATTGGGCATTGAAAACATGTTTTTGAGTAAACTGATGTTCTGATGAATTCAGAATAAAATCGTATATCAGGCAACATTATTAATATCCATCGATTGGAGTGCCTGAACAAGATAATAATTGAGCATTATACAACATGTTCTCCTGTGATCACATTTTGTGCTTTAACCAAAATTAACTACCGGTACTTGCTTCTCGCCTCCTTTCCTCATATAGGCCAAATGCTGGGGGAGTATGTGAGATTATGCAGGACATAACGATATAGTGAGGCAGGTGAAAACACAATTCATATGAATCCTCCCTGACCTCTAAAAGAGAGAAAGCGAGGGAAGCCACAGACACGTTATTAGATTACTTGTGATGTCTCGCGATGGACTGCTTTCCCGTTGCGCCCCCCCCCCCCCCCCACCCCCTAAAAAAATAAACATAAAAAATACAGACGCCAGCTCCATGGCTCGACACCGGCACCAAGTGGAAGAAGTAAATTTTGGAAGGGATAATAAATAAGAGCGACCGGTTTTCTCAGGAAGAAAGAACCTTTTGATGTTCCGTTAGCAAACGGGGATGATGTGGGAGGGGAAATGGCTTGTTGCTCTTAACACCTAGTTCGTGTTTTAATTTGAGAATTTCGTTGATGATTTAGAATTGGAACAGTACATTAGATACTAATTCGTTTCCAGTAACGTCATATGATGGCAGTATGATGTATTCTCAGATGTATGCACTAAACGGATACTGGACAACACTGCACATTGTGGATGTGCGAATTAAACCGCTTCATAATTTCGGCCATTCATTTCATGAAAAACCAATGGTCACGCCACCTTTCGGTTCATTGGCAGTCCTCTTCTATGACGCGTTACATGTAGCCAATCTGAGAAACGTTTCGCGCGAGTGGTGCCACGGAAGCTATAGATATAAAATCCAGTTGCCTCGACCAGTAACAAATACCACGTCAATCTGTCGTCATTTTACGCAAATTATTTAAAGCAACAATGCCGCATTGCTGATCTGACTGCGGTTGTTATTGTCGGGTCGATTTTTAAATATCTGTTTAGTCTAAGGGTCATGAACATTTGAAACTGGGAGCTACTTCCTGCAATAATATTAAATAGTCAAATACTGCAAATATCAGTAAACCTTTCTATTAATCGGATTCTAATTCACATTATGAAGTTTTGGGCGAAGGTCTGTCACCAAAATATTAACGCGTGCGTGAATGAATGGGTGAGTTAGTGGTTTAAACTTCGAGCACTTCGTAGAAAGGCGCTGAATGAAGACCAGTCTATTTATTTGCATTAGTTTTGATGCAGATATGCCACACAAAATATGGCGGATGCGCTGACGCTGGCAGAAAGGAACCTTCCTCTCAAATCGGTGTTTGTATGTTATATGTCTATGGCGGGAACTATCAAAGCCTCAAAGTAAACAGGAAATATTTTTTTTTTTTGTATCTGGCGGGGCTGTTGGACGTTTTATGTGAGTTGAATTACAAACATGAACGTCCTTAGTGAAACAGAAGTTCAACATAGTAAATAAATTACTTATCTACAGTGTAAATGCAACTGTCTTGCGTCACCAAAAAAATCCTCATCCTAAATTTTACATCATCTGATACAGTACGTTATCACTACTATTGTAGGTTTCTTATATTGATTGTTGCAGTTAAAACAGCAAATGGACATTAGGATGGAATGTCGATCTTGACAAATGATAATTGGCAACGTCTTGTTAATTTTTTGCCCCTGGAAGTCACACTTGATTCCAAAAAAAAAAGTCACACTGGCGGACGGAATCTACAACATCTTATCCTGCTCGCAATCAAATTGGAGCCGGGATGTGGAGCTTTCTATGCCAGGGAATCTTTTACTTTTAGCTATTATACAAATAAATGTATTTACGAGGTACATAGATAGTTATATATTTAAAATATATAAATATATGCTTTTATAGAGAACATCCACCCATTATCAGATCTGCTTATCCTCACGAGGGTGATGGGGGCTATCAAAGCTGTTTACAGCCTGGTTCCCAGAGAATCTCAGGGCACACATAGACAAACAATCATTCACACTCACAATCACACTCTGGAAATTAGAGCAATCAATCAACCTGCCATGCATGTTTTGTGAACATGGGAGGAAACTGGAGTACCCAGAGAAAACCCGCACGGGGAGAACATGCAAACTCCACACTGGTGCGAACCAGTCGACCACCATGCCGCTTAGAGGGAATATGATTTATATGATTATTTTAAAATAAATATATATTTTTTTCCAAAATACGTACTTTTAAAGGTATATCTGTTTATTTATTGCATTCTTTTTCAAGAAAGTCAGAAACAGTTATGTTGATATTGTTGTGCCTGTCTCTGAGGAAGTAGAAACCTTGCCCTAAGACCAGTGCTTCTCGATTATTATTATTTTTTAAATGTTGCTATTCTTTTGTTCGGCGGAGTGCTGTAAGATTATTTTGTAAGGTGTCATTGTGCATTGGTTCTATGAAGTTGGGGGAAACACTGGCACAATCAGTCTACAGTTAATCTACCTAGCACGTGTTTGAACTGTGGTAGGAAACCATAGCACGCAGAGAAAAGTCACACAAGTATGGAGAGAAAATGCAAACTGCTTAGCTTACATACAGTACATACTTAAATATTTTAATTCTTCTCATTGGCAGGACTTCAGAGGAGCTCAGAGCATCATAATGTATCAAAATCAGGCCAAAGAAAAGCTAGATGAACTGTTCTTGAAGGAGGTGAGTAGATCCTGAAACTGAAATCATATGTTTTCATAATTTGGCAAATTTCCTACAATACCACATTTAGTTTATCCTTGTCATGTGAAAATGTGCGATACAAAAAAATTGACATTGTTGTCAAATCGCTGTGCATTTCGTTATGGTGTGGTTGTGTTCAAACAGGGCTCTACACTCAAATTTTTTACTAGACGCACAGTCTGCCACAGATTGCCAGTGATGATATATTTAAGATGTACACTGACTTCATTTAAATCTTAAACTCGTTGCAGGTACTGAACTCGACAAGTTTTCAAATTCAAAACGGGTACTGTTAGTTGTATACATTATATTAGTGCACAAAATAATCCACACTTAAATTGCTCACAGAATCACTGTGTTCAAAGAACAAAACCAACAAAAATTAAATTTCACACAAAATAGCCCGCCTAAAACATTGCTCTGTAAATTTACTGCAAATGAATGTGACTTGCTGTTCCCTTTCCCCTTGGCAAGTGCCACTCTCATATTGTTGCAACAAAGTTGTGAGGGAATTTGCACTTGTATCTCATTTAAATTCACATTTGGAAGATGCCTGATTGCATGCGTTTGGTTCTTTTTACGCTGGGGAACACATCTAAATTGTGCTTTTTGAGAGCAAGAAAATCTGCATTGTGTCACTTGAACCGTGCAGTGTAAATCCATCATTATTCAAACGTCTGAGGTATGGCCCTGCTATTGTGAATATTTGTATTGCAGTTAATTATGGATCTCTTAAAACATGTGGGAGTGATATGCTGTACAGCTCCACTGTTACTTTCTATGCACAAAGGCAGGTGTGACATCGATCCAATTCTCCCAAGGACGGATTGGATCAATTACTGAGGATTTATTTTGTTAATTAGATGGTATGCCTTTTTTTTTTTTTAACGGGGACAAAATATCACTGTAGCCTGTCAAGTATACCAAATGTAAATACACAAATCAATTTTTTTTCTTTCTTAAAGTATAAATACAAAGATATCCCTCACACTGATTTGACCATGATTACTTTTCAGTCTGTTTCAGATGACTCAGGGGACTTACATGACAAGCTGTCAGCTTCAAAAAGTAGTCATCAATCCCAGAAAGGTACTGTGCCACCATGGAAAGGGAATAAATACAGCAATGAAATAGGAACTGTTAAAGCAATCTAGCACAAACAATTAACTGATGTTACTGTGTTTATATAAATAAGTATCGATTCTCTTCATGGTTCTTTCTCTTCTTACCGTAAAGTTGCCATCCAGCAGGGCCATAAGTGTACATATTCTAACCATTCCAACATCAAGATATGACGGATATTATTTTTTTCATAGAGAATAAGACTCAAGAGATTTGGAGTGCTGCAAACAACTTCACTTTGGCTACCAATCAATTCAGTTAACATGTAAGCAGAGATGCAGCGGTGATGATTGCCATGACATCATCAGGCAATCAAATGTCACACTCATTCCAAAATGCTCACATTTCACAACAGGCCTGCTCAACATGATGCAGCTTCAGGTTTCCCATTTCTTATGATTCATTGTAAGTGAGCTCAAACGTCACAATTGCTCATTGGATTCTCACTGGATCAATGTGTGCCACATTTGAGATGAGTTGGCTTTTCTTACACATCATTTTAGCTCCCGGAGTCCTTAATAATGGTCTGCAACTGTCCCCCTACACTGACATAGTCGCTAATGTTCATAATTGTTAGCTATAAAGGGATTTGTATGGCGTGCTGTCATTATTAATGCATCGATTCATCCCTTACTCTTCATCACGGTCACAAGAGCCTCTTTATAGCTAAAGGCTCACTCCCGGATCTGTACACAGGTACCATCCTATACCGATTTAGACTTACGATTATTTTGAGTAGATCTTATCACTGTGTGTGTGTGTGTGTGTGTGTGTGTGTGTGTGTGTGTGTGTGTGTGTGTGTGCAGGGTCGCTGCTCCCTAGAAGCAGAGTATACAAAGTGCATAGGGCACCATCGTCCGATCCAACATACACCTGTCTCGTCGCTCAAACATCCGTCATATATCCATCAATACTTAGAACCAGTTCAACAGAATCATCTGTGAAACTTATCAACATACCGTATATCGTCTTCTTATTCCTATGCCAGGTGTAACCTCGAGTGAGGGATTGGACACTTTGATGGAAGAAGAGGAAAAGGCCAAGTTCTTTGGAGAACTTGAAGCACGTGCTTCATCTAATATAGATTATTGTCAGTTGAACAAAGAGATCGACATTACAAGTTATACGACCGGTATTCACCGCAGGTAGGTAAATAGCTGTACATATTCCGCAGAATGAATAATATGGGATATTACTATACATCGTAATGAGAATGGGTATCGTCTTGCCAGGATCTCTGAGGAGGCATCTGATCTGAATGATAATGACCAAAACAAGATTGGAGGTTCTCCCTGTAAGCGGGGTGTAATTATTTGGTCGCTTGTTTGTCCGTGTTCTCGTGCTTGCATCTAATATTTCCTTTCTCCACGTTCACAGGTTTGACACAGCGCAATGAGGATTTTGAAGATGAGGATGTTGCAATCGAGGTTTGTTGTTTTTATCTGATGCAATTTGACCTCAGAGGCAGCCCAGTTGGGTTAATGTTGGACCGCTTAGTAGCATCTTAGCTGTGCTGCCCATGATTAACCCAACGAACCCTCTTGGGTCCAGGTGGCCTTTTGGAGGATTGCTTGTCGTGCTTCCACTGTCAAGCATATTGCTTGTTTTTCATTAAATGAAATTGTAAGGGGCAAACATGTTTAATCCTTTGGGCTTTTTTCTCTTATTTTCCAGAAGTTTACAATGTCACCAGTTATTACAAAAGGTAAGGCAAAGGAAAGATAGACAATGGATTTAACACTACTTGAACAGCTTCTTGTAAAATGCATTTTTTTTTGCCTCATGTACGGAAGTGTAAAAAAATACAACTACTCTATACAATGAAATAGAAAACTTTTATCACGCATGGCAAAATGAAAATTAATTCCTGTGGTTGGTTTGCACACTGAAAGGGATGCAAACTACCGGTAGTCCATTGTGTGGCCTTCATGACCAACAACGCTTTCACTAGGTATTGTTCTTTTAACAGATTTTCAATGTTGCTTTCAACTTTCAGCCTCGTATATTATTCCCGGAGGTTTGAGACCATATTTCCATTATATACTGTTGCCAACACTTAGCGGCAGGTCCAGCGTTAGCAGCTAGCAGTCAGTGAGAGCT